>NC_134716.1:46680833-46983863 GCF_049634645.1 Pelodiscus sinensis | reverse complement strand
CACTGTCTTAGAAGCATCTATTGGTCTGACCCATTCTGGACCTTTGAACCAGCTTAATTTCCCTCTAAGCCAATGGTGGGGCTCTAGTGTTTTAGAGGAGCTGCTGGGTCAAATCCTCTTTCTACTCCCTGAAAAGGGTGTGTGGGAAGAGGGATGTGCTGCACCCAGAGGTGAAAGTAAACCGGTACCCCCTAGGGTGGCACTCCAGCAAGAAACTGACCAGCTAGGGCACTCCTAGCCTGGCTCCCTGAGCTTTCTGCAGCCTGTAGAGCTAGAAGCAAAAAAAGCAGTCATGTAGCACTTTAAAGACTAACAAGATGGTTTATTAGGTGATGAGCTTTTGTGGGGCAGACCCACTTCTTCAGATCATATTCTGAAAGTGAATAGGCATGACCATTAGAGTGTGTGTGTCTGGGACTGCCCCAGCCCAGAGTTCCCTGCTCCCTCTGGCTGCCATTTCAGAGGGTGAGGGAGCTTCAGCCTTTTTTTTTTTTTCCTGAGAATGGAACAAGGGCAAAGTTCACAGCCTGCTCTCGCTCCCAGCCTCCCAGGAGAGGACAGAGGAGGAAGACACAGAGGCTGTGAACTTTGTCTCACTCTAGTCAGCCAAAAGAAAAAAAACCCACTCAACAACTGGGGCAAGTGCAACTACAGCCCTCTCATCCCAGAAATGTCACTCTTGCCCCTCCCAGCCCTCTGCCCTGAACCTCCTCCTCATACACCCCAACCTTGACTCCTGCACACACACCTCGCATCTCCTGAAACTCTCTTCCTCCTCGCACTTCACTCCACACTTACATTTCTTACAGGTACTCTTATATAGCTCATCCCCATACCCTTAAATCCCGCCCCAAAGGGAAAGTGGTTGTAATAGGACAGTACCTGTAAGAAATTTAAGTTACTTTCAGCGGATCAGCTCTGACCGAAGCCCATGTTCTTAAACAGCTAGCAAAGGTGATGGAGACTGAAGCCCCCTTGAGTTTGCCTTTTGAAGCTGATACACTTTAGTTGTATTATTATTTGGGCAGCAGCAACTCTGAATGTTGAAGGCCAATGGGTGGACAACCTGCCTTCCTTAGTGCTATTAATCTGAATCCTTTCTCTGTCTGCCTTAAAAGAAGGGCTTTGGAGGAGTTTCAAACACAGACGTGCTGCATGTGTCCAGGGTGATGTGGGCTTTCTTCTCTCTTGCCTCTGGAAGCTGGTGTAACTAAATGTGTGTGTGTGCATATGCGTGTGTGTGCGTGCATTTTTCTTTCCCTAGTGAACAGTATTGGCTCTAGTTCTGGCCTGTTTTGAAGGCTCCTATACAATGAGAGCATAAATCACAGAAACTCCCATAGCGTTCCCCTCTATGTGCTTATACAATGTTTTATCTTATTTATATCAGCAGAAAATATCTCCTTAAGTAGATGCTATGATGTTGGCAGACTAGTTGCTAGCTCATGCCAAGGTCTCTATGTCTCCAGGGGACACTGACAGACACATAACTGGAATCTGTCTGGCTTATTTATGAGTTCATACGGTATTGGTAGAATAGCATGGGCGGCGGATGTTGTGGCCAGGGGAAGGCTGAACATCCCCAGCCTACTGTGGTCCCTCTCCCAAGCCAGAGTATTTCCCATAGGGCATGGGTTCCCAAACTGGGGGGCGTGCCCTCCTGGAGGTGCATAAAGAAATTCCGGGGGGGGGGGGGGGGAATTGACCCAGCTTCCCTCCCCCATCAAGTTTTACTGCCCTGTTCAGTTCCTTTTTTTTTTTTTTGGCTTAACAAGTTTTGCTGCTATTTGGAGCGGGGGGGGGGGGGGGGGGAGGAGAGTGAGGGTTTTTCAAAAATCAAAAAGAGAGGCTTGATGCCAAAAAGTTTGGGAACTACTGCCGTAGGGTGTCAGGGTTGAATGCGTTGCCTGCCCAGTGCTCTGGGGCCCAAGCCCTGGGGCTGTGGATGATATGTCCATGCCGCCCAGGAGCTGTGGATGCTAAAACTACAACACACCAGGGCTGGGACCTTGTCTCCCTGTCCCCAGCCAAGCAGTGCTGGGGTTGTGGACCATGGTGGGTGTGCTTTGGGCTCCTATGGGGGAAATCTGGTAAAACAGGGGGGCACAAGAGCAGGGACCAGAGGCTAGCCTTCCTGGGCAGCTGGGTCATTCCCATGACGTGGATGAAAAGCAGCAGAATCTGGCAACCCTGTATCATCATTTACACTACTGTTACTATATTGGCATGGGTGTATTTCACACATCCACCCCTTTTGCACAGGTGTAAAGGGACACGCATGGGGCAAAGCACTGGATAATCAGCCTTTGTATCTTCATTTAGTGGAGTTATACTTGATTTATACTGGCGTAAGAGAAAAGAGAATCAGACTTACTAAGCTTTGTTTCCACTTTGGAGTGATATAGTGTTACTCAGACTGCTCCTATAGCATGTAAGTATCTAATAAAACATGAATTAAGATAGTTGTTCTTGTCACATTCCCTGCTTCCTTTAGACTATGTCTAGACTTCAGGCTTCTTTCGGAAGAAGCATTTCCAGCAGAGATCATCCAGAAAAACTTGTTCCAAAAGAGCTTCCACACAGCAAAAGCGCATTGAAAAAGCAATCTGCTTTTTTGAAATATAGCATCCACACTGGATAGAAATTATCTTGCATCTCAGCTGTGATTACTATGGACAGAATGGCCACCAGAGCACCTGTGCTTTTTTCCTCTTTCCTCTTCTTTCAAAATAACTCCCTCTTCCCCTTCCACACGCGCCTTTTTCCAAAAAGGTTTCTTCCTCGTAGAATGAGAATTACCAATGTCGGAAAAACCCCTGTTCTTTCAATTTTTTTTGGAAGAACACAGTTGCAGTGTGGACGCAACTGAAGTTTTTTTTTCGAAAAAATGGCTGCTTTTCCAAAAAAAATCTGTAGTGTAGACATACCCTTAGTCTTCCTCAGTGCAGCTCCCTCACTACCTCTGCATATATGATTCACTCTTAAGGGAAGGCACCACCAATCCTGACTTCACTGGAATACAGCATAGAACATTTTTAGCAATATTCAGGTCCTTAGAATTCAGTGATCCCTCCCTTCAATCACTTCATCACTCCCACTCTCCCATCTAGTCTCCAAGGAGCTACGAAGGCTGTCTTAGCACATTGAGAATTACAAACACTGACTCATCATGCTGATCCTAGCCAATATCTACTGACTAGCATCCAGTCATGTATAACTCAGTAAAACACTCTTGCCACATGGAAAGTGTAAATGTTTTAGGACGGAACAGGCTCAACACTGCAAGGGTTTGCAAGGTGGGAGGCAGTGAATAGAGCCTCTTTGCCCTTGCATCGTTGTGTGCAGGGAACATAACTGCAGTTATTGCTCAGGGATGGCAACATCCAGCTGATGCTTCTCAGCAGTACTAGGGCCATGGCCATGCTTTCCCACCAGCCAAAGGATCTGTCTATGGCCAGACCTACACTTATCCTGAGATACACGCTCCAGAGACAGATCTTCCAAGGTTTGATTTAGAGGTTCTAGTAAGGACCTGATAAATTGACTGGTGATGGCACCCTTCCCTCCCTCCTCCATCGACCCCAGTACTTCATGGGGGTGATTAATCAGACCTGCCCAGTCAGAGGCTCAGGGCACCATACATGGAGCTGACTGACTAGGCAGGACTGGTTAATCAGAGAACTCTAGTCATGAGAAGTAAGGGAACTTGATAGAAGAATTTCTCCCATCAATCTCCCGCAGTGTGGAGGCTGCAGAAATTTGATTTAAGGTAGGTTGACTCCAGCTACGCTATTCTTGGAGCTGGAGCTGTGCATCTTAGGTTGACTTTCTTGCATAGTGCTGACCTGGCCTATGTGAGAAGAGTGCATTCTGGGAGGCACATTTCTCTCTTTACATATAGCTCTTTGGTATTTGCTCACATTTTATGTATTTAAAATCCACGGTGACAAGATAATAAATGTATTTAAATTATGACAAAATTGGCCTTTTTTGAGATCTCACTATGTCACTATATCTTAAATAGCTAGAAAGTGGCCAATTTCGGAAAAGACTAATCAAATTCATCATATGTGAGGAGTTCAGACTGTTTTATCTTATCAAAAAGATCAAAAGGAGACTTAATTACAGCCTCTAAGTACTTATGTAAGAAGAAAATACTAGATACACAATAGGGCTATCTAGAAAAAAAGAATTCCATTCTGTGACAAAGTTCAAGGTTTTGACATTTATTTTTGTTTTGAGGTGGATCAAAGTGAGTGTTTTGAATTTAAAGAGTCTGATACACACACTCTGTCCAGAATACCCAATAACCTAGTAGTTGGAGCGTTTATATGGATATGCAAAACCCAGGACCAAATCTATGTTCTGCCTGATTCAGATCTGTGACTTGGACCTAGAGTTGCCAGATGGTTTAACCAAAAATACTGAACATCCCCTTCCTTCCTCCTCCTCCCCTCCCCGCCCCCACACACAAAAACACTGGTGAAAAAAGTCTGTTGAGAAAAAAAAGGGGGAGACAAAAGTTGTTGATCAAAAAAAAAAAAAAGGAACCCGAGAGTTATTAAACAGCATGGTCCCTTTAAGAAATGCCTTTAAGGCTTTTTGGTCCTAACAGGCTGCTGGCGGCCATCCACCATCTTTTCTTCCTGCTGTGGGCCAGACAGCTCCTCTACGGAACCAGGTAAGCACCTGGGATTTTCGCCTCCTGGCCAGGAAAAAAATCAGAAAATACAAGACATTTTAGGTGTCCAGTATTTTCTGAATTTTTTTACTGGACAAGAGGCGAAAATACCAGACTATCCGGGTCAATACCGGACACCTGGCAACCCTACTTGGACCTATATGCCCTAATCACTGGGCTCTTGTGTGGTGGGTCACAGTCTCTCAACCCAAATTTAGACCTACAAAAGTTTCTCAAAAATGACCCAGTTCCACAAACAGCTTTGATTTTGAATTAATCATTAAGGGAAGAGATGGATTTTCCATGTCAAAAGTGTATGTCTTCCTGGAAGGTATGCTTTAAACAAAAATAAGTTATTGTATTTAATACAGGAGTAAATGGATGAAAAATTGCAACCTATGTGATGCAAGAGATGAGGCAAGAGGATCTAATAGTCTCATCTGGTCTATGAATCTATCAAAAACATTTGTTGTGGCATATAACTGCAAAACATATAAATTCTACAGAAAATTTCACAATGCCCACTTGTAATTAACATGAACATGTTGACAATTAAACAGTTCTTAAGACATGTATCATCTTTGGCGTCAGTCCTTTTTCCTGTTTTCTTTTGCATTTGTGTCTTTCTGTTAAATTCACTGACTCACTGACCTACTTATCAACATTTGGGGAATTTTAGATCCAAAGTTTAGAGTCCACTCTTAGAAAGACAGAAATTCAGATCCATCCATGTCCACATTTGAATTCTGAATCCCCTTCCAATGTTGGTGGTTTTAGGTCTGCACCCATTTTAGGACTAGACTTTCCTTTCTTCTATGATTATGGGGTTTTGGTAAAAGTTGTCAAGTTTCTGAGTTGAAACCTGAAAACTTTTCCCACACAGGTGCAACAATTCTCCTATTTGTGCATTCCTATTAAATTCAGTAGGGCTACTTACATGCATAAGCACTCAGAAATAGAAGGAAAAATGAAGCACTTCACTAGTAATTCACAGTTATTCAGCTTCCAATTCCTGCTTTGCATCAGTCTCTCAATATGCAGACACTACACTGCTAAACTCCTGAGTCAATTCTGGCTGAGTGTTTCCCAAAAATGCTTGTATCTCATCTTCTGGGAAATCATTGGTGGTTTTGAATTTGAGCAAGGATTACTTATTTACAAGCTGGCATTATTTAAGCCACACAAACATATATTGTTTTGGGCTTAACTGGTTTACCCTGACAGGTCTAAAACAACTGCACTTCAAATGAGTAAAGTCCAGGAGAAAACTGCATTGGGAAAGTGAGGCAGATCAGAGAAAAAGGCAACAATCATGTGAAACTAATTGGATAGCCATTTCCATGCTCCTAAAGTTTCCTGTGTTGTTCATTTATATTTTCACTTCCTTTCACTCACCTTTTTCTAAAGAAATTCAGGATTGCTTTATTTTATACAGCTTTGAGTAGATTGTGAAAAGCTTTGCTATGAAACTTGAAACCACAGGGCACTTTAATTAAGACTGAGTATCATCACAGATTTGTCATTGAATGTAAGTTTGCTGTAAGGTTTGCTAATTTTATAAACTATTTGAGTAAGTCTACGATAACTGATAATTTCTCATCAAATCATGCAAACCTCACAATTTTGCTCATCTATGAAGTGACACAGGGCAAAACACAATGTTTTTGAGTGATTACCTCATCTACCCCTTATTGGTGAGGTATAAAAAATAATGTATGGCATGGAGAAGATATTTCAGAAAACTCCATTCATGGAAACTGCAAGGTATCAAATTCAAATTGCTGAAAAGGAATACCTTTGGACATAATGCATTTTTATCTGTGGAATTCATTTACACAAGGTATCATTAAAGCCAAGCAGTTAGCAGGATTCAAAAAGGGGTATTAAATATTTTTATGGCTAATAAGAATATTGAGAATTATAATAATAAACATTAAAAAACAAAGAAGATCAATTAAAGGGATAAAAATCCTCAGGCTTCAAGGTAAATCCCAACTTCTTAATACTAAGATTAGGAGTAACTGCCTGGAGAAAGTTTATACCTCAATTGCCTAGTGCAAGATTTCACCCTCTGAAATAGTGAGTGAACACCACCATGGAAGACACAATACTGGTCCAGTGCTCTGACTGCAATTCCTATGAGTTAGGATCCCAGGATTTCATTTGGGATTTGACAACTTGATTCCATGGCATGGAGTGAATTAGAAACACATAGCTAGGATTTGGGGGACATAGTTAAACACCAAACTTACTGGGATGCAATGCAATCCCATTCACTCAAAAAAAAAATCCCCCCAAATGGTTACTTACCTCATAACTGTTGTTCTTCAAGATGTGTTGCTCATGTCCATTCTAATTAGGTGCACGTGCACTGCTTGCATGGATTCCGGAGCTTTTTCCCCTTAGCAGTATCTGTTGGGCAAGCCAGGGAGCCCCCTGGAGTGGCCCCACTATATCGGTGCATATATACTCCTGCTGGCCCTCCACCCCCTCAGTTCCTTTTTGCTGGAATCCTCCAACAAAGGGGAGGTGGGCAGGATTCGGAATGGACATGAGCAACACATCTTGAAGAACAACAGTTACGAGGTAAGTAACCGTTTTTTCTTTGAGTGCTTGCTTGTGTCCATACCAATTACGTGACTCCCTAGCAGTGTCTTAGGAGGTGGAGTCGGAGCCTATCAGCACCTACTTCCCAATAGACTGCAGGACAACCCTCCCAAAGGCCACATCTCCCCTGGACTGCTGAGCGATCATGTAGTGATTGGAAAATGTGTGCACAAAGGACCACGTGGCTGCTCTGAAAATGTCGAGAAAGGGGACCTATGCAACACACACAGTGGATGATGCCTTTGCCTCACAGAACGAGCAGTCAGCGGAGGTGCGGGTCTACCCGCAAGGTCGTAACAAGCTCTAATACAGGAAGTGATCCAGGAGGATAGGCACTGGGCCAATACCAGTGAGCCCTTCATCTTGTCAGCTATTGAAATAAGTTGCGGAGATTTACAGAACTCTCTTGTGTTTTCTATATAAAATGCTAGAGCCCTTCTAATATCTAGGGAATGTAGGACCTGTTCCCTAGTATGGAATGGAGTTTTGGGAAGTAAATATCCTGGGATATATGAAAATGTGAGACCACCTTAGTGAGGAAAGCCGGATGGGGACATAGTCTAACTTTGTCCTTAAAGAAAACGGTGTATGGAGGCTCTGATGTGCGGGCCCTCAATTCCAAAACTGTCCTGACTGAGGTAATCACAATCAAGAACACCACCTTCCACAATAGATGCTTCAGTGAGCAGGTGGCTAATGGTTCAAAGGGGGCCCTCATAAGACCTGTCAGGACTAAATTCAGATCCCAGGGTGGTACCGGAGGACACACATAGGGGAACAACCTGTCCACCCACTTCAGGAAGTGCTTCACCATCGCATTCAAGAACACAGACCTATGTCCCTCCCCCATGTGAAAAGCTGCAATTGCAGCTAAATGAACCTTCAGAGACGATGTAGCAAGGCTCTGGTGTCTGAGGTAATCCAAAATAAAAGGGACTGAGGAACCTAGTGGGTCTGTCCCCACCTGCTCTGCCCACAAGGAAAAACACTTCCACTTGGCCTCATACACTGTCCTGGTAGAAGGTTTTCTACTCTCCAGAAGTACCTTTCACACCTCCTCGTAGCAAAGTTGCTCCACCCCTGTAAAGCATGCAGGTTCCATGCTACGAGGTGGAGAGCAGACAGGTTTGGGTGGCATAGCCTCCCCGCCCAGGTCTGGGTGATCTAACAGCAGTATTGCTGGGTCTTCCACTGCCACATCTAACAGGGTGGTACACCAGTGTTGTCGAGGCCATGCTGGCACCACCATAATAACCATGGCCCCGAGCCTCCTGATCCTGAGCAGAACCTCATGAATCAGTGGGAAGAGGAGGAATGTATAAAAGAGCTCCCAAGGCCACTGAATGTGCAGTGCATCCCCCTGAGACTGCTACCCTTGTCCCATGTACGAGCAATAGCTCTGGCACTGGGCGTTCCCTCATGTGGCAAACAGGTCCAGATGGGGATAGCCCCACTTCCAGAAGACTTCTGCTATGATATCTGGTCTAATAGACCATTCGTGGACCTGAAAGGACCCACTGAGTTGTCCACCAGAACACTGCTGAACTCTAGAAGTTAGGTCACCTCGAGGTGGATATTCTGGGTGATACACAACTCCCACAGTTATAGGGCTTCCTTGCAAAGGAGAGAGGAGCAAACTCCACCCTGTTTGTTGGTATTATACATGATCATCATATTGTCCATAAACACAGAAACCACTCTGTTCTCCAGTTGGGGAAGAAAGGCCTGGCACGCCAGCCTGACCACCCTGAGCTCCTTGACATTAATATTCAGGGAACTCTCCTTGGGGAACCACATACCTTGTGTCCTGAGATTCTCCAGGTGGAACCCTCATCCCGTATCCAATGCATCCCTAAACAGCCTCACTGACAGGCTCTGTCTGACAAATGGGACCCCCGCACAGACTGTCCTCTCCTGCTGCCACCAGTCCAGTGAGCAGAGCACATTCCCCAGCAGTGTGACCACTGCATCTAGTGGTGCAAGTGCCAGGTTGTGGACACTCAACAATCACCTATGTAAGGGGTTGGAGCTTTAGTCTGGTGTACCTCACCCCATATGTACAAGCTGCCATATGGCCCCACAGCTTCATGCATGTCCTTGCTGTTGTCATAGAGGACCTCTGGAGGTCCTCGATCATGGAACTCAGTGATAAGTCTGGCCCCGGGAAGAGATGCCCTTTCGACAATGTAATCTTGATGGGCCCCCATGAATTCTATTACCTGAGTGGGGTCGAGCGTAGACTTCTCATTTATGAGAAGTCCTAGGTTGGAGAACAATCTCCTAGTCAGAGCTATATGGTGTAGTACTTGTTCCCGGGATGACCCTCTTATCAGCCAATTGTCAAGGTATGGAAAGACCTGGACCCAGTGCTTCCTCAGGAAGGCCGCTACCACAGCCATGCACTTGGTAAAAACCCTCGGGGCTGTGGAGAGGCCAAATGGCAGGACTGCAAACTGGAAGTGATCCTGACCCACTGTAAACCTCAGAAACCTTCTGTGGGCGGGGATCACTGAGATGTAAGAGCACACATTGTTCAACTTGAGGGCAGCATTCCAGTCTCCTTTTTGTAGGGAAAGGATGATAGATGCTAAGGTGACCATCCAGATTTTTGCTTTCTTTTCAAACAAGTTTCATTCCCTTAGGTCTAAAATGGGGTGTAGTCCCCCCTTGGCCTTGGGGATAAGGCAGTATCAGGAGTAAAAACCCCTGTCTCTGAACTCCTCTGGAATGGGTTTGATCACCCCCAGCTGCAGACACACTGACACTTCCTGTCTCAGTAGGAGCTTGTGAGAGGGGTCACTGAAGAGGGATATGGAAGTGGGTTGGGAAGAAGGGAGGGAAAGGAAGGGAATGACATAACCTTTCCCTACTAGGTCTACAACCCATTGGTCGGAAGTAATCTGAGAGCAGGCCAGACAAAAAAGGGAAAGTCAACAACCAAAAGGGGGCGACGGAGCAGAGACTGTAATGCTGTCCTGGCACGTACCCTCAAAACGATGATTGGGGCTGCTGGTTAGAAGGGGATGGATCCTCTTACTGAGTTCGATCTTGAACCCCTGCGCCTGTTCCTATTAGTGTCATTACAGCCATTGTTGTGACCCCTCTGTCTGCCCCTATCAGGGCCAAACCCTCGTTGGAAGGGACTTATGGTCAGCCTGGGGGTGAGTGGCCTTCTCTGCAGGGTTGGAGTATGAATTCCCAAAGACTTTAGGGTAGCCTAGAATCTTTGAGGCTATGCAACTTTGAGTCCATCTGGTCGAAATAGAGGCCCAACCCTTCGAAGGGAAGGTCCTGCAAAGTGTTCTGGACAATGGGAGAGATGCCGGACACCTGCAGCTAAGCACTGCTCCTCATCACTATCCCCGTGGCCATCATAGGGGCCTCTGAGTCCGCAGCATCCAATGCCACTTGCAGCACTGTACATGCCACTGTCTTGCCCTCCTCTGCTATGGTACCATACTCTTACCTTGAATCTTGGAGGAGATGATCCTTAAACTTGTCCATGGCCGCCCATGTGTTATACACGTACCTGCTCAGCATTGCCTGCTGATTGGCTATGCGGAGTTGCAGGCCCCCTATGGCATAGGTTTTTCTTCCCAGCAGATTCAGTTTCTTAGGCTCCTTAGACTTGGGCATGGATCCCTGGGCGTCCTGGCACTCTTTCTGCCCCGCAACTTGTACCACCAAAGACCCTCGAGGAGGGGTATGAAAATAGGTATTCATGCCCCACTTGGGGGACAAAATAATGCCTCTCAACCTCCTTTTGAGAAGGGGAATAGAGGCAGGGATGTGCCATAAGGTCTTGGACATCTTGTCCACAGTTTTGTTAAGTGGCGGTGCCACTCTGCTTGGGGTAGTCACCGTGAGGACATCCATTGGATCAGACTCCTCTTGGACCTCCTCTGCCTGCACCCCCCGATTGGTTGCCAACCTCCTGTGCAAGTCTTGGTGGATTCTGGCATCCACTGATGGGAGTGGTAGAGCACGGTCAGTCAGGGCCTCGTCAGGAGAGGAAGATGACTCCCTTCTGACCCCCAGCTGCTCCTCTGCCAGTTCTGCCACCAGTCCTTGGGCTACAGAAGGAGGGGCATCCTGACTTGTCCCTGATGCTGCAGATGCAGGTTTAGGGCCCTCCCCTCCCACAATGGGTCTCACCACCACCTTGTCATAGGAATGGGTTGACTCCAAAGTGGGAGCCCTGTGGAGAGAGGTTGCTAATGGGACACACTCATGGCATGATGACACTGACAGCGACATGGATGGTGGTGGGCCTATGGTGTCCAGAATGCCCACTGAGGTTGCTGCTGCCACTGGGGTGGCCAAGTTTGGCTAACCGATGGACTTCAGTGCTGAGGCCTGTATCCAGAGCTGGAGCAGTGCTGGGATCTGGACCTATATGAAGACATCCCAGAGAGCACTGACTCCGCCTCTGATTCGTAAGAAAAATCAGATGCCGACCATGGTGGAGCGGTGACCTATGCTCCCGTCGTTGCTGGGCCATAGCCGCAGATTTCCCCCTGTGCACTGGGCCCAGTGCCGGCGAGCACATCAGCTGTGTCGAGGCATGAGGCAGCAGTTCCGGAGGCACTAACTGATAAGGTGCCGCTGGAACAATGTAAGGCGGTGCCAGGGGCTCAGGTTGGAAAGTCTGGTACGCCACTGGTGCCGAAAGGTTCTGTGGTCCTGGCACCTCCAGTGCCACTGAAGTGTGTGTGGATGCTGGTCCCCTGGAGTACCCCAGTGCCGGTAACGATACTTGTGCTGGCCGCATCCCCAGTGCCGGCTCTGGTAATGCTGGGCCCACCTGCGTGGTCGGCACCTCATGCAACCCCTCAGACCGAGGCTTGGCTGGTGCCAAGGTCTCAGCATGCAGGGAGGTTAACTCGATGAGCTTCCATGCTGCGTCAAATGTTTCTGGGGTCGACGGTTGCCGGAGTTCCTCAATTATCACCTCTGGCACCGGACTCTCCCTCCATGAAGGACTTTGCCATCACCTTGTCGGTTCTCGGGCCTTCAAGGCCAAGTGCCCCTTCTTAGGGCATACTTTCTGGCCATGCCTCTCTGGAGATCTGCCTCTGAGGTCCTTCTCTCTCCTCGGTACAGGGACTGCTGATCGGAGCCTCAAGGACTTCAACGAGGTGGCTGTCTGGCCAGTGCCATTGAGGTCTCCATCACCGAGGCTGGTGTGCTACACACCGATGGTGCGTGCTCTGATGCCAGCAGCTGCAAAGCAGACTCCATGAGGATAAGCTTAAGTCTAGAATTCCTCTCATGCTTTGTCCTCAACTTGAAACTCTTGCAGATATGGCAATTATCTGTGTGATGACCCTCTCCCGGACACTTTAAGCAAGAGTCATGCAGATCATCGCAGGGCATAGGTTTCAAGCACTTCACACACGGCTTGAAGCCCTGCGGTCCTGGCATGCCCTCCCTAGCTGGGGAGAGGCTAGAAGGGAGAAAGACTCCTTTATCTTACCTAAATTATTCACACTATCTAAACTAATTACTAAATCATTCAAAGGTAAAGAGAATTATGCATGTGCATTAAGGGTAATGACTAACAAGTAGTCAGCACTCCAGCTGCCATCATGGGCAGTAAGAAGGAACTGAGGAGGTAGAGGGCCAGCAGGGGTATATATGCACCCATATAGTGGCGCCATTCCAGGGGGGCTCCCCGGCAGGCCTAACGGATACTACTAAGGGAAAAAAGCTCCAGAATCCATGCGCACAGTGTGTACACATCTAACTGGAATGGACGTGAGCAAGCACTCGAAGAAGAACCAAGAATATTTGCATGAATTTCTCCAAACAGAAACTACTGTGTCTGAAGAGCGCTCTCTCTTTCTGATGTGTTAGCTAATGGTCTTTCTCAGCATAAACATCTAAACAGGCCAGGTTTGGTCAGGCCAAGAAGTGCAGATAAGATGGATGGTGTTCCTCAGGGTCAGTCATGTCTTATCTGCTCAAAGTCAGTGAGATTCCTTTCTCTGAAGCTGACTTACTTCTTCTTTTGCCTACTAGGAACAGAAAAGATTCATTATACACACATTTGGGGTTCCTTATCTGATAAGACTGTGGTTTCCCCAACAGCTATAGATTGGTATGAAGTCAAAATCAATGTAATTTTACTGACTTAATTGGAGTAACTCCTGAATTAATTAGAGCAAGCTCCATGTGCAAGAATTATGAATGGAAACAGTCTGTACTAGCATTTCAATTTTAGATAAAACACTACTACAGACAATGAGGTTTTTGAAGAGAATCTTTCTGGAATGGATAGTTCAATCTCTCTGAGAAAGGAAGTAAACAGCATCTAAAAATGGAGGAGGATACACATTTTCTATTTTTACTATCCCCCTTTTCATTTTGGTATATTAAGATATAAGATTTTTCCTTTCCAATAAAAGTTACTACCTCTCTCAGCTGCTGAAGTTTCTGAATCATGGCCCAGCAGAGAAGAGGATTTTTCACTTAAATCAGAATTTGATCTTGTGATCAGTCTAACATAGATCAAAGAACTGCTAAGTAAAGTTGACAGATAGACCAGCTCTGATATGCAAATTAGATGATACTCTAATCTGAAAAAATTCCATGCCCTTTCAACTCTAAACATTTCTATCCATGTGAGATATCATGAGTAGAGTCAATTGAGGACTGGGACCCATGTCTGTGTATTTAATAATCAAATCTATAATGTCAATGATGGCTGTGACCAACTTTTAAAATAACATTCACAGACAGCAAAAACAAAAGACCGCTAGCAAATCAAGAGCCTTTATGCATCACAGTGCAAATGACAGGCCACAACAATGCAAGGTACACATTTCTGCTGTTGTTTGCTTTATCCACCAACAATGAATGATCTCTAAAATCAAATATATTATGGCTAAAATGTTCAAATTTGGAGGCCCTAAATCAAGCAGCTAAACAAGTGGTCAGATTTTCATAGGTGACACCACTACAGCGCTCATGAAAGCCCATGAAGGTTTGCATGCTTAGCACCTCTGAAAAGTTGGGCAAAAGTGGGAGAAAGGCATTGACAGATCTAGGCAATTGTGCCTGAAAACAGATGCAGCCCTTTAACTTTACAACTCAAATTTTAAATGTTGGCTTGTGTGTGTGAGAATATGAGTGAATGACCCAAGTAGAAGAATGAGACGACAACCTCATACAGAGATTTTCAAAAGCACAAATGGAAGTTAGGCATCTTAGAAACAGTGCTATGAAATGGTTGCTGTGGCCCTGTCCCCTTAGATAGGAGCACAAAGTTATACCAAACCTATAAGTTACACTGCAATTCCATTCCCCTTTCCTCATGCTTAGTGGTTTGCATGTATGGGGTGGATATATTTTACCCTTTGCATAAAAGTGTGAGCAGCAGAGTATCCACTTCTTTCCTCCTGCCCCCCGCCCCCGAAGACTTAGTCACATTTAAGGAGAAAGCATTCCATAGTCTGACAAGCTGATGGCATTTAGCACCATTGTTAACATATCACCCTATCAGATATAAGGGTTTAAATCATAACCTCTCTACTGGCTTAGAGGATTAGGACCCACAATCATTCCTTTCTTTATCTGCTTAGCTGATTTCCTTTTGGTCTCCAGATATATTTCTAGAGATAAGAGTTGACTTACAACAAACAAGCATACAACGGTTGCAGCTCCTTATGAGAAAAGTTGATAGAGCTTCTTATAAAATGTTCTGTTGACTTAAAATTGTGTCTAATGTATGTTTATTTTGTTTTAAAATGATATAATACATTTGGCAGAAGACTGATTGATTCATGGAAATATTCTGAAATCTTCTCACCATTCCTCTAACCTCTGCCCTTCCATCACTACAAACTAAACTATAATAATAATAATAAAATAATAAATAAAACACTCTAATCATTAATCTCTAGTTTTCAGAGCATCCACTCACTTCTTTTCTCAGTGTGCTTTCTCTTGAATTCTTTAGATTATGACTGGAAAAATCTATGGAGAACGTTTATTAGGTTGTGTGTCCATACAGTCAATTGTAGACATAAAGATTACTTTAGGAAAACTCACCTTCCATTGTTTGTATCTTTGCTCTTGGCTATTTTCCTCTTACTGAGAAAATTACACTTAAAACCCAACAAGATTAAAAATATACAAATACTCTATGGATGTAGATATAAATGGTGTCCAAAACAGAGTGATTAGATGTCCCAGTTTTGTATGGGCAATACCAATATTCAGGACTTTTTCATATATAGGGGGCCTATATATCCCCATTCTCATCTTTATTTTTCACACTTATTATTTGGTCATCTTAGTCCAAAAGTTTTAACTGGGGATTCCTAAACTTTAAGCAGCTAAAGCCATATTTAGATACCTAAATAAGTAACCTTTCTGGTGCTCAGTACTAACTGAGTTCATTAGCCTGGGCTCAGCTCAATTTCCCCACCCTGTTCTGATCCCAGACTTATATAGCAGCTACGTAAACAATGAGTAGTCCTGTGGCACCTTAGAAACTAACCAAAATATATAGAATCATGAGCTTTCCTGGTAAAACCCACTTCGGCAGTGGGTTTATATATATAAACACTTTCATATATGAGAGAGAGAGAGAGAGCTCGCCGAACCCTTGGACGAGTAGATTGCATTATTTGTCGAGCCCTGTGTATGTATATATATATATATATACACACACACAGCAGAAGTGCCTGTCAATTAAGGTAGGTGTGTGTGTGTGTGTGTGTGTGTGTGTGTTGAAGAGAGAGCAAGAGAGTATGAGACTAATTAAATGGGATGGATGTGTCCCATACAGAGTATTTGGTGTTGAAATGCAGACATTGAAGGCAGAAGCAATGACTTTGTAATGAGCTAACCAGTTAATGTTTTTACTCAACCCAGAGTAACAGTGTCAAATCAGTAGGTGAACTCCAGTTCTGTAGACTCCCTCTATAATTGGTTAATGAAATTCCTTTGAAGAAAAATGGCTACTTTTAAATTCATTATTGAGTGACCAAGCAGGTTAAAATGTTCCCCTATGGGTTCATGTGTGTTACTGTTTCTGACATCTGATTTGTGTCCATTTGTCTTTTGTCATAGAGACTATCCAGTTTGGCTGAGGGGCAGATACATGGCAGATAGGTATTGCTGGCACTTGAGGGCATATTTCCCAAATGTTGTTCTATGGAACCCCAGGGTTTTGCGAAGTGACAATAAGGGTTCTGTGAGAAAATCCATTACAATAACATTTTATTATTTTAAAAAATAATTAATATTTAAGCATTTATGAATTTTATTAAAAACAATTTTCATTTGTGTTTACCATGATAAGTGTCCCTGTGTAATGCTAGCTTAGCCAGAGAGTGGGGTTGATGATGTCACTACTCAGCACTGATGTCCATATATAGACTGTCATTGGGGGTTTCACAAAATTATTCCGCGTTTAAAAGGGTTTCATGGCCAAATGAAATTGGGAAAAAACTGCATTAGAGGATGTACAATTGTATGAGCCTTGATGTGGCTTATGTGGTTAGGTCCTGTGATGGTGTCACTTGTATAGATGTGTGGACAGAGTTGGCAACAGGGTTTGTTGCAGGGGTAGGTTCCTGGGTTAGAGTATTTGATGTGTGATGTGCTCAATAGTAGTAGGAACGCTTACTTAGCCAGGAAGATTTTGTTCCCAATTTACAAATTAATTTGTATTTCACAGATCACTACTTATTGTCTAGACTTACCTTGCTATTTCATTTTGCAGAGGATTAAACATTTTTTTCACATTTATTTCTTTATTTTTGTTTTTCTAAAATTCCTCTTCTGGGCGACTAGCCTGAGACCAATATAAAACACACACACACACACACACACACACACACACACTGTAAACAATCAATAATGTTTTTCTACATACACTCTCAGAATATATCAGAGTATATTTCCCCCTTGACTGCAGGGGACAACATGCAGACCTTGCAGTGTGCTCTGAAACACAGCAGACTTGGGGGAAGCCAGTTGCAAACCCAAGTGCCTTTTTTGAAATGCTCTACTGTCACCACTTCCTCATTTGAATCAGGAAACCTATTGCCCAGGAAACTTAATAACTCTAAGAGGAGGCATTTTGGGAAAAGCTGCATATAATCTTGTCTTCAGATATATTACTAAAGCATGGAGTCAGGAAGGACAGTAAGACCACACTTTCAGTACTTTAAAAATTAAAGACATGAGAGATGATGCTTGTAAATTGTCCAGATCTTTATTATCTTTAGTAACCTGAGAAAAAAACACCACATTTGCACATAGAAAGTAAGAATTATTCAGAACATTTCTGCCACATCCTGTTGGATTTTTAAGCCAACCAGTGAAAATCCACTCGCCTACTCAGCTGCAAGTTTACAATTCCGAATAGCAAAAGCTATGGTTGAGAGAGATTCTTTACAAGCATTGCAGGAGGGGACATAGCCTCTCTCTCTCTCTCTCTCTCACACACACACACACACACACACACAGAGCTCAAGAGGTTACTTCTAAACTTTCCAGGACATTCGCAGTGGTGAGATTCTCCTGTGGGACTTGTGAACTGTGAAGAAATAGGGGCAGGGAGCTTTACAGAGTGGGAGGGGAGTTTACAGGAGGAAAAAACAAACACTCTTCACAGGATTTCAAGAGGAGGGGGAAAAGAAGCTGGTCTATTCCCTTGTTCACGCCCCCGCAGGCACTTACGACAAGCAGGGGATTTCTTTGACTCGTCGCCTTCTGAATAATATGTGAAGAGTACTTATTAAAACCATGCTGAAGTAGCCTTAGAGAGCAGTTATGTACTTCCTTTCTTTCCCAGTTATACATATCTTTCTAAAAAAGTGAGTCCAAATGTTACTGTGTTGTGTCCTTTTCCAGGAAAGTCAGTAATTTCATTTTTCAACCACTATATTACAGTGCCACAACTTCTTCTTGTAACTGCTATTTCAGAGCTCATTTGTTCTGTTCATTAGACGCTGTGAAGAGTTTTTATTGTTAAAACCCATGCTAATAAAGAGCAGCAGCAGCAGGGCTCTTGCTTGACCTCACATTCATCACACAATGAGGTCTTTGCTCCCACAGCAAGTAAAGCAAATCTACTGATTGAGTAACCTTAGTTCAGGCCTGCACAACTCTGAAAGTGGTGAGGGCCATATTACTCCAAAGAAAACAGCTGTGGGCCGTAAGTAGGGATGATCTCCCAGAAAATACGAAACACACAGGCTAAAAATTTTTCTTGAGGAAAAAAAAAATTTCTCTCTCCACTTGGCCCCCTGGCATTTGTCTCTCCTGCACCCTGCCCCTTGGTTCCTTCCCCTTTCTCCTGACCTCCCCTCAGCACAAGCCCCTTCCCCTCCCCTATCTAGCTTCTGCCTTCCAGGTTGCGGGGCTGATGGAGCCTTTTTTAATCCAGTGGTCACCAGCCGTGATGTCACAACACCACATCACGCCAGCGTCCTGGCGTCTGCCAGCATCCTACTCTCTAGCTCGCACCCCACCTCCTCACACCAGAGCTGCATGCAGGGAGCCTGGCAGCGAGAATCGCTGCACTTCCCCCTCCCTGGCAGTGCTCTGCTCCTTCGCCCAGCCGGCGGATCGGACGGGGCTGCACCGCCCATAGTCAGCACAGGCCGCACAGTGAGCCCCTGCCGGCCGCCCTTGGGCCGTATATTGTGCAGGCCTGCCTTAGTTTATTGTTTGTGTCATGACTGAGTTTTAATCTATTGTAATTCCCATCAAGATCATCCCAGAAAAATTCCCTTGCTACATGCAGGGATTCCAGTTGAAGAAAAACTGCTACTTTTGCAGTAAAAAAAGAAAAAAGGAAGAAAAACACATCTTTTAAACTGCAGAAGCTGTGACAAATATGCTCAAAACAACACTGCAAAATATTTCACTTTTTGTGAAACTGATGGAATCATGACACCTTTTCGCTAGTTTCACCATCACTTTAAATCAGGGGAGGGCAAAAGGCCTCCAGTGGGCCGGATCCGGACTGCAGCTGCCTCACCAGAACCCTTAGGCAAGGCGTAAGCTACTCTACACTGTGGATAGCTGGTGAGGGAAGAGGAAGTCGTCACATGCTGCCCCCACCACCCTCAGTTTCCAGCCAATAGGAGCTGAGAAATTTTGCTGGGGTCAAGGGCAGTGTGGGAAGCCTCCCTCCCTTCCCCCATGCCTGCAAATGAGCCACATGGAGCAGCCAGCAGCCTCAAACTGCAGCAGATAGTCTGCCTCAGGTTTCTGCAGGGCTGCTTGCTGGGAGCCACCTACGTAAGAACTCCCAGCCAAAACCTGCCTCTGGCACCACTCCCCATATTTCCCCTAACTACCTGCCCCAGGCCACCACCCAAACCCTCTGTACCTCTTTCCCCCTTCACCTAGGTCACAAATCTCTCTCAGACCCTGCACTCCCTCCTATACCTCTCTCCCAGGCCAGAATCCTTTTCTGCACCCATACCCCATCCCTGACCTTGCACTCCATTCCCCTGCCCCAGATCATAGCCCCCTTCTTTACCCAAACTCCCTCTCAGGCCCCTCACCCTCTCCGACACCCCAGTCCCCTACCCTAAGCTCCCTTCTGCACCCAACCTCTGTCCCAGACCCCACACCCTCTCCAAAGAAGTGTGACCCTTGACCAATTGCCAAAATCTTGGCATGGCCCCGCCATTAAAAATTATTGCTCACCCCTGGCCTACAGCTCTTCCCCTGCTGCAGGGAAATGCACCAGTGGCTCCCTAGTGCCAGAGCTTTTCCTTGCTATAGTGAAAGACTCTGGTCGGGGGAGCTGTTGAAGTCTTTCCCAGCTATCCCCTCTGTCGGTGCCTTTTACAGCTGTAGGTGCACAGCACAATGTGGACTTGGTGTGCTTTCCACCAAGGTGTGTATCTACACTGCATGTCACTGCCAGGGGTGTGTAGTCGGGGCTGGTGACAGATGTTGCTGGGCCCTGGGTGCAGTGTTGGGGGGGGGGGATGGCTTTGGGCATCCCCAGAAGAGAAGGGGCCAAAGGCAGCCAGCCCTCCGTACTGCCTGGACCACACCATGCCTCCTGCATCCAGCCCTTAGTACAGGGTGGGGCAAGATGCTGTCAGCAGCGGTGTTCCCTCTAAGCTGCAGGGCAACACAGCTTTGCAGGTGATTAATTAGCCCCATCCAGTCAGTTAGCTCCATGCATGGAGCCCTGAGCCTCTGAGGGAACACTGGTCAGCAGGCCAGACCCGGCCTGTGGAGCCCTTTGATCTGGCCTGTGGCAGCTCCTGGCTCTTTGCTAGTGTGTTGCCCGGGAGGTGCAGAGGAGGTGCAAGCCCTTTCAACTGCTATTTATAGGGCTTGCGCCAGGCAACACGGTAGTAGCCACCGGCAGGCACACGCCTTTAAAACTGCTATTTAAAGGGCTCACAGCTCCTGGCCCCACTGCTAATGCGTTGCTTCACAGCAGCCTGGTGCTATGAGCTGTGAACCCTTTAACTAGCAGCAACTGAAAGGGCTCCAGATTCGTGGCTGCCAGGCAACAGGTTAGTAGTGCACTGTGAGCCCACTTCACATTTCTCAATCCAAATTTGAATACAGAATTTTAGAAACAAGTACTGTATCCTACTTTCTAGATGGCCTCCCTCTCTTCATCTAGTCTTCAGGTACCTAAGTATTCTGATTTTTAACAGGTAAGCATTCATTTGTTGCTATGGCCTGTCAAACTGACAGAAGCATTTTTTCCTCTCTAGTTTCAGAATTAGTTTTACCTAAAGCAAAAAGCCAGCTGTTCGCTATCACAAGTTTTTCCTTATTTCAGTAGGAAGCCCTATCAAGCATTTACTACTCTAACATCACTATCATCATCAACCTTTGTGCAAACACTGTTTTGCATGCTGAAAGAATTGTACAAATGCCACCCCCTGCCTAAGAGAAGTGGGTATTAGTATCCCCATTTTATAGATAAGGAATCTGAGACACAAAGGTGACACAAAGGTGACACAAAGGTGACAGAGTCACACAACAAGACAGTGGCAATACCATATTGAAAGTCAGGTCCTCCTGTGTTCATTCCACCTGACCAATCATGCAAAACTTTATGTTGGTTGACACAACAGAAACAGGAATATTGTATGGAATACAACTCATTTTTATGCATGCTACCTTAGCCACAAACACTCTATTCACTGATTATTTCCCTTGCTTCTTCTCCTAACTCCATTTATCATTGGCAGTTATAGGGGTTGTTTTCACTACATGGTGCAGCGATCAATCCATCCGTGGTTGATTTATTACATCTGCTTAGATCATGATAAATTAACTTCAGAGTGCTTTCCTGTCAATTCTGGTACTCCACCAAGATGGCAAGTTGACAGGAGAGCATCCCCCACTGTCATAACAGTGTGGAAGATACCACAGTAAGTACGCTAACTTCAGCTACACTATTCACATAACTGAAGTTGCGTAGCTTAGATCAATGGTGAGGGGAGCGGTATAGTGTAGACTAAGTTATAGAATTATCAATAGTGAAAGAAATAAAACCATTAGGAGTTCATTACCTTCCTATAGGGTGCTTAATTTATAAAACACATCCCACCTGCTGTGCATTGAGGCTGGCCTGATGTACCATATATAAGAAATTTCTTGCTTTCTTCAGTTTCCTCCTCTTGAAAAATTCAGAGCTGTGTTAAGAGTTTGCCTATGAAAGGTTTCAAGGCACACAGGCAGAATTCATCACTTCGGCCAGCTATCATTCCACCCTCCCTCCACAGTCACTTTTTCATTTCACAGTTCCCATTAGCTTGACTAAGCAACTGTCAAAAGTTGGTATTAAACATGCTTGGGGATTGGCATAAAAAGATTTTAGCTCTCAGTTTGATTTTTCACAGTGGTCATCATTCTTAAACTCCAAGGAATTCCACTTAAAACAAAGAGCGAGATTGAACAGAAAACTCTGCACACACATTCCTGATTTAGCATGACTGGGTTTTGTTGTGATAACACACAAAATTAGAAGTGACTAACGTTTAGCTTTAGAAATACTCAACTCATCTTCCCTACTCAGAATGGATTAGCAACTTTACAGAACTTGTTCAGGGGAAAAGCTTCTGGGGGGATATTACGTGAAAGATTAAAGACAAATAATTTCAGCAGGTTGAATATGATTACTCAGACACTACAGTAAGATAGATAAAACATTGACAGACAACTAAATACACAACAAGCAGTGTCTACCTACTGCTGTAAAATAGTAATAGATAGTAATTGTTAAAGCACTCAGATTTAAGCATGACCTTTTGTTCTACCATTTTTCCATAACACTTTATGCAGCAGTACTCTGTGTGTTACTCTTAAGCCTAGAATATTTGCTGAATCAGCAAGAAGCCATGGAAAATGTTTCAAGCATGGCTGAGTGCTCTTTTTATTCAGACCATTACCAGTTCTGATCATCCCCTGGGATTTGTGGTCTATCATCATCCAATTTTTAAAGTTCTCAGACTTTTTGACTTTATGAGTTACACCTTTGCAACAGGATGGACTTTCAGCTACAGAAAGGCATGTATCTATGACATGCCAAGAGCCCTAGATATCCTAGATATTCCATCCACTGCCCTTACTCTACAATGAATTAGCATGCAATAACTGTATTGGTTGTGTGAAAGAGTCTGCACAAAGAGAGGATTAGTTGGCCTACCTGCCACAGCTGTGTAGTAAGCACAGACTTTCAAGCTACTTGGTTAATGCAAGAATATAACCGACTGATGAATCATGCAGGGTTTTGACAGAAATAATGGGAATTAAATCTCTCAGGGATTTAACCATAAAATAAATTGTAATTAAACTGACTACCAACATTCTTGCAGCTAAAAATAGATAGAAAGCCTTTCATAACTTGCATATTTCAAATATTATAGATGGCAATATTGATTATAGTTAAAGTTGTCTAACATTTCCTATTATGTGACCCAATTTTAGTTATTAATTTGGCAAACTTTAAGCATTTGGGCTGAAGTTTCCTGTCCTGGATGTCTGCCTCAGGTTAGATTTTTGGGAACATGTCAGCAAATACATTTGTTTCTGAGAATAAGGTGTATATGTGTGTGGGTGCAAGGGGTGTTTTTCCTGTAAAAAAAAAAAACAAAAACCTATTTCACTGAGTCTCTCCAGCGGCTATATTAGAGGAGGGCAGGGATTTAAAATAACTATCCACATTTTGCCAAGTTTTAACCTCTTGAAAAACTGCTGATTCCTTAAGAATAAGGCTTCATGAGAGCTGAGTTGGCTGTCTCACACTGAAGCCATGTGCGTGTAGGCCCACTGTAGGGGGACAACTGGGACAGATGCCCCACGGTCCAGCAATTTAAAAAAATTGGGATGTCCAATGGCCTCTACCTCAGCAACAGCAGCAGCTGGACTCTATCCCAGCAGTGCTGAAGGGCTGTCTGGGAAAGGCTAGCTCCTAACCCAACCCAGTCCCTTCTGCCCGAGTCCACACCCCTTCTGAGGACCCAGAGCTGCCTCCCCGTAGGGTCCAGCAAAATTTTTCATCAGCCCTATGTTCCTGCAGAGCAGGAACTCACTACAGTGGTCAATCAATACTTGTACAGGCAACCTTATTTAGAGTGGTCTATAATGGGAACAATGGGATAGGGAAGAACATTAATATCTTCATGATACAGAGTTCTATCATGGTATGGTGTAGTTTCCTAGAGGAAGTTTTACAAGAAACTTCTCAGGGAAAAGCACTATAAGGAATAATCCTTCACTGACTGGATGAAACCTGCACTGATGAACGGATGAAACCTAACCTTCTCCATCTCAAATTTATATTCCCAGACACACTCACACAAACCAGAAAAAAAGCTTTGCTAAAATGGAGTTGAGGATGAGAGAACACATCAGGGATTTAGGATAAAGTACACCACAATCATGGTGTAATTTCCCCCAAAACAAGTATTTTAAAGCTAAAAAATTCATAGCTTAACTCTGATCTGTAGCAATAAAATATGACCTTAGCCATAATGTTATGATTAAAACATTTTAGTGTCCATTATCCCAAATTAAATTGAATGGATTTTTAAAGATGCAATACGGGTAGGCTAATACTGAAGCAATATTATGCGTAATTGTTACACTCTTCTGCTTCCAACACATCAGCTTCACTCTTTGCTGAAGTTCAGATCAAAATTCTGTCTTTACAGGACTTTTCAGAAAGCATTACACAGAGTTAAACAACGGGGCTATTGTACATAACCCCCTGAAAAACAGATGTTAATAGTTCCCAGTCAAATTCAAAGAGAAAGTACCAAACTTTCTTCGTAAAACAAGCATTTAATGAACACAGAAAACACTATAAATAGCATCTGGAATACTACGAATATTTTTTAAACAAAACTCTCTCTGTGTTCCTATTCTAAACTTTCCAGCTTTCTTTCAGTTACATATATTTAAATAGACTGCTTCTGCCTAACATTTCCTATATTAGCACAGATGTATCCAAACTCCCTTTCCCTCAGGGATGATTTCTCTTCTATATGTGTCATCATGTAGTGTATGTCACCAAGACTTTTCCAAGCATCCTACTCTTTTCAAACACTTCAGAACCCTGCCAGTATATAATCTGGGGATCTCCACAACTAGCAGTATTCCAGCTCTTAGGTTAATAGTTAGCTGATCCTCAGTTGCGGGTGAAATAGGAGTCTGCAGTCTACGTCCACAGTTGCACAGGGATTGGGACCAGCTTAGAAAATATCCATTTCCTGGAACTCTATAATGCTATAGGTCATTATTCTCTTCCCATAAAACCAGCTAAGTCAGGCAAGAATTTAGAAGCGTTCATCTCACAGGGCTCTGCCCCTTTCTTTTTAAATGAAATGAAGCAGTTTAAAGCAGTCAGTTGATAGACTCAGTTGTTAATGTCATAGGCTTGGTAGGTGACAACAAATATCCCCCTCCCAGCTGTGCCTTTCAGTCCAGAACACACACCATAGTGGATCAAACATTACTGTAATGGAGGCCTTCCCTAGTAAGTACCCATTCCGAAGGCACGTGGCCAATTGGGGGACCACCAGAAAAAAGAGGGCACTTGCACCCTGATCTGCTCTACCCACCAGGTGTTACGGCTCAGGAGTAGGTGAAGCACCTGCACATGACCCATTTCTTGCCAGAAAGGCAAGATGGGTTGAGCAGAGCAAGCTGCTGAACTCCAACCCTAGTTCCCTGGCAGGAATGCAGGAGGAAGGGACTTAGGAGAAAAAGGTGGGAAACTTTGGAGGGCTCCCATTTGCTCTGGTCTAGGGCTCCCCAAATCCCTAATCCACCTCTGGCTAGAATAACACTCACCTGTATCCTAAATCGAACAGTGTTGGGACCCGGATCGTAGAACAGGCACATCATTTGGTCTTGCTTAGCTTTAACTTCTAGATTTCTGATTGGCTTGACTCTTGGAAGTTGATTGGGTGTGACCTTCTAGGTGGACTGCAACTAAAAAAAAAATCCTATACCACTTCAGAAACAACAGCTGAGCATGTTAAATAGTTGCCAGACATTATTCTGGATGTTCTGGGTCTTTGTAGCTGAATTACCTTTCCCTGCTCTTCTCATGTGTGTAGATAGATTATTTCAACAACCATCTGTGTCTCTACATCACAGAGGGCCACATTTAGGTGCATTTAGGCACCTAACACCCATTACTTTGCATTAGAAATTTTGGGTCTAAGTGATTTGCCCAGTCACATAAGAAATTTGGGGCTTACCAGGGAATTGAACCTACAGTTTGAAGTTAATGTCATCCCAAATGGGCCATCCTCTGTTTCTGCTTGAACTCAATTTTAACTTAATCTAATTACGATGATTTCTGTAGAAATCCCCAGAAAATTAAGTCTGTACTTAGAGTTAGTGTTGTAATGTAGATATTTAAGAACAGGTTGGATAGACATCTGTCAGGGATGGTGTAGACGGAGCTTGGTCCTGCCTTGAGGGCGGGGGGCTGGACTCGATGACCTCTTGAGGTCCCTTCCAGTCCTATTATTCTATGATTCTATGAATGTTTACGAAGCATTGGCTGCATTTTTCATGCAGAAAAAAAGATATTGACTCCCTCTAGTAAGTATAGAACTCAAATCAGCCTTAATTATAGAGCCATAGTCAGCACTTGGATAGCAGAGATAGTTAGAAAAGAGGAGTATTTCTCACTATTTTGTGAAAATATTGTCCCTTTTGAATTTCAAAATTCAAAATTTTTTGACCAGCTCTGTTCCATAATGATTATATTTCTATATAAACTTCTGAAACAGCAGGAAAGCCCTGGTGAGCATCATACCGTGAGTTAAATGACAGACATTCTGATGCAGATACGTTAGCATGCAGACGCTACATGCAATACAGAAATGCTAATGAATAGCAGCTGCTGACGGATCCTGAACACTCTCACACTCTGATCTCCTCCCCAGACCAACCCTCTACTTTCTCATAAAATCTAACTAAGATTTATCTTTACATTTAAAAATCACCCCAGAATGTTTCAGAACTAACCTTTATTGCCAATCACTTTACAGGAAGGTAAGGGACATGTCCTTCTACAGCTCATAAATTTGACATGCCGTAGTTTGAAATCTCATCAGTCTTTTGTGTCTTCAGATATAACTTACAAACATTTAGAACTTTGTGGACACAGTTTTATGCCAGTTGCTAACCTATAGTGCCATTTTTTTTCTGCGACATATCTTTGTCTTTTTCATGAGCTTAGTAACTTTCATTAAAATATTTAACTAGGGTGTGTTTTTTTAACTACCTCTGGGCTTGTTGGATGCTCCGTGCATTCCTAAAAAAGTTGCAATTATCTTACTGCCCTATGGGAATATATCAAGCAGCTTGATCTTGCATTAAAAATTTACAGCGGGTACAGTCATTATGGAAAGCCTTATTTAGCTTCCTTGTACATTGGTGAATTGTAATACTCAAAGAATTATATGAAATTAGGGCTTTGGCTTTGAACTGGTAAAAATAAATGAATTAATACACTTCATCTTTAACTCAATGGCTGTGAATACTCCAGTAATTGACCAGCAATGAACCGGAAGTTCTCTTTTTTGAGCAGCTTTAGACAACGTCTTACTGGATAAAATTAATTTTACCTACATAGAATCCAACCTAATGCAAATAGGTTCATAACCCTGTATGGGACTGTTTACAAGATATTTTGTTTTCGATGCCATGAACATACATGTCTTCCTATAATGTTTATAAATCCCTCTCACTTTTTTAAAAATAAATTTTGGATCTATCCTATTTATCAATGTCCATTTTTAATGAGGTTTTCTTCTGTTCCCTGAGTAATTAAAGTGTGTTTACATTAGAATGTTTTGTTGGAGCAGTATGTAAGCTTATGCTGAAATAGGTAAGTTGTAAACCCTCCCTAGTGTGAAAACCATTATATTGGTATAAAATTCCTTATCATAGGCAGGACTGATAGCACCACCCATATTGCTGACACTTCTGATTGCAAGATCCCAGTTGCTTATAACTTTATGAAAATTATGACACCCTTGCTGGGTGTCTGTTTCCTGCTCAATATTCCTGGAAAATCTTAGCCAAAATAGTTGTTGTTTCTAAGAATGAAGCTAGGGGACAATGCTTTGTTTTGCCCATGTTAAAAATTCTTGACATCTCTTCTCTGTACAGCTCTAGCGTTCCCATAGTTTGGAGCAGGGGAATAAAATTTGCCTGGGGCCATAACTTTGTTTTGGTGATGTGTCTTTTGCTGTTCCTGTGATCTGCTGCTCCAGATTTTCCCCAGTTATAAGATTTTGAGAAATATCAGTTAGCATTTACTACTCAATAGGAACTTCATTGTTTTTAACAGTTAAATCTCCAAAGGTCCCATCCTCACTGAATGTGCCATGCCCAAGCCTCTCACAGCTCCTTAGAGCGGATGGTGCATGTGCCATACCCACAGAGTAATTGCACATGGTCTAGCAGCCCAAGGCTAGAGAGACAAAACTTGACTTTATTTTTAATTGATACCCCTAAGCTGCTCTGAGTTATGGATGGGAATGGGTAGTAGAAATTGGGATCAAGGAGCAAGTCTCGTCTGTGCTCCCAAAAATCCTCCTGCTGGAACCCAGAAAGTATAGAGGAGAAGCTGTCTGATTTGAAAGAGGAAATCAGGGAAAGAGATTGGAACAAGGAGTCTTGTGAGACTGGGAAAAGGGGAAAGGAAAATGGGTGGCAGGGAAAAGAAATTGACATGCAAATGGGGATGGAGATAGAGACTTATTGGGCAAGGAGATGGGGACTGGGCAAGCAGAGACAGGGACTAAAAATCATTGAGGAGGAATGAAAGCTGGGAGCAGAAGGGGAGACAGATCTGACAAGAAGCTAGTGTGTGGAGGAAGAACTAGACTTGACTGGGCAAAAAAGAAGGGGTGCAGCTGAGCCTGAGATTAGATATGAAGCTGGGAGGAGGGAAGAACTAGAATTGACTGTGCAAGACAACTGGGACTGGATATAAGGAAGGATAGAGACTGGGATGGGAAGGCAGAAACTCGGAGTCAGAAAGCAAGCCTAGAGGGAGACGCTAGGATTGGCTGGACAGTGGAGAGTTTAGACTGCTGGAAAAATGCAGTATCCTAGGGATGGGAGCAAGAGTCCAAGGCCCCTCCCCATAACAGTAGATAGACAGATCGGCAGCTACATAATTCCGTGGCTTCCCAATGGAAAAAGAATCATGTGTGGCATCCACTGTGGTCCTGAGACTGATATATAGACCTGAGAGGAGAGAGGTCATTCTGCTTCACTGGGGATTTTGATATTTTGAAGTTTGGTTTTGTTCAGATTTAGAACAAAACCCTCAAAATTTGAAATTCGGCACAAAAGGAGTTGGAGCCATCACTACAGGGCAATGGCCGTCCATTTCATCACTACATGGAGCCGCAGACACTGGAAGACCTAGAGTCCCCAACTATGAGGCAGTCCCCTTGGCAGGCTGCTGAGGAACCGGGTGGGAGAGGCGTCAGGTTCTGAAATCTTTTGAAGGCAAAGTTTCATCATTCCCAGCCTTGGGTTCATTGTGGAATCAAACCATCTACACAGAACATTTTGATTTAGACAAATCTGTAAATTCTGGCAACAAATGTTTTGTTTGAATTTTTCCAACCAGCTCTGTGGAGCAGATGCATGGCCAGCTACTCTGCAGCTGTGACATGAGGATTCCTCTCCACCCCCAACTTCTACAGCCAATCCTTCTTCAAACTTGGGCTTGGTGCAGTGCAAAGGATTTATCCCTTTAGAAACAAAATGGAGGAAGACTGATGATTGAGCTCATACACACTGGAGAATATAAAGTTAATTAGCTGAAGGAGCTGTTGATTTTTCAGAATTTCTGCCATTTTAAATCTCCATAGTGGAATCTCTCTGCCGCCTGAATTCATGGGAAGATATGTATCACAAAACCCATTGTCCCATCTGAAGAAATCTGGTGTTAACGGTAACATATGCTGTCTCTGCCAATCCCTCTGGTTCTCAGAGGGGAGACACATCAGGAAAGCCATCTGCGATCATATAGCAAATACATTTGTGAAATCAGAGAAGGAGATTCCACTGTAACAAAAGGTGGGTTCTTTTAAATAACCCACCTAAAAAATGAATAACCACTGGTTATTCCACTCTGCTTCTTGGAAATAAGCTTGGAACAAGCATATGCTGAGCCTGATTTTCATCTTGTATTGCTTGTACAGTGGGTATATCTCCTTTTAATTCATTGGCATTACTCTTGTATGTTCTAGTGTGAAAAGAGAAAAGAAACACTTTGGCAATGTCTGCACTGCACGTTTATTTCAAAATAACTCATGTCTACACAGCAAGCCTGTTATTTTCAAATGATTTCAAAATAATGGGCTTCTTACTTCAACTCCTGTAACCTTCATTTCCCAAGGAGTAAGGGAAGTCGGAAAACCTTCTTTCTTCGACTTTCTGCTATGTTGACAGCACCAAAAGCAGAGTTAAGCTACTTTGACTTCAGCTGCGCAATTAACATAGCTCAAGTTGTGTATCTTAACTTGACTGTAGCCCCAGCATAGACATACCCTTTGTGAATTAAATTGTCCTGGCTTGAGGACCAGAGAGCACAGCTGTCATTCATATAAATCATCACACAGATTAGTATGGGGGAGGGAGGTTAGTCAGAGGGAGGTTAGTCAGAGTGTTAGAGAGAAGAAGCTTTAATTAGAGAGGGACTCTCTGTGGATAGTTGTTATATGATTTCTTTTGCATCATTCTGGAAAGTACCATTTCCAGCAAACCATACTCTGCATGCTAATATGAGACAGATTTACACACTGGTGTCCAAAATGTTACTGGTTGGCAGAGGTAAATAAATACTTAAAGGTTTAGGTATCAGAGTCATAGGTACTGTAAACAGATCTACAATAGATTAAATAGATGCCTAGAAATGTGTGTTTACCAACCTCCATTATTAACCCTTTAGACTGTCCCAACATATCTAGAAAGAAAGAAAAATGCCAGGAAGAGATTAAAGGGTTTCAGCCCTTACTGTTGTTTTTAAACAGGGCTCTGTTTCCTTTGTCTGCTCCTCAGTGTATCTCCCAGCTCACGGAGTCTTTCACTATGCCATCCCCTCACTTGTCACTTCCACATTCTTCTGGAGTTGCAGCTGCTTCTGTTCTCCTGCAGACCTTCCTCTGTAAGCCTAGATACCAAAAAAACAATCATCTGAGCCCCAGCCCAGGCCTTTCACTTAGATGAGTTAAAATATATTTTTGGTTGGCACTCCCAGAGCAGATCACTTCTAATGTGCCATTTCAAGCAGAAAGGTTCAGTGTGCCCCTTAATACACAGGTATTTTGATGAGTGTTCATGAAGACTGGAGCGTAGCTGGCAGATCCAGCCGCTGCATTTCTGAGCAGGCCTGCAATGCACAGTGCCCCTTCTTTTCAGAAATGTAACAGATTCCTGCCCACTATTTCCATACTACTGTGCATAGGGCTCAGGCTCTGGGGTTGGGTGGGAACAAGACTCTTTTGGACAGTCCCAAACTTAACAGAAACTTTTGGTATAAAAAAGTGTGGGTGTGTCTGCGTCTGTCTCTAGCTTCCACTCCCAATATCCTGCCTCTCCTAGCCTGATGCTGCCCAATTGTTATTACTTCCAAAAGTCAAATCCGTTTACATGTTCATTGATACAGTTGCAAGGAAAAAAAGCTATAAACTTACATCGAAGGGTCCCTTTATATTTCTAGCTTCCCCAAATCATAGGAGTCTACGGTCACAAGTTTCCTAAGGCTCACAAGCTAGCTCTGGTAGTGTTTTTTTGAATCCAGTCCAACTTTAAATGTATAGTGATTTTTATCTAGATAAGAAGTATTAGAGATTGACTTAACACAAAGCCACTTTGTCTTTTTCGTATCAAGAGTCAGGAGACAGCACATTCACCTTAGGTGGTAATTTCACTGTAGGGGATGTTATCAAAGTATCAGAACATTGTTTATGTTTCAGAAAGGCAATTTATGCTATATATAAAGCATTCTTGACCCTTAGCCTTGACTCCAAGCCTTCCTATATGTTGCAAACACATCTGTAACAGATGTTTCTTTGTTTCACATCATCCACTGTAGACACAGCTGATACTCTTCACTGGACATGTTTATTGAATCTTGCAGACAAAATGTCTCTATCACTTGGTAAGCATTTTCATTTGAAATATGTAGCTTGGCCCCTTTTCTCTTCTCTACATGCTGGAGAAACTTGCCTTTCAGCCTCTGTCTTCTCCCGCCAACTAGCAAGCATTCTGTTGTATATGGACTCTCAACACACTGATTGCTCTTGTACTCCACGAGGTTTAATGAAGACGGAATGTGATAAATAAGGAGAAGGGCGAGCCACCTTTTTTCTTGAGTTTCACCACAAAATGGAGAGATTCTGAGCTGGGAACTTTAAAGAGAAGATTTAGAAACCCTAAGTCTGTCGAAACTGATGTCTGCTCCAAGTGCAGGCCCCTCTATGCTGCTTAGGGCTTTCCCCCCTATTATTGTTACATCTCACTGTGGCTGTATAACAGCAATCATACCAAATTTATGCTGCTTGAATCACTGTTCACTTAAGATCATCTGTGTCTGATTTACACCGGTCAGAAGAGAAGCTGGCCCTATTTCTGTAGAGGTTGGAATAAGATGTATTCACACACGGACTGATTCTGAACTCACACTACTATAAATCAGGAGTCTTTCCTCTAAAGTCAGTGTAATCACATAGATGAAAAAATGGTTGTAAGCAAGATCAAAATCAGGCAGGCTGTCCCTAATATACTGTTGTGTGTGTGTTTTCTCTGAGGTAGCAAATCATTTCATGGGTTTCACCAGAACTATCACAGAAAAGCTTCTCAAAAGTAAAATAAGGAAAATGTTTAATTCCTCTGATTTTTTCAGGGAGATTCTTACCATTTGTGGGAGTGGAAACGGACATGTGGTTTTCTGAACTGTTTTGATCAGTGGCGAGGTGTGTGCCCCAGTAGAGACATATTTTATTGAAAAATATTCTCAGAAGGCCAAGTTTGGTGGTTCCTCACTTTTTTTCCTCATTGAACTCACTCTTGATACTTTAACTTTAATTTCACCCCAGTTCTCAGAGGGTATGTCTACACTACAGTGTTATTTCTAAATACCTTATTTCGAAGTAGCGCGTCCACACTGAGTGGACTTTGAATCTCATTTAAGGCTGGCCGGAACCAGTTCCAGCAGGGCACCAGGTCAGGACTTACTGTGTGGGGCTGCTGCCTGAGACTATCTGAGGTCTGTGCTTAAAAGGATCTTCTCCCCCCACTCCCGCTTCCGGACAGCCAGTTCTCAGGTTTCCCTGCTTCCTTGTCTACCTTGAGGAGGGACAGCAAAGCACCCTACAACAGGGAGCCAGAGCTGCCCCTGGGCTCTCTGGTGCTTCTCTTGGACACGTTGCTGTGAGCCTGGCTGCACTTTGTGCAGGCTGCCATCCGGGAGATCCATCACGGGGCTGTCAGTATCCAGGAAGCCCTGAGGGAGAGCTTCTACCCTGAGGAGCGCTAAGAGCCTCCCTGGTCTGCCCCACTGGGGGCTTGTGCCTCATTCCTCCCTCACATCCTTCCACTTACCCCTCCCTAGCCCCCCTTCCTGATGCCAAATAAAATACACGTATTTTCATGAACACAAACTCTCTTTATTTAACAAAACTGGGGGGGAGGGAATGAAAGTCTGGTGAGACTGGGGAAAGGAGGAGGGAGAGGGGAGAAGAGAGGGTGGAAGAGGGGAGGGGGAAACTTGGAAGGAGAGAGCTGAAAGAGGGAAGCAAGGGGAAGAACGGGGGGGGGGAAGCTCAGGGCTCAGGGCTGGGGGTCTCGCTGGACCAACTTGATTTTCATGCAAACCTGCTCCTGGGTTCGCTTGTGGCATTTGGTGGCCAGGCTGGCAGCTATCCTTCCATAGATGGCCGCGTTCTTCCGTCTAGTGCAGAGATCATGGATGTTGGGGGCATCCCCCCCAAACCTGAATAAGGTCCAAGATCTCTACCCTGGACCAAAAAGGCGCTCACCTTCTCTGGGCCCTGGCAGGCTCCTGGGAGCTGGCAGACTGCTCCTGGGGAGCGGTGGAGGTCTGACTGCCGGTGGCTTGCTGGCTCATGTTTTGGGGCCACTGGGTCAGGGCAGTGACTGCTGGCTCTGGGCTGGCAGGCTTGGAGCTGGCACAGGCACTGTGGCCAGAGTCTACCACTTTAAGGGCTCCGGGGAAGGGGGAGGGAGAGAAGTGTTCTTGGTTGAGGCTGGAGTGGCCACCAGGGCACCCTGGGAAGGCTGGAGGCCCTCTATTTCGAAGTAAGTGTCTACACAGCACTTATTTTGAAATAGCTATTTTGAATTTGGCGTTATTCCTTGTAGAATGAGGTTTACCAAATTCGAAATAAGTGTGCCACTATTTTGAATTTATTTCGAAATAGCAATTTGGCTGTGTAGATGCTAGGGAAGTTATTTCGAAATAACTTTGCTGTGTAGACATACCCATAGATAGTAAGACTGGGCTAAACTCAGAGATCTTGGATAGGAACTGGATTCAGGCAGGATGCTTCCCCATCCTCTCTGCCCAATATCCCCAGCTTCTAAGTGAATCTTATTAATACAAACCAGTAATAATCGGTTTAACAGATTTTTTTTTAAAGTCCATACTCCTAAAACTATGTCAATATGTAGATGTGGCAGCATTTCCAATTCATTCATGTTAAGGGCCATGTGTTTCTCTTGACCCATGTATAGAACTCCCCTTGATACTGGTGGGCCTCATACTCTCTCTTAGGGGAGAGAAAGTGTTTCCATCAGAAAGCGCTGCCATATGTCATAACACACGCAGGCTAAAGAGCTTTCAGCTTTCAAAGTTCTGTTAAACACCAAGATTTCTGGCATACTCTAGTACAAATGCATAGTAACCTTAAAACTAGACTGGACCAGGCCTGCCTCAGTCAGGGTGAGCAGCTTTGCAATGGCTCTTCAAATTCACATGTAAGTGCCAAAATCATAGCATTTTTTTAATGTGGCAAGCCTGACAAAATATAGACACTTCTGGGCATTAAACCTCCAGTGCTTAGGAAACTCCAAGCAACCCAGGCTGCTGTAAACACATCACACCTGTCCTCTTTCTCTACTCTAGCTTCCCATGGCATTTTGAATCAAGTTCAAAGTATCAGTCTTTCAAAGCACTTCGTGGCCTGGGCCTGGGATACTAAGAAACCATTTAAAGCTTTGACCATATTTTTGGTCAAACGTCAATGCACATTTCTTTGACCTTCTTTTCTCTAGTACAAATACAAAGCAACAGGTATATTTAATAAAATACAATGACAAGAATGACCCAAACAAAACAAGACTCTCCATTCTACACCCTTCTTCCTCTACTACAGGAAGGCCCTCAGATTCTAAAGTGATGACTCCATATAAAAACCTATATAGACCAGAGCTCATAATCTTATACAAAATTCATAAATTGTACAGGTTTCCCAAATTGGCAGAGACCTCAGGACTATCAGATGCAGGAAAAATTCTAGCGGACATCTCCTCACCTTTCAGACCATCTGAGAGAAGGAAGGGCAAGTCATGTGGTTGATTTCCCAGTTCATTCACGAAGATATCTAGATCACCCAGAAATCTGCTCGTTAATCTGGAACAATAAGAATCTGTGGCAATACTGTTTATACTACTAAATTTGTTTATGTAGGCAATCATATTTAATTTAATTTAATAGGAATTTATTCTGAAGTGGGTTTCTCCAGTATATGTATGCTACAAATGCTTTGAAATTAGTTTATAAATATGCCTATAGCTTGGTTTTGTTTCATAATGTTCCCTTTTTGAGTATTCTCCGCCCAAAGATTTGTATATAACTCAACACGACTTTTTAAAATTTATCATTAACTGGCGTGCCAGCTGTTTATATAGAGGAACTGAAAAGTGATGAAGGAAAGGAAGCAGCCTGCTGTAATCATCACCAATAAATGCAGCTTTTTATGACACGAAGAGAGACAATCTTTAGCCCTGACGTACTTTTTATAAATTAATTAGGGGTAATTTTGGGGCAGTGTATAAACTATGAATTCTGCTCTCTGGAAGCAAACCACTACATTCCCTTGTTGCATATTGGGTTCTTCATGGACTTCAAGAGTTGGTCACTGGAAAACAAAGTTTATTTATACTGAAATAAATATCCCCTCCTGTGTGAGACCCTTCTTTTTTTCTTTTCCAGTTGCATGAAATATTGTATTGCTTTATTTTTGTACAAAATGTTATATGCAACAAAAAGATCCTAATCCTGCAAACATTTATGCACATACATAATACCATTTTAAAGTTAAGCAAATGTGTAAATGTTGAAAGGATTCACACCCGAGTTACTTAAAAAAATCAAGAGACATTAAATACACCTAGGCGCGCTTGTTATTTTTAATGTTATCTAGCTTTTATTTGTGAGCCCTGTTTTGTGATCTTGTGGCCTGTGAGTCAAAGAAGATTTCTGCTCATAAAGGGGATTGCAAAAAATGTCATCTAGAGGTTCCTTGTTTATTGCCTCTTAGTGACTTTTATATGAATGTGCTGTTTGCATAAAATGCTGGGTTTCTCTGCCAGATTAGCCTAAAATCTGAAAGCCAAGTTTAATTTTTTCTAACTTGTAAATTGCCATCAATAAAGATTTTTCAGTTGGAACTTTGGTAAGTATTCTACTGATGGTAATGCAACAGTCAGACTGTGTCTACATTGGCACCCTTTTCCGGAAAAGGGATGCTAATGAGACAAGTCGGAATTGCAAATGCCGCGGGGCATTTAAATATCCCCCGCGGCATTTGCATGAACATGGCTGCCGCTTTTTTCCGGCTCGGGGCTTTGCTGGAGAAAATCGCCAGTCTAGACGGGATCTTTCGAAAAATAAAGCCTTTTCCGGAAGATCCCTTATTCCTGATTTTGAGAGCCTCATAGTTTAACACAGTCTCATAGTTTAACACAGCCTCATAGTTTAAAAAACAAAACAAAACACAAAATCCCCTCTCTGTCTCACAGTTGTGTTTGCCTCTACTAAGAATACAAAAGTAGTAAAAAATTATTTTTGTTGCTGAATAAAAAGATGTGATACAAATACATAAATGGAACAGAAATGAGCAGTAAGGTAGTGCCCTTTTACATAAAAATTTTCTGAAGATAGTCATCCTTGAAGGGACCCCCACTATTATTACAACTCGTGCAATTTCTGTTATAACTAATATTATAAACTATTTATAGTGGTTGGAAATGTTTCAGGAGATCGTTATTTCACAGGTTGGTTAGTTTGTAAATCTAGACTTGTAGTTTAATTATTTTCTGGATGTTTTATATTGTATGTAAAACTATAGATCAGTTGGGTACAGGGTCTCTTATGACACTCTTCTTCTGGCTCTGGACATCAAAGCTATGACAACTTGTTCCCTTAGCCAGAAAAGCCTTGAATGCTGCTTTGCGTTGAGCACTGGAGACCAGACCAATGTGTAAAAGGCCCAGGTTTGGAGGAACACAAAGCTGACTTAAAGCCATGTTTTCTTTCACTCACTTAGTCTTGTACCTCAGAGCAAAGGGTGTAGCTCAATGTTGTCAGTCTGTTAAATAAAATAAAAAAAACCAAGCCCTTTAAATTGAATAATTGCCTGACAATTAATAGTTAATATTTACATTGCAGCAATACTCTAAGGCTCCTTTAAGGACTGGAGCTGTTGGATGCTGTACAAATACATAGCAAGATACTGTCCTTGCCTCAAAAGGTTTACGATCAAATGAGATTGCACATAACGAGCTTTTTCCTAGATCTAGTCTATTCTAGTTACACATTTGCATCTTAATATCACTATGGTATCTGAACACTTTAAAATATAACATAGCTCCAAATGTATGGTCTTTCATTGACTTTCATTCTCTGTTCATAATGTTTGGCAAAACATCTATTAGTATCAATAGGATCTGTGCATACATACTGACATCAGTACAATATAGTGCAATCAAGAGCCATTATACGGTCATGATGTTAGGTTCTGTATTGTGTCTCTGAATATTTTTGAATCATTCATTAATATGGAAGAAAACTCCAGATGCACTTTTTTATAGGAACATTTGCATTGCTGTAACTGCAGAACACTGATCTGTTTAGTGTACTAAGAAATACATCTGGTAATTGCTCCAGTTGCGTACAGTCCGGCAATGGGCAACCCAGGCTAGAGAGTGGGCTGCATGAATGTTCACTCCTTTCATCTCAGTGGGCCACCAGACTGTCATAACCAAGATGATCTCCCAGGATAGGGTAGTTTTGCAAACTGCACTTGCATACCTAGTATTTACAGGGTGTGCCAACTGAACTCTAGCAGTACTTTGGTTGGACACAGGGGGAGCTCACGGCTCTTACAGTCAATTTGTGTGCAATTAGCACGCAGCCCACTTCATGTGCCCTTGCTTTATGAGTGTGTCACTTTAGCAATATTAGGGGAAAAAAGTGACACAGACAGAACCCAGCAGAATGTGGCAATCCTGCACGTGGGCAATGATAAATAAAATGTCTCGCACCTCACACATAAAACCCTGATGGGCCTCAGACTGCAGCTTGCCCATCACTGCTCTAGCCCTCTACATCATATATAGAGTTAGTTGTAGGTGACTGTGAAAGGAAATGCTAATCTTTCTGTAGGGCATAGAGCCTAAAAAGTCTTGCCATATGTAGGACTTGCTTTTCTTGGTATGCACTAGAAAGAGGCACAGAGTAATTATACCAGACACATCTAGGAGTAGTTTGTTCACAAAATGCTAGGAATCCTCTAAACTCGTGGCAGAGAAGACATAGTAAAAATCCTGAAAATCTATTTTCAGATAACCCATAAAAAATGAGAGATCAGTGTCACAAAGTATATATTGCAAAGGAGAATGAGCCAATCAGAGAGGTTTCCCTCAAGGCTCTGTAATTGCTACAGTCTGCAGCAGGAGAAGAAAGGCAAAGAAACAGGTAGCCCAAAGTGGAGAAAAACTCCATTCCCTACAAAGAAATTACACTCTAGCATAAAACCAGGGCTCTCTTTCTGGAAGATCTGGGCATATGCACATAGAAAAAGAGAACCAAACATAATTACTTGTAACCTTGCCACTCATGTAATTACAGTTGTCATCATATGTGAAATGAAATGAGTCAAAATATTTGTTGGGTTGTTTTCTCCAGATGTACCCAGAAAGCACCATAATCATAACCCTGCCTGCTGGAAAAGTGCATCTCCTGTAGCTCATGGGCAAGGCTTTGAACAACTCAGCTGACCTGCCAAACGCTGAGACACTTACATTTTTATTCAGTCAGGTTTAGCAGTAAGCTCTAGGAATAAGAGCTAGACATCTGCTACTTCAGAAACAATTAGCTTCACAAGCCCTACCTGCTGTCTTAGTCTTTTCTGTAGTGCCCATCGCTCTAGAATCTAAACACTTCCATGTTCTTTTTAAATGGCTACATATTCTTTTACAGAATTAGGGTCAGATTGTGTAGTCTGCACATGAGCTTGAGGAAAAGGGCATTAGCAGTGGGAAAAATTGTGCCTCTGGAGACAATCACTTACCCAGTTTCTTGGCTCATGCACACCTACACCCACACATCATCAGCTTATTGAGTAATGGGAAAGTACCTATTCCCATGGATAGGTTTACAAGCTGACAATTAATTGACTTCTTTGCAATTTTTGCTTGAGGAAGGACTGATGAAAAATTCAGTAGGGACACCAGGATTTGGTTTATTTTATTTAAAAAGACTCAGGACTATATTTTAAAATTTGAGGGTGACATCCTGGTTCAATTGCAATCCACAGCATAACTCCCATTAATTTCAACTGGATTAAGGTTTCACCCTAAATCTGTTGAAGTGTGTGATTTTATTTGAAAACTATTGGAACCTGAAGGGAGATGGGACTTCTGTGTTTAATGTAGGGATCAAATAGGTTTGTTTTACTTGTTGCAAGTTAACTTCCTGGGCATAATACATTACTTCAGTCCATCAATGTATTGCTCATATTACAACATTACAGATGTTTAGGTTTTTTGTTTTTTAAGTGGGGGATGTTGTCATTCACTGTGGTGCTGCTCAAGCTTCGCAAACAATGTAACTCAGCAGAAAATTCGTCTCTAGGGTTTTTCAATGTGAATATCTGGGTGCTGTCCCCACTGCAGCAATTTTTGAGGGGGGGGGCCTACTCCAGGAATTTGAAAGTGGTCAAGGGCTGCACTTTTCCATTATATGAATGGAGGAGGTGCGGGGTCTGGGATGAAGGTTGGGTGCAGACGGGACCTTGGCGTATGGGTATCTGGTTTGCATATTTGGGAGTATAAGGGTAAGGGGGTGTGGTATCTGGAAAGGAGTTTGGGTGAAGGAGGGGCCTTTCTATCTCCATCACAGTTCTTTTTTTCCACACTGTTAGAATATTTAATAATGTAAACCACTTGGTCATTACCCCTGGCTTCTGTCCCTCCTCCTACTTGCTTGTGAATTTACTATAGGAATTTATATTTTCATGGAGAACAAGCAATTATATGCAATATGACTCCATATAATATCTTTGTTGTGCTATTCAAGGCACAAATATTAATCAGTTAAAAAAACCAGAGAATTCCTTTCAAGCCTATATGAGTTTATTGTTAAATTGGTATCTGCCAAATATTGTGCGTTTGACTAGCAGTATTCATTAAGTTACTTTTTCTTCCTTCTAGTTCCAGATTCATATATTTGAAGACCAGAAAGGACCATTGTGTAGTCTGATCTGTTGCATGTCACAAGCCATTAATTTTAAGACCCATAACTGTGGTTGAAATAAAGTGTATCTTTTAAAAAAACAACCAGCCTTGACTTTAGAATGTCTAGAAATGGAGAATCCTCAGTAAATTGTTCCAGTGGCTTATTATGTTCATTGTTAACAATTTGTGCCTTTTTCTTTGTCTGAATTTCTCTAGCTTCAATTTCCAGCCATAGAATCTTGTTAAAGTCTGTGAGATTGAAAAGCCATTTAATATCAAATTTCTGTTCCCACTGTAGGGTACCTAGAGTCTCTGAATGAGTCACTGCTTAATTTTCTCAGACTGAACTTCCTGAGTCTCTCTCTCCAAAGCATGTTTTCTTATTCTTTTATTATTCACATGGCTCTTCTCTGAACTCTCTCCAATGTATCAACATCCTTCTTGAATTGTGAGCCCCAAAACTGGACACAGCATTCCATTAGCAGTCTCACCATTGCCAAATAGCTTCTCTAGTCCCCTGTTCATACATCCAGGGATCACATCCTTTTAGCCACAGTGCGGCACTGGGAACTCAAGTGCAGATGATTATCCATCATGATCCCAAAGTCTTTTTCAGAGTCTCCATTTCCAAGAATAGAGTCTCCATTCTGTAAGTATGGCCCTCCGTCCTTGTTCCCGGATGCAAAATATAAAATACTGAGTCTTAAAATTTAGCAATGTCATTCAAAAGAAGTTTTCTAGACATATACTATTAAAAAGTCACACAACTTTAAAAAGAGATCATTTATAGGGTGGTTCACAGGATTGGAGCTAAAAAAATCACAAGTATGATGAAACTTCCACAGCCAAATTCCTGCTTTTCTGCATAAATAGTACCTCTCAGCCAGAGGGGGTGTCTACCACTGCAAAGATAAAAGGGAAGCTTGCCTATGTCAGCTGACTCAGAGTCCTGGAGTTTGGGTGGCATTTCATTGCTGTGTATGTAACCCACACACCAAGTGGCTATGTTCACACTGCGCATTGTTGCGCAAGAAGATATGCAAATGAGGCGCCATTTTTGCAGAAGGGGCTTTTGTGCAGGAAGGAGCTGTCTACACTGCTCCTTCTTGCACAAACCCCCCCTCTTGCAAAGGAACCGTTCTTCCTGAAAATAAGCAGCAGAACAGTTCCTGTGCAAGAGGGTTTTTTTACACAAGAAGGAGCAGTGTAGACAGCTCCTTCTTGCACAAAACCCCCTTCCGCAAAAATGGCAGCTCACTAGGTATGCAAATAAGGTGCAGCACTATTTATCACCACGCCTCATTTGCATATCTTCTTCTGCAACAATGCGCAGTGTAGACATAGCCAGTGGGTATGGTTCACTGTCCCCATGTAGTGGAACTTAGATCAGTTACAGTGAGAAATCGGAATGAGTGAGCTCTACAGCCTATGCTGTGAGGAAGCCAGCTTCATAGCTCAAGCTATAGAGATTCCTACACTAAGCTTCAGAGGTCCCAGGTTCAAATCTGCCTGTGGGCAGTTACATATACACTAGAGGCTTGAATTGCTGCAGCTGAGCTCTGGGACCTTGCAGGGTCCTATAGCCCGGGCTCCAGCCCAAGTCTGGAAGTCTATGCTGTAACTAAATAGCCCTCTAGCTGGGGCCCCATGACCCTTGGTCAGCTGGCACAGGCTTACCATGGGTGTCTAATTTCAGTGTAGACATAGCAAAAAAGACCTATCATCTCCATTTGTGTGATGACCTAGGGCCATGTCTGAGTTTTAGGCTGTTAAATTGCTTCCATGTGCCCAGATTCAATCATCATCCAAGAATGGGGCAAATCAATCCAATCTCTATGCTTTTAAAGTCTAGTTTCTTTTAAAGTGTAATATTTTAAAAGTCAGCAAGGGAACAATTTTCTGCTTCAGCATCTATCCTGGATCATATAAAAAAAATAGACATTTTAACAGGCTGTACTGCAAGTTTTTTCTCTTAATTTTAAAATGAAAATGTACTCAAGGAAAACATTCTGTAGTTTCTCAAGGACTAATATTAAGACATACTATTTACTCCAGTGAGCATGAGAGAGAATGAAAAATCATAGATGAAGTTCTACCTGATGGTTATTTATCCACACAAGTTATTCACTGCACATTTACGACTCATTTTCAAGCTTTCCTCTACATAAGAGAGAAGTCAGATATGTTAGTTACACATGTTTAAATCTTTAAAAATGATGTGTATGCGTGTGAAGTAAGCAAATGACTAAAATGAATTGAACTAGGCATGTGCTCCTGAGCACAGTTGAGAATGACAGGAGACAAATTTCAGTCAAATTCATACCAGTCCCATTGTATTAGTCTATTTATCTTCACATCTATGATACTTCATTTAGGCTGTGTCCAGACTCAGGGGTTTTTTCAAAAAAAGTAGCTTTTTTTTCGAAAAAAACTTCACCTGCGTCTAGACTGCAGCCACGTTCTTTCGAAATTAAATCGAAAGAACGCGGCTTTTCTTTCGACGGCGGAAAACCTCATTTTACGAGGAAGAACGCCTTTTTTTGAAAGTGCTCTTTCGAAAAAAGGCATTCTTGAATGCAAACAGGGGTTTTTCGAAAGAGACCATCCAGACTGCCTGGGTGCTCTCTTTCGAAAAAGCGGCTTGCTTTTTCGAAAGTACCGCTTGCAGTCTAGATGCTCTTTTTCGAAAGAGGCTTGCAGTCTAGACGTAGCCTTAGAGCATAAAGTTCTTTTAAAGTTTAATGGTAGGTTCTGCATAAGTCTTTATGACCAGAATGAGATCTCTGCTCACAGACCAAAGCGACACTGAAGTATAGTAACTATGGAGTGTATCATCTTTGCACACATTACATTTCAAAAATATATGTTCTCTGAACACTGTTTATCTCAGGCCTGATTCTGCTCCCCATGAGGTGAAAGGCAAAACTCTCATTGCCTGCATTATTTTACCTAAAATATATAACAGCAATAAAAAGTTCTTGGCACTACTTGTTTTCCCAACGACTATGAAGGGTTCTGTGTTACTATCCTTGATATTTCAACTTCCTCTCTGTATTCAAATATTGTAAAGTATTTTAGCCTATTCATTTTATAGAGACATTCCACCACACTGAACTCTGAGTGGACTAACAACTATTAATACCTGAGAAAGTTTCTTCCACTAAAATGCATTTACAAACCACCGTGCAAAGCAACAAGTTAAGAAACAATGAATCACTCATTAAAAAGACGACATGTCAAGTACATTTTCTAGGCTATTTATTTCCTATTTGCAATACTTAGCTATGACTGATTTATTATTATTTATTTCAGAAAAAAATGTGATGGTTACCATGATATTCCTTTGGTTAAAGAAAAATCTCTGCTTGCTGTATTTTATCCCAGTTGGGTTGAGGTAATTTCCTTCAGCTACAGGCAGGAGAATGGAAAACAGATGAAGCATGTTGAAAATTAAATTCACAAAGAAACTGCCTTTAAATAAAGGAAAGGATAGAATATAGAAAGACAACACAGGAGAAATTTTCTCAAATGCATGCAAGCATACCATAAGGGAAAACAATATGCACATAGGTGAAGCTGATATAAATACTGGAAAGATGGAAACATATTTCTATAGGATTACGTCTCTGCTTAATACAAATTGGAGTCATAATTAAGCAAGAAGAAAAACACTGATTTTTTACAGATACATCAGTCTCTGTGAATGTGAAATGGGATTAGATCCATTCACATGTTTATTGTTATGAAGGGAAGTAAAGCTGGAACAGACTGGCGATGAACAGCAATTGATACAATAATTAATCAGTATGCCAACAGTCAGGAAGATGGTTAACAACAGAATAAAGCATTTAGCCTTTGTTACAAGCTCATTCCAAATCTCACTGAGGGTAATGGGAGTCTTTTTACTGACTTGTGTGGGGAGTTGCGTAGCTCTCTGTACCAGCAGTTCACAAGTCTCATATTGGTCAGAGTATTGTTAGTATGATGCCACGGCATAACTATTGACAAAATACGTAATGATATTTATAGCTAAAATGGCACAGACATTTATATTCAGAGAGCTTGTTTTCAACTGTCTGTAACTTTTCAATCTTATTTTCCTGGCTGAAATTGGACAGGTTTATTCACAGCCCAGGATTGATTTTTAAAAGTTTCAATCCTATTTGAAAATGAAGAAGGGAGTTGTGGAGAAAGTACTTTTGGACTCATAAAATTCATTGCCCGCTTTTTTTTCCCCCGTAACATCTAGCATGTCAGAGTGGTCGATGGTAGAACTATGACCGTGAGATAGTCCCCAGACCAGATGTGCTTTTAATAGCCAGATTAAAAGATGTTATTTGTCAGTTATTAAGGTTTTTCATATGTAATTTTCACATGTGCACTAGCCTTCATGAATGTGGTATATCAATGATCCGTGAACATTCCTTTGGTTTTGTGCAACTGTGTGTACATTAGGAAAGTTCACAGATGGTGTTGTGTTTCAGGGGCACTGAGAGCCTCTGTGGGCCCCTGAGCAAGGTATGTGTGGAACGGGGGGGGGGGAGTAAGGGGAGGTGACTCCATACTCCTAGAAGGGACAGGGCCCTCAAGTAGCAGGGGCACAGCCAGGAAGACCAGCCCTGAGAACCACCCAGAGTGTGCCATGCCAGCCCCTGGGTATGACCCAGCCCTTAGCACTGCCCAGAACATGCAGTGCTACAGGGGAGATTTAAAGGGCCTGGGGCTCCTGCTGCCACTGCAGTCACAGCAGCTGGAAGCTCAGAGCCCCTTTGAATCAGTAGGCCCCGGAGCAATTGCCCCCTTTGCTCACCCCGTTGGTCGGCCTGTTGTGTTTTCCTTTATGATGGGATACAGAAAAATGCAAGGATCCAAAGTTCCTGCCTTCTTCTGGATGACCTAGAAAGGCATTTCAGAGGGTAGCCGAGTTAGTCTGTAACTAGAAAAACTGAAAAAACAACAGTCTAGTAGCACCTTAAAGACTAACAAAACACATAGATGGTCTCGTGAGTTTTTGTGGGCACAACCCACTTCTTCAGATGAAAGAAAGATAGAAAGGAGTATAGGGAATGAGGGAAAAGTTCCTGCGTTATGGCCTGTGCATATTGTAGAACATTCTTGTAGGCTACGTCTACACTACGAGTGTTTGCGACAAAAAATATGCAAATGAGGGATTTATTTGCATGAGTCACGATCTTATTTGCATATTTTCTGCTGATCTGTTTTTATGTTAGGCGTTTTTGTGCAAAAACAAGCAGTGTGGACGTTTCCTTTTTGTGCAAACCCCCCCCCCCCTTTTTCTGCAAGATTAGTATACCTCCTTTTTGGGGGGCATAATGATCTTGTGGGAAAAGGGGTTTTTGCACAAAAAGAAAATGTCCGCACTGCTTGTTTTCTGCAAAAACCCCAGCTCAAAAATGGATTGGCAGAAAATATGCAAATGAGATTGCAACTTAGGCAAATGAGTCCCTCGTTTGCCTATTTTTTGCTAAGAAAACTTGTAGTGTAGACGTAAGCCCTACCGTCTGCAGGTAGTTAACAGATGTAGAATTTCCTTGCTTCTTCATATTCCCTTTTTCAGAATGGAAGGGATCCACCAGTTCACAAGCTTCTATTACAAGACTATAACTTTTGTAGAATTAAGCCCTCCCAGGCTAGAAAATGGCAAAGTTAAGGTGCTCTGCCTATTTGAATGTACTTGGTATAAAACAAGTTCAGATTTACTGAGCAGAGGCAGGAAGTGTGGCATCAGGGAGCTGAATTCAGGAGCCTGATTTTGGGGGCCAGCACTGTCATGGATACAACTCAAGGTTGCTACCAGGAAGTCGTTAGTTGACCATAAGCCCCTGGGGATTGTCTTGATGGAGCAGAGTATTGACACGCCAACTTACAACCTCCAAAATGCCCCAAAATATCTTCGCTCTTCTCTGACAAACTGGAGAATGGGATAGTGGAGGGGCTGGGCCTGGATCCATGGTAAAGGTACCAGCCAAGAGTTTACCTCCAGTGGGAAATTCTCTACGAGGTATTATCAGCTGAGTTACAGCTGCTTTGCACCACCTGCTTGTGACCCTCACTCAGTGTTTTATTACATAATCATTATATGAGATTTTTTTTACACCTACAGAAGCCCCATTTCATTTAGTGCACAAGATAAATGGTACCTAGTTAACTATAGTGATAGAAATGTAGCCGTGTTAGTCTTGGGTAGTTGAAGCAAAATATCTGTTTTGCCATCACTTCAGCTCTGACAACAAGTCACTCTGAAATGGTGACAAATATGAATCAGACCTTAGTAAGCTTGTCAATATGAGGGCTCTCAGCAGATCTCCCATTCAGAACTTTTTTATAAATTTCTTCAGGGTAGACAAGGCTTCAGGAGGCTTCCACTGTATTTCCTTGCTCTCTTAATGAAGCGTTGACATGTCACAGGCAAGCTGATTCTTGCAATCATATTTACAATTCTTGCTCATTTTTATAGCCCTGATCCAGTATACAAACTACAGACTCCAACTGGAGCAGGATAAGTCTTTGTGTTTCAAAAAGTGTCTCTTGTCTCCATTTAGGGATTTTATTTTTACTGATTTTTAAACAGGAAATATCCCCCTCCTGTTTGTATAATAATGTGATATTTCAAACAGGGCAAAAATGAAGTATCGGAAATTTATAAAGCTGGTTTAGTTGGATTACATCCATTGTTATTTTTTGTGGTTAAGTAAATAGAAGCAGAGCTGGAATATAAATAGGAATCATGTACTAACATACAAACTGTATCTTCCAAATCCCTTATAAATCAAAAATTATCTCATAATTATCATAAAAGAATGGAAATTTCCAGTCTATAGATGAGAACTATTCCTTTATGAAAGGGTAAATATAGGACATTGTTTAAGTGCAAAGTAATTATTTTAAAATTATGAGTCAAGTAGAAAATCTGAGTCATCTAAGCAATAAATTGGATGTGAACACCTAAAAATACAAGCTAAATAGGGCCTGATTCAAAGCCCATTTGAAATCCAGAGGAGTCTTTCCATTAATTTCAAAATCAAGCTTTGGGTCACTAATGATTCATTCTTATTCCTGTTATGACAAGTTTCTATAGGGCATAGAATTCTTACTTCGTCTTCATAAATTCTGTGATGGAGATGGGCTGGACTGATCTTTGGTGAGCTTCAGTGCTTCAGCTGTAGAGGCTTGAGATTTAGAAAAGTATTTTGTCTGCGTAATCAACCTATGCCCTAAATGCCATTTTATAAGGAACAAGTCTCAGGGCCAGTTACATGATGGGGACAAGTATATTTAAGCTACACAATTTGTGTTATGTTAATAGCATAACTCAAATTAATGTAATTTAGATCTACTTAGTGAAGAGTTCACAACATGCTGGATTGATAGGAGAAACACTCCCACTGACTCTTTACTCATCTCATTCTAGAGGAGTAACAGATTGACAGGAAAGTGATTGGCAGTCAATTTAGCAGGTATATATCCACGAAATTGATGTCTGGTGGATCAATGATCACATGCATCCACCCCATAATGAAAACAAGCCCCCAGAAGTGCTGCCAAGGAAGTAGCAGAAGGAAGACAAAATATTATAACATAGGAATTGCCAGTGATTTATGTAGTGTGGCATTTTGCCTGGGACAATTGATAGTCTTAGGGCAGGCATGTCCAAAGTCCAGCCCGTGGGCCAATTGCGGCCCGTGTTCCGGTTTAATACGGCCCCACAGGTAATTTGGCAATATCTATCTTTTATGGCCCCCAACGAATCCATATGTATTGAGATGAATACATTGTAAAATCTCAGTTAATGTCAGTTGGTCTAAATCAGTTATAAATATATTTGGACACAACATGTATACTTGGTGTTATGTTCCTGTTCATATTTTTTTAACTTAAAAGTTGACAGACAATCTTTATTACCAATAATATGTAATGTACTTTACAATGTTCCTGACATATATTTCAGCTTCCTGGATTTTTTTTTTTTCATCTGGCCTTCAGATATGAAAGGCAGAGTGATTTAATACCTGTTTAGATTTGTTATCCATGTGATGAAATGAAAAGTATGCTGTTTGCAATAAACTTTGCATAAAATAGTTAACTTGCGTTTAATTTTAATGGTTCAAAGAATGTCAGGCAAAATGGTCGGCCCTCACGCATGTTCACTTCATAAAATCTGGCCCTCTTTGAAAAAAGTTTGGACACCCCTGTCTTAGGGTGAAATCCTGGTGCCAGTGAAAATTACCACTGAATTGAATAGGATCAGGCTGTCACCCCTCCACTCTTCACAGGACTCAATAAATATTGTCACTGATGGCTGATATTGTATGACAGTGATGTAAAGTAATGATATTCCAAAATAATAGAACGAAGAAAAGAAGGGGTGTTTTTTGTTATTAAATGTCTTCAGAATATTGGTATCAGTTGCATGAGATTGTTTTAAACAATATTAAGCAGAAAGTTCCAGTCATTGTTTTTGTTGGTTTGTTCTTGGTGGTGGTGGTATTTCTTTTATATATATATATATATATATATATATATATATAGGCTGAATTTATTTTTGTGGGGTATATTTGAAGATGCAGTTCTGTCAGAGGATCTGTTTTTCTCTATTATCTGACCTCTAGTGGTAACACTGCTCTACAGCAAAAATGCTTCTGAAATAAATGTAGTCAAACTTTACTAATTCTGGGTCACTGAGAACGAAAATGATGCTTAAAATTGGATCTACTTTTCAAGATATGCTATTGGGTCAGTATATACGACCCTTGACTTGCGAATGGAGGAGGATAAGTGAGTTATAAAGGGAAGGGATCTCAATTTAAACCAGAAATGACTAAAATGCATCTTTGACTGGATCTATGAATAAATCTATGATTGGGTTTGGACAGTACTTGCTTTTTAGGCAAAACAATGAATGATGCAATCTGAAGCTGGTATTGCGTCATACATGATATGAATTGCATCATGTTATTCCTAGAAGTCATGGATGATGCAATCATAACAAAGCTTTCATCACTCTGCTGAACAAATTGCCCTATATCAGCTCTAGAAATCATACAGTGTCGTGCTCTCTTATTTGTCAGTGTTTGATTTTGCAAAGGGACACATTTCTGTTTAGCCAAAGTGAGCAGAGATGCCTCGTACTTGTGTGAACAGTGCAGATAACTTCTGCTATGTTTGTGGTGAAGTGACTTTTTCATCACAAAAGCACACTATAACCACTATGGTTAAGAAAGCCTATCACCTTTATTTTGGCTGCAAAATTGGAGATCAGGACAAGAGGTGGGCCCCACACATATGCTGCAACACTTGTGCAACAAATCTTCGCCAGTGGTTGAACAGGAAAAGGAAATCTATGCCTTTTGCAGTGCCAATGATTTGGAGAAAGCCATCAGATCATACCAACAATTGTTACTTCTGCATGGTGCCTCCAGTTGGGAAAGGTGTGTCAAAGAAGAAAAAGTGGACTGTGCATTATCCAAACATTCCATCAGCTATACTCCCAGTACCCCACAGAGGAGGACTGCCGGTTCCTGATGCACCAGAATCATTCTCACTTGAGTCAGATGAGGAAGAGGAAGAGGATGAAACTTCTGGTCCTGAACCACCAATGTCACAGGACCCACATTTTCTCCCATCCTCCTCCTCTGAACCACACCTCATAACACAAGGTGAACTGAATGACCTTGTCAGGGATTTGGAACTACCCAAGAGTAAGGCAGAGCTGTTGGGCTCCAGACTACAGCAGTGGAATCTCCTGGCAGGTGATGTTAGGGTTTCCATGTTCCGTGACCGTCAAAAGGATATTGTCCCATTCTTCTTCATGGAAGGTGATCTTGTAGCCTGCAACAACAGGTGTGATGGCAGCCCTCAACATCATTCAGAATCCAGATGAATGCAGACTGTTCATTGATTCATCAAAGACGAGTCTTAAAGCTGTTTTGCTGCATAATGGCAACGTTTTGCCATCAATTCCAGTTGGTCATGCAGTCCATATGAAGGAAATCTATGACAACATGAAACAACTTTTGAGGTGCATAAACTATGACCAACATCAGTGGCAGCTTTGTGGCGATTTGAAGGTTGTTGCTCTCTTGCTTGGTCTGCAGACTGGATACATAAAGTACTGCTGTTTTCTCTGCGAATGGGATAGTCGTGCAAGAGACTCCCACTACATCAAGATAGATTGGCCACTCTGACAGTCATTGGAGCCTGGGAGGAAAAGTGTTCAGCATCCACCACTTGTTGAATCAAGGAAGATTTTGTTACCACCCTTACACATGAAGCTGGGTCTGAAAGAACTTTGTCAAGGCCATGGACAAAACACAAGCAGCTTTCAAGTACCTCCGTGGAAAATTTCCAAGGTTAAGTGAAGCTAAGATAAAGGAAGGTGTCTTTGTTGGTCCTCAGATTCGTGAACTTCTTCGAGATGATGCATTTGACCATGCACTGCGTGGCAAGGAAAAGATGCCATGGAAAGCCTTCCAGTTAGTGGCAATAAATTTTCACGGAAACAACAAGGCAGACAACTACAGGTTGTTGGTGGAAAAACTCAAGGCATACAAAAGCCTTGGTTGCAACATGTCACTAAAGATACATTTTTTGCACTCTCATCTAGATTTTTTTCCACCGAACTGCGGAGCAGTGAGCGACAAGCATGGCGAGTGATTTCACCAGGACATTGCAACAATGGAGAAACGCTATCAAGGCAAATGGAGCCTATCAATGCTTGCAAACTATTGCTGGACAGTGACAATTTAATGAATACAAAATTCTCCATTTAATGAATACAAGAGACAAGCCAAGAAGCGCCGAGTAGACACTGAATAGGACTAAACTACGTACATAATAGTTTTTTGCCTTTTGTTTCATAATAAATTTTATGTATATAACCCTTTTGCTGATTTTTAAAGTGTTACATAAACAGGACAGGTGAAATATTATCATGTAATGCAACCATAAACAGATGAAAAGACCTAGGTTTACAATTTATGATTAAAACTCTACTATCTACACAATATACATAGACGTAAAATGTAAAAACTTAAATATCTTGGAAACAGTAGCCAATCAGTTGTTTTAATTGTCATATTTGAATTCAGCACATCAAAATACATAATAAATAGCACATTTTATCTCTGAAGCAGACGACTTCTAAAAAATTGTAGACCAGTGTAATGGAGGCAAAAATTACTGAGTGATACAGTTAACTGGTATTGCAGTAAACCAGTGAGACTACTCATGAGCATAAGTGTTTCAGAGCCTAAATGTATCTTGTGTGTGAACATGAAAATTAATAAATTAACAGAACATCCAATAAAAGAAACTGTTGCCGTTCACCAAATGTCTCAGCCTTGCCTCAACTTCTAATTACCTGAAAAACTCAAAACATAGCCCATGCTTAGGTATAGAGAACATCACCTCAGACAAATATCAGGAATTATTGTATTGATATTGGTATATGTCATTTGCTTGGAACGCTCAGTAAAATTTTCAGTGCCACTCAAGCTTTTAATACTTAGGTACAATCCTCTCATTCTGACCTTAGTTTGCTTTATATCTATCCACTTTGGACTAAAAATTTCTGGTAGTGTGACAAACTAGGTGTACAGGTTAGATACTTTGGTTGTGTCTTTCCCACTATGTCTAGGGGGTCTCCCCTATCCCTACTTCCTGCATTCCCTTCCCTTACCAGTGCTTATTCCACTATGGATATATAAATCCAACTTCCCCACAAAGGAAATGACTCTGTGCCCTTGCCACAGGGATTACAAAGTCTCTATTGCAGCTCCTTATCTCCGGGAGGGCACTTTGCTCCTGTCAAGGGAAGGTGGCTGGCAGGAGAGCCTGGTCACTCTCTTTCCACTGGGCTCCAGACCAGGACCCTACGAGAGGCAGCAATATCAAACACCCAGGAGTGCTTCAGGGCTGCTTCAGTGGTCCACTTCCTAGCAATTGCTTCAACCACCTAGTCAGGATGTGGTCAAAAAGCCTTGCAAATGATCCACGTGTCGATATAGTGAAAAATTCCTTAGGGCTAGGGGGAAAAAAGCTTGTCACCTCCTTGAGGTCCTAGGGTAGACCTCTTGTCTGCATCCAGGGCTCCAACTGGACTTTCACCCACATGTTCCCAAGTTAGGCTTGTCTTCCTACGCTGACTTTCCTTCTGAGCTGTTTCTCTGTTAAGTTCCTCCTGCACCTGTAGCAGGTGTTGCATGTGTAGTAGTGTGGGGCCACCTTGTCCCAGAACTGTTCCTTAACCATATCTATTCCAGTATGGGGTTTGTATACCCCCATCCTATGCCCTTGTCCTCAAGCCCAGAGCTGGGATTCTACATGGAATCCTTGTTCTTCTGCTTCATATATCTGCCATCTTGTGGTCCTTCCTCATTCAGTAGAGTATAGACTATGAGTGACAGCAGGCCAAGCTCAGACACAAATGAAAAAGATGTTAGGATGTATGCATGGTCCTTGTAGGCCTTCAAACAGATTTACATGGTATATCTGCACCTCTTTTCTTTTCCCTGCCTGATGGATTTAATAATTAACCATCCCTGCTTAGTTCATTGAATTCAAAGGACCCTTGTCACCGGCACAACAATCTGGTTCTGAGGTTGGCAATAACACCACCTCCCGATCCCCAGACTGGAATTCTCAGAACCTGGCCCCTTTATTATAGGCTCATTCCCAGTTCCTCTTTGACTTCAGTAAATTCTCCTTCACAAAAGGTCCCAGCGCTTCTCAGTCTTCCCTCAGACAGAGCACATCTTGTTAGTTATTTTAGCTCCTTTTTCATTCCATGGCTTGCAGAGGAGCTCTAGCATCCCATTAAGCTGCTTCCGTATAGTAGATCAAACAGGGAGAACCCCATAAACCAGTATCCAAGGCCACAAATTTTCTTGTTCTGTGTCTTACAGAGCAGTGGTTCCCAACCATTTTTATACCACTGGGTTTTTTATACCACCGGGGAGCTCTGGGGCCTGGCCCATCTGCCTCACTTAGCCCTGTGCTGCCTCCCAGCCACCAGCTGAGCACTGCTGCCTGGCTCATGGCTGCTCTAAGGCCGCTGTGCTGGGCTCCATGCGGCATTCTTACTTTGCGGCTGCTCTTCCACGTCGGGGAGGAGAAACCACCCCTGCCTGGTGCTGGTTGGCTGAGAGGTATACCCTAGCCGGAAGAGCCACTGTGGCCTGGCAGCCAGCGGTTTGCAGCCCAGCACCGGCCATATACCGGCAGTTGTAAACCACTGGAGTCAAAGGATATTAGAAAAACAAAGTGGATGAGGTAATACCTTTTGCTGAATCAAGACCAACTTCTGCTGGGGAAAGATGCCACACAGAGTTCTTCTTCAGGTCTATAAACTCAGAAGCATGTCTCTCTCACCAACAGATGTTATTTCCAATAAAAGATCTCTCACCCATTTTCTTTCTCTAATTTCAATGGCATTTCAGAGTGAATAATTATTTTTTTCTGGGCTAAAATTCTTTGCTTGTTATGTAGCTATCAGTAGTACATAGTCCACTTGCATGTGGCCTAACCCAAAACTCTCTGCCACTGGAAAACCATATAACAGTCTTTATGGTAAAAATTAACATCCAAAAGTATTCCAAAATACTTAACTTAAATGTTCGTCCTTGTCTTTTTCTTCCATGTTTTATTTTATACTGATATAATTACAGTTTTAAATATGCACAGTTTAAGTAATCCAGCACACTCATTTTTCACCGGTAGCAAAATTATATCAGATAATTATTAAATGACTGCACTCTACCAATATTTATTCTGTTCAGTATTATGACATTTTATTTGATGTCAGATAGTATGAGATGTCTGTTATCCTATGGCCTGATTCCCTCCACAGTGTTTAGGCATCTCCCTCACATCACATTGGATTTCAGAAAGTCATTTCTATTGTTTAGTAATTTATTTTCTTTTTAAAATGTCATGAGTATCTTCATTGCCTTTGAGATTTAAAAAATGTTTAAAAAAAGCTCTTTGATTTTACTATGCACATGAAGTATCTATTGCATCGCTATTTTGTCAGAGGCATTCAAATTGCATTGGGGGGGATGGGTGAGCATTCATGCCTCTGGCATTTGGATATGAAGAGAATTGTTTGAACAATTACAGCCAGCTCCATTGTGTTCCCTGCAAACTCCCTGAAGTTCCTGTCAGCTACATGTCATTTCTAATTTATTTTATTTGAAAATTCAATAATAGTACATGGTACAATGCCCTTTTCAAAATTCTTGTTCAAGCAGAGAGTGATATGCAAATTGGGCTGCCCATTGTACTATAACTATGCTGATTTCCAATATGTGAAATAATTTCAATGGGCATGTAATTAGTCATTTGTTGGGAGCTCAGACCAGTTAGTTATATATCATTTTAAACTGCATTGGGAAAACACTACAATATTTAGTAGGCACTACTAGCTACCTGTGTACAAAAAAGCAATATGCAAAGAATCATGTTTTGGAGAAGGATAATTAGAGCCTTGTCTCCACAGAAGGCAAGTTATGAAATATAACATGTTAGCTACTTTTTGGTCAGCTCCATCAGTGTGAGCAATGTTGCGACACCTAGGATTTGTCTGCACAGGACTTTGACCAGCATAGCTATTGTAGAATAACTATTCTGCAACAGTTGTGGAATAGCACCCCATTTGGACACTGTTCTAGAATAAAAGTGACTTTGTTCAAAAATAATTGTTCTGCACACAGAGTAAAGTGATTATTCGGAATATCATGTTTATTCTGGAATAGAATGGCCACGGCAGGGCAGGGGGAGGAGTTATTCTGGAACAACTAGATTACATGAAACTAGCCATGGTGATCAGTCACCTCCATGTTGACAAGAAACTAGTATAGATGGACTACTATGGTTTTGTTTAAATTGAGGTTATATCAGGGTTAGCAAGCCAGACTCATTCTCTTATGTGGATAATGGTTAACATTGGTATTTTACCCTGATTTAAACCGACTGGGGAGGATGCTCATGTTAGTAAACCCCAGTCTGACCTCAACCTCTTTTCCTAATATATACAAGGTCTGTATACTGCCAGCAGTAATGTAGGGTTGCCAGGTGTCCGGTTTTCTACTGGACAGTCCAGTATTTGCACCATCTGTCCGATTGAAAAAATCAGTGCAATGTCTGGTATTTTCTGAATTCCCAGCTGGGCGCCAGACTGAAGCCTGCCGGGGGAAAGGGGAGCAACTGGGAGGCAGGGCTGCGATTGGCGCTGGGAGCCCTGTGGTCACACGCAAAAGCCGGGTGGGGCAGGGCGAGGGCCAGCCACTCCCTCTGCCCGGCTTTTGCATGCGACTAGAGGCTCCCAGCACCAATCGAAGCCCCGCCTCCCAGCTGGGAGCCTCTGGTTGCGTGCAGAAGCCAGGCGGGGGGGAGTGACTCTCAGCCCCACCCCCGCCTGCCTTCTGCTCTCAACTAAAGGGAATGCCTGCTGGGGGTGCGGCCCAAAGGACTCCGGCTGTGGCCAGTGGCTGCACCCCCCCCAGCAGGTCTGCTTCCCGCCCCCCTTCCTCCAGGCCCCCTCTCGTCCCGTCAAGCCTCCCCCCAACCCTTCCCCTTCCTCCCAGCCAGCCCCGCGGCCACCGGACATCCCCCCTGCCAGCTCTGCTTCCCGCCCCCCCTCCTTCCATCTAGCCCAGAAGTCCCCGGATCTCCAATCCCCCCCACCCCACCCACCTCCCTGCCACCCCTCGCAGCCAGTTCTCTCCCTCCCACCCCCACTCCCAGCCCACAATCAAGTGTGTCCAGTTTTTTGGCAGGGTCTACCTGGCAATCCTAGTAATAAGTAAGGAATGTTCCTGCAGTGCTCTGGACTTCCCCTTTCATTGCAGCCATGTGCTGCTCTTTATAGGCATTTTTCTGCTCCAACCCAGGTGTTTGTGCCTTTAGAAAATCAGGGCTGGTTAGCCACAGGCCTTACAGAGCAGGCCACTCTGTTACATGGATATTAATGAGACACAGTCAGATTTCACTTTTGTCTCCATTAAAGTGAAGGGGAAATGTCAGCACTTATTATTTTGTAATTAAATTATTGCAAAGCAATCAATGAAGTGTCATCTAAAAATAAGCAATGGCATTAAGCTTCAGGGAGCAAGTGATGACAGTATACAGTCCATATATTAGGAAAAGAGGTTGAGATTAGATTGGGGCTTGGTAACATGAGCCTTCTCCACAGTCAATCTAAAGTAAAACTAGGGCAGAAGTAAGAAAGGCTCCTGCAGGGAAAACGCTGACCCCTGGAAGTTTGGAAATCAAATCAAATTCTTAAGTCCCCAGTCAAGTAGGAAGGCCTAGGAGCAGGGTGAACTGAAGACTGCTGTGAGAGAGCCGGCTCCAGAAGAAAGACCTGCAACATGGGGCTTCCCTACTACGACTACAGGAAGGAAACTTTGGGAATGGCCTGATGAGATAGTCAAACTGACAGGCTCTCTTTTGGAACCAATTCTGGATTTAATTTTGGCATTTTACTTATATTACTAAACTTGGACTCAGGAGAACAGGTGGTAAATGGACAAGGAAAGCCTGTTTGGAATTTAAGAAGCCCCATGAGGAAGAAACTGAGGCTGGCTACTTGTAGCATAAGCCTGAGCCACAAGCAGGTGACATAGCAAGTAGCCAACCCCTTTACAGTCCAGCACTCAGGAGACTGACAGGTTAACAAAGTATTAACAACACTGCCACACTCATGATGGCGAATCATCATATTTCACAAAGATGCTGCACTGATAGTTAGATGGGCCATAACTGTGAGTTAGAATGATGAGGGAAAGGAATCCTCTAGTTGGCTTAACTCTTTTACTTGGTTGAGTGAACAATAGGCTGGAGGTAGACAGAGGGGAGGTCATCAGAAGGCTGAATCAACAGAGCAATTTCTCACCCAGAAATCTCCCTAGTGGCAGCTGTTTGGCCTACACAGAGCATGTCCTTTGTCTATTCATAAAGAATATTGTGAAATGGTTGGGATTGGATCACTTCATTTTATTTGACTGTTTTGCAAAATTATCAGACAACGCTCTGATGAGGCAAATGAAACGAAGACTTGACAAAGCTCTATTATCCATTTGCCAGAAGACAATGAGATAAACAAGGTATCCCACAGGCTACATTCTGAAAACAGATGATTTATCAAAGGTTTCTGAATGAAACAGCATGTAGTCTGTGTTGAGGGAATCCTGAAGCGACATTGCCCTAATTTGCTAAGATCCCAATTATTCATTCTCCCAAAAGGAAAGAATATTTAGAAAAGGATGCATAGAAGGGAGACAGACGGAAGATGGACAATTGTGATTGTCAGAGGTGAGAAAGCTAGTTCAGATCATATAAAAACTGACCTAGAATCACGCTGAAAACTGGAAGTGTTTTTGAGTCTAGAAAATGTTGGGTGTACATTTTGGAAGGGGGGTAATCTTTCTAATTCACATTTCCTGATCTCAATCTGAATCTCATACACCAAAATAGCACAACAAAGGCATAAGAGGGTTGGCCTTTTCAGATGGACCAAACCCAGGAGGTACTGGACACAGTGCAGTAAGGTCTTTTTCACAAGATTCCTAGCTCAATTTTCAGACCAAATTGGTTTGGAAAATTTCAGATCAGTGTCAATCATCTAAATCTTTTGCTGAGGGGCGGGGGAAAAAAAGAGTTTTCCCCCCTCCTCTTTACTAGTTTGAATAGTCTAGCAATTAAATATTCTTTAGGCCAAATGTTCTAAACTCAGACCCTAAATTGCAACCTCAGATGTGTATCTGTAAAATATTACAAATTCAAAGTCTACAATTACTTATATAACAGGTAACAGAGCAGGGTGACTGGTGCCTGTATGGAGGCCCACCCAAAGGGGCAGCTGGAGACACCTCATTTGGCAATTAAAATTTGGTGGGGACATAAGGGATGCAACCACGAGTTACCTACGCAACTGAGTTTACAAATGGAAAAGATCTGCATATGCAGGCAACACTCTAATTTGCATATGCAGATCTTTTCTTTATATAACTTTTAAAAGTACAATTCAGTTTTGAAAATTGGTTCTTTTAAGTATACAGAATGATAAGCTTGAAAGAACCATCACGGGGATTCTTTTGGAATCATCCAAAATTTTGAAATATAACTCAGCTCTATAACCTAAGAGCTCTTTTGTCTGGGAAAACTATGATTCTTAAGATTTTAAGATTGTAATAATCCTAAAATAAATATTTTCATATTTTGACAGCTACTAGTAAGTTACTCTGTTTACATGAATACAGTACTTAAATTTTCCTACAAGTTCATCAACATGTAACAGTTCTGATTTCAGGGACCCTGCCCCCATGTTAAATCAAAGAATATTGGTAACCTCAGACTGAATGACTAGTTTTTGGTGCCAGCCTCTGTGATTAGGTATTCGGTGGTGCATAACAGAGCCCAGAGATAATATGTTGAACAAACTCATATCATCCACTTCGAATGAGCCAATAATATAGCTCTTCTTTCTCCCAAATCAGAGCCTGTATACATATTGGTTGAGTGATACAGGACAAAGAGAGAATGTGAACAGAGGGATTTTTTTTTTACTTTAGTTTTGAAGGATTAATATATTAATTAGTATTCCCATATTGTGAGATGTAATTAAAAAACACACCACACATTTCTATAGCACCTTCCAAAGGTGAACATTAGTGAATTAAAATTCAAACCTGTGTGACGTAGGTTTAGTAAATAAGTATTATTGTCCTAATTATGTTATAGCTAAATTGTGAAATCCTCCTTGTTCACTATTCTATGTTTTTCTCCTACAGTAAGTCTGAATCTGTTCCTTTGGATGTGTAAAAAATACCTACTCTAATAATTTTTTTCAGATGCCTTTTAGAATTCATCTGATTCCATTAGGAGTTTCTTATGTTTGCATATATCTTTATTTGTGCACTGCCACGATAATTTAGGTTGTATTCTTTATTGCATTATTATATTTGGCATTTATTTTATTTTTATATAGTAAAGGGGTTTTGCTTCAATTACTAGCAGTCCCAGAAATATTAGACATGTGGGAAAGAGAGCCTCACCAGTATAAATCAACATAGCTCCACTCGCTACACAGCAAGTCTGCAAGTCATCACTTCAAAATTTGCTCTCTCCCCCCAGATGACCAAAATTCCTAAATATCTTAGACTGTCAAGTTTCATTTGTCTTTTTCAGCTTCAAACTGAGGAGCAGAATAAAACTGATAACCATAGCTACAGAGATCAGAAGTCTCATGAACACGAACTAAAAAAAATGGGTGCAAAAGAGCTTTATTAATTATTATATTCAGAAAGATGCCAAGAATACACCAGCCAATTTGTTTTGTGCTTTCTGGAGGCTAAAAATATGCAAGTATCAGAGGGGTAGCCGTGTTAGTCTGAATCTGCAAAAGCGACGAGGAGTCCTGTGGCACCTTATAGACTAACTGAAGTGTTGGAGCATAAGCTTTCGTGGGCAAAGACCCACTTCGTCAGATGCATGTAGTGGAAATTTCCAGAGGCAGGTATAAATATGCAGGCCAGGATCAGGCTGGAGATGACAAGGTGGATCCAATCAAGGAGGATGAGGCCCACTTCTAGCAGCTGATCTGGAGGTGTGAATTCCAAGAGAGCAGAAGCTGCTTTTGTCATCATTGTGATCTACAACCCATCTGGACAATGATCCCTCGCTTTCACAGGCCTTGGGAGGTAGGCTGGTCCTTGCCCACAGACAATCCGCCAACCTGAAGCATATTCTCGCCAGCAACTACACACCGCACCATAATAACTCGAACTCAGGAACCAATCCTTGCAACAAACCTTGGTGCCAACTCTGCTCACATATATACACCAGCAACACCATCACAGGACCTAACCATATCAGCCATACTGTCACAGGTACATTCTCCTGCACATTTACCAACGTAATATGCCATCATGTGCCAACAATGCCCCACTGCTATATACATCGGCCAAACTGGACAGTCCCTACGTAAAAGAATCAATGGACACAAATCTGATATTAGGAATAGCAACATACAAAAACCTGTAGGGGAACACTTCAATCTTCCTGGACACATAATTGCAGATCTAAAAGTAGCCATCCTGCAGCAAAAAAACTTCAGGACCAGACTTCAAAGAGAAACTGCTGAGCTACAGTTCATCTTCAAATCTGACACAATCAACTCTGGATTAAACAAAGACTGTGAATGTCTCGCTAACAACAAAAGCAGCTTCTGCTCTCTTGGAATTCATACCTCCAGATCAGCTGCTAGAAGTGGGCCTCATCCTCCCTGATTGGATCTACCTTGTCATCTCCAGCCTGATCCTGGCCTGCATATTTATACCTGCCTCTGGAAATTTCCACTACATGTATCTGACGAAGTGGGTCTTTGCCCACGAAAGCTTATGCTCCAACACTTCAGTTAGTCTATAAGGTGCCACAGGACTCCTCGCCGCTTTTTTTAAAACATGCAGTTGTCTTTTGTGTGGAAGCCAGATTATGAACTAAAGGAACCAATCCTGTGAGGTGTTGAGTATCTTCAACTTCCACTGATGTCACTAAGAGGTGGGGTGCCATCCAGAAGGAGATTGTTTTTTGCATAAGAGCATGAAGGTGCATCTGATCCAACTTGGGTTTGCTCAGCCTCAAGACAACTTGTTTAAGACAGGACAATGGTTGAGAAGGATAACGGCTACATGGATTTAAGGAAAGGCCTTAGCTTAGAACTAATGGAGCCAGTGCCACATCATGAGTGGAAAACAACTGTGTGATCTATTGCTCACAATTCTGTTTATGTTGTCCTTTAATCATTATCTTAGAGAAGCTTTTTTTGAAAATCGAGAGGACTGTATTACAAATGCATATGGCCAGTGATATCATGACCGTGTGAAATGAACTTCAGAGAACAGACACTGCAAGCTCCAGAGCCTATGGGCTGACCTGCATTTGCAAACTTATTAAATGCTGTTATTAGTATAAGTTGTGAAATGGAATGTCTGCTCTTAACCCTAGAAAATTAAGCACCAGTGATGACACTGGTGAATGCTGTGCAAAGAGCTTACGACTCTAACAGTGTTTTAAATAAAATTACCAATCTGAAAAATACCTCTCTTTGTGCATGACATTTACCATCTGGTATGCATAAAGTTATAGAAATGTTGTAAGACTAAAGTTTTGATAGGCATCTGTGTTTTCAAGGATTTCTCTATCATTCAAATAAAAATAGCTTATGAAAACCCAGCTATTGTATCTTTGAGAAAAGAGACCTATCTACAGAATCCAGAGGAAATAAAATGGAACAAAACATTTACCATAAAGAAAAAAAAAGTCTACATAAAACATGGATGTTTGAGACATGTATTTGAGTACAACAGACCTGACTCAGCCCTGTTGAAATGCATTGGATTAGCCATAGCCTATTGAAAAAGAAGGATGGGGTGGAACTGAAAGATATTACCTTTTGCTAGGGCTGGAAAAATTACCACCACTGATGAAATTTGATGGGCATTCACTCACAGGAGAAGGAAAGTGAGTATGGATGGTGAGCTGTGATCAATATTAAATGAAGTAAAAACTCAAGAGATCATAGAATAGTATCAGACAGTTTAAATAAAACCTCAGGGCTACGTCTACACTGGCCCCTTTTCCGGAAGGGGCATGTTAATTTCAGAGGTCGCAATAGGGAAATCCGCGGGGGATTTAAATATCCCCCGCGGCATTTAAATAAAAATGTCCGCCGCTTTTTTCCGGCTTTTAGAAAAGCCGGAAAAGAGCATCTACACTGGCCCCGATCCTCCGGAAAAAGCGCCCTTTTGAAGTAGGAATAAGATCCTCCGGAAAAGGGCGCTTTTTCCGGAGGATCGGGGCCAGTGTAGATGCTCTTTTCCGGCTTTTCTAAAAGCCGGAAAAAAGCGGCGGACATTTTTATTTAAATGCCGCGGGGGATATTTAAATCCCCCGCGGATTTCCCTATTGCGACCTCTGAAATTAACATGCCCCTTCCGGAAAAGGGGCCAGTGTAGACGTAGCCCAGGAGTTTATATAATGCTATGGGTAAGTGTTTCTAGCAACTCATCAGTAAAACCAAATACTTTTCAAGAAACCCACAATTATCTCCTGACTATGTCCTACACTGAAAAAAACCCATTTAAACACACACACAAAACAGATATTGCAGAGCAAAAACCCTAATATTTTTAAACATTTGGTTTACAACAGAATAACTTTTTTAAGAAGCCCACACATGCCTCAGAACTTCCTTGGTCTGTCAAATCTTCTCTCAGGAAGGTCTTATGGGGAAGAAAGCCATCCAAACTGGTTGAAGGTAGTAAGAAGGGTTATGTGTCACCCCCTTTTCAGGTCATTTGTCAGTCTCAACCCTGGAAATAATATACTGAGGGGTTGGGGTTTATGGTGACAGTTGGGTGGGACCTTATGGGGTCAAAGTTTGACTTACAGTGTACTCCTTGTATGTCTTCTGATACTGAGTGTACCCTCCACATTTCCATTACAAGCCCCTTTTTTCAAGACATCAGACAATGAAAATGTTCAATATAAAGGCACATTTGGAAAGTATTTGGCTAAGAAAAGCTAATTGATTCCATGGCATATCAGCTTTTGAGGCTAGCTTAAAACTATCCAAAAAAAGAGTCCATGATCAATAAACACAGAAAATGGGTCAAAAAGTCAGCTGAGAAATAGGATAATATCAGTGAGGCACAGAACAATTCCACCCTGCTTAAATCAAAGTCAGCTGTGGTGCGACCTTCACAAAGGTAGTTTTACTGTAAAAGAACTTAACAGCACTGTACAACAAGGCTGCTCTGATCTTCCACTTCAAACAGACTGTTTCTGTATTGTCTGAAAGACTTGCCAATCAGGTCTTGTCAGCAAAGAAGAATATTTATTTTTACCATTGGACGCTTTGACAGAGGCTATGTAATAGATAAAATACCCTGGGCTAAATTTGAGCATAGTCTGTTGGTCTCTGTAGCAGAATTGCTGCTTCGATCAGCAGGCCTAGTGGTTAGGACCTGCTGCCCCAGTCTGTCTTTTCACACAATGCCTTGAGGACCCCTGGATGGAGTTCAAGTGGGACAACCTCCTGGTCCTGCCCTTCCCAAGGTTATGTGTAGGGGGAATCTGGGGTGGGGAGGGTGTCCTAGCCCAGAGGTTTGAAAGAGAAACCGTTCAAGCTGGCCTGTGCTTTGTGTACCTCTTGTTTACCTTCCCTGGGGCTAATTCCTTCCCCCATGTCTGTTTGGGGTTTGGCTGCTGTCTGATTATAGTCATTTGCCCTAAACCCTCAGTCTCATGGCTGAGGCAGGCAACCCTCTACTGTCCCTGCAAGTGGCTCTCCCTACCTCTGGGTGATGTCTCAATGGAAGAGAGAAGATTCTGTCAGACTTCAGGACACTCAGACGTCAGTCATTCCTCAGGACAGTGCTCCTCCTGGAAATGGCTTCTCTCCTCCACGCCTGGCTTCCTGGAGCTCTTTTTATATTGTTTCTATCCCAGGAAGTATGTATGATTGTGCCAGAGGGGCAGAGCTTTCCTGGCCGAGTACTGAGCCAGCATTTCCCCTGGCCTGGCCAGAGAGAGCCCCATCACATCCTCTCATCCTTAGTCTCTTTTTTCTGGGCTGCTTTCCTCTCCTCGTGTACCACCATTTTGCTATTTCATCTTGAAAAGCCTAAATGACAAGAGCGCAACAAATCCAATCTAGCATTATTTTGCTGGAACTTGGCTGCTTTTTGGTGCACTGCTTCAACGTCTTTATATCAATGTAAAGGGAGAAGATCACAGGAGCCCTTAATTGCAATAGCACCAGAGCCTGCTGTTTTATATTTCGCTATTCTCCTGAACTCCCTACATGTCACTGGTCCCATTAATTTCCTCTGAAGTGTAACATAGCTACAACAGCCACTGAGCAGAACCTATTACAGCCTCTCAGTCACAAATCACACACCACACTACACAAGCCCCTCACAGTTCCAAGAAGAAAAGGTCAGTCAAAATATGTGAAGGGAGAGCATGCTGTAAGACAGACAAAAAAGTCAGCTCAGCTGGCTGGAAATTCACAGAGTTCCTACCGTGCTGTCAGCCCAGAAGATATAAAACTAATGGTTTCCAAAATGATATGGGCGGACATATGATCCAATTTCTGAGCTATAATTTAAACACAGTTTATACATATTGTATTGGCCAAGTGCCACACTAAATGTCAAGCAGAGTTTTTTGACCCTAAATAGAGACTAACTGAACAGAGATTAACGAGTCTTGGAGAAGTTTGAGAATGAGATACAGTTCAGAATTACAAACACCTAGGCAACTACCAAACAATTCGATATTTTCCACTGTCCATAGAGGTCATTTCATTCCTAAAAAAACCTCCCCTTTTAAAATCTGTTCTAAGTCCAGGAATCCCCGACAGGTTTGTACAGGTAAAAATCGACAAGTCTAATGAAGATCAGGGGTAATTCAATATTTCTATTCCTGTAGGAGACACTGAAAACATTTAGGGAGCATCTAGACAGCACCTTTATCTCAGAATAAGCTACTAAACTTGTGCTAATGCAAATTGCATAGCTTATTTCAAATGTATTTTGAAATAGCTTATTTCAAAATTTGGCACTGTCTACACAGCATCAATTTTCAAAATATTGTGCTATTTCGAGACAACCCTTAACTGTCATGGAATGAGGGTTACAGGGATTCCGGAATACCGTGTCCGTTATTTCGAAATAAGAGGTGCATATAAAAGATGCGGAATAACTATTTTGGGATACCTCTGGTATCCCAAAATTGCTTCACTGTCTAGATGTACCCATTTAGAAAGACTGCATTGGATGGAATCAGGCATTTGGTAGGCATTTTTTTAATGCAGTCGAGAGCTAACCTTTGCAGGCCTGCAAAGTCCAAGGCTACTGGCTACCACAAATTGGAGAGCCGTACATGTACAGAAGCATCTTTTTCTTTGTAAATAAAATGCAGTTGAATGTATTTTTTCCCTAGAACTGGAAGGAACCTTGAGAGGTCATCAAGTCCAGTCCTCTGCCCTTGTGGCAGGGTCAAGTACCATCCCTGATAGATTTGCCCCAGATCCCAAAATGGCCTTCTCACAGACTGAATTCACAACCCTGGGTTTAGCAAACCAATGTTCAAACCACTGAGCTATCCCACCCCCTCCAATGCAATGCAATGCAATGCAATGAAATGAGTGAAATGTTATCAGTCATATCAGTGAAGATCACAAGTTATCCACAGCTGTTCAAGGACTAGCCATAAATCTCTTGATTTGGGAGGTTAGCTGGGAGATCCTAAGATCAGTTCATTGCTCTGGTTCTCTCCAAGTGGTGTTATGGTTACAAGCTTCTCTGCTGAGAAGCGAGCATGACCTATGGACGCAGGGAGGGCAAGCATGGCAGGTGGTCAAAGCAAAGGCCTGAGAGTAATGTGCCATGATAGTGACTTCTTCTGAGGCCTTGATCAAGTCACAGGTCAGAATTTTGAAATACTGGTTTCTAAACCAAGGTATCTAGGTTCAAAGGTACTAAGAAACTACCTACACAATCAATGGGTCTGGCATCAATGGGTGCTTCTGGATGCTGAGCATTCTGAAAAATCAGGCAACATTTATATAGGCATCCAACTGAGGCATTTCCATTAGGCAATGATATTTTTAAACTTGTTCTCAAATGTGACAATTTTAGCTTTAACTTCTTTGCAGGTCAGGAAAACAGGGACAGAGACATCTACTCCAAAGATTTGTTCTTCCAGTTATCATTTGTAAAGTGCCATGGAATTACCAAAGCTCACAGAATGTAGGTAAGCACCGTCACAACCACACAACCCCAAATGTTGCTTTTAGTCTGGAATATGCTAATACTTTTGACACATTTTATCTCTCAGTAAAACTCATGGTCTTGGTGGGCACCATAGCTTATCCAATCAGGGAACAGAAACATCATTATGTGATATACGCAATTCACCATCACACTGGATACTGTGAATCACAAATATTCACAATGCACCAATTGAATTAATCCCAGAAAGACAAACTGATTTGACATTTTTGCTTCAGATCATTGAAAGTGGGTATGTTTGAGTACATTAATTGCAACTTGTTTGCCCAGCTTCACAGAAGCTGAATCCCCATTCAACAAGCAATGGTAACATAAATGTGGATGGCTCCAGTGTTTTTAGCAAGTCCTGGAGTACCATTCTCTCAAGTCCACACCGCTGCCCATAAGCAGTCTTTCTAAGCTCACTGAGTGAAATCCTGGCCCCATTAAAGATAATGGCAAATACTCTCATTGATTTCAATAAGGCCATTGGGTGTGTTGTAATATTTTCAGAGCGTAAGAGTCATTTGTAAATAATTTCTTCTAAATGTAAATGATCACTGTGTCGGAAACCTCACACTAGCATACATACATACATACATACGTTCCTTTGTTAAAACTACCTGGGAAGTGATTTGTCTACAGAAAATGTTGACTTTTCATTAAAAAACTGTCAGCCTTCAAAGGAAGATTTTTTTTTATGGTCAACAACTAAAAATCCAACATTTTCAGCAGAAAATTGCTGTTACTGTTTTTGTTTTTTAGCTGGTTTGTTTGTTTGGTTGGTTTGTTGGGGGTTTTTTTTGCAGGGGGAAGGGACTCGAAACCAAAACATTTTTCATTCAGCCAGAATCTTTCACATCTTTCACTTTTCTGTCTTTTGCTAAGTACTAAGAAGAAAAAGTTCTCCCTTCTACTTCCAGAAAAATAAGAGATTTCTATAAAAGTTTATAGTTCAACTGAAAGCCAAATTTGCCATCAAAAAAAGATTTCAATGACTAATTTGTGAACAGACTTCCCTTTTTCCCGTATGAATTCTAGGAATACGTACAAAAGATTAGTTTAAAAATATCAAGGCTTATCTATTGTTTGGTTCACAGTCTCAGTGTGATACTGTCTCCTAACTTATTAGACGTTCAAACCTCCTGACAGCTGCACATTGTTGTTTGATGTTACTTAAAAGCATCATGATTTCTCCAGACTTTTTTTCTGCACCACCTTCCATCTACCCTACATTTTATGGTATGAACAGGAAGTAATGATTGGTTATGTTCACTGGGGTATCAACTACACATATGGCATACATCTGGTTTCAAATACCACTTTGCTCAAGAGATTGCCAAGCAACATACAGCATGTTTGGCAACGTACTCAAATGTTTAATGAAATCCAGACACATTTATAATGATTTATAGTTGCCAAATAACCTTCCAGTTCAGTAGTAAACTACCCCACAAATACATTTCTATTTTGGCATCTAATAAATACATGTATTCCATCCTCTAAATCAGTTTACATTTCAGTGAACATAGTTCAGCCCAAATATTTACTTATATTTCCTCAAAACATGAATAGGTTTTCCTTTGTCCCTCAAATTCATTTCTGTGCTGGAAGTGGATATAACCCTAAAGAAATAATCAAATGAAGTTCCTTGGCATACCTATAGTAACTTGTTTGGAACAGTCACACAAAAACCTGCCACTGCAGTGAGAATATTTGGCAATTGTGGATTCATTTAATCAAAGCAACTCCATTTGACCTCAGAGCGCAGTCAGATGTAGGACATAAAAAGTTACCAGTCAGGATTTGCTCTAGGTGATTACTGACCCTTGAAGACCTCTCAAAGAAATCCTTGACTTAACTTTACTTCAAAGTATCTAAATAGATACTGTGGTTTTTATTCAATTCTCCTGGTCAGTTACATATAATTTATGGACCAACATGATTTGCCTATCTTATACTGACAATGTTCATTTTGGTACAGAATTTTGAAGTGCTTATGAATAAATCTTAAAAAATAATTTCAACATTTGTCATGACTGCTGTAAACTATAACTAAGATGCATACATTCCACCGAAAAGCTAAAGCCGAGGAATGTTTGCTTCTCCATATTTTTTAAACTTCAAACAGTTGTGATGTCCAAACAAGAGGGCTATCCTTAATTTAAATTTAAATTTTGGACTCTTGTGATCCCATTGTGAGAAAACTATCCTCTTATTGTGTAAAATAGGCAATAACGATCATATTTTATGTGCACATGTTTTCTCTCCCCCTTTCTCACAAAGGTACTGCTAAGATGTTTGTAACATTTATTTTCATTGTTGGAATTCTCTCTGGATTTCCAGAATGTTCAGTCTCAGTCCTTTCTTTGCTACAAAAAGCCGCAGTCTGGATTTTGTTAAGAATATATACAGTAAACAACACTATTATGATGAATTTCGAAGTGTGGGATTTTTTCTACGAATTTCAACAAGAGAGGGTGTGGAGGGACATAAATCTCAAAAATAGCAGCCTCCAAGAACTTGTCTAGTATATGATGTGTTATACATGGACGTGAGCACACATGCAGGCTTTCTTTAACAAAGCAAAATGAATAGGCTCTGAAGGAACTCGTATGAGCTACTTAGGACTCTATTACAAAAAAAGATAAGATGTGAAATGCAAAGGTCCAAGTTCTCAGTTGGTATAACTGGCACACCTCTATTGATTTCAGAACATAATGTTCCACCCTATTATGAGAAAAGACTTGCCCATTGCCTTCTTTACCTCCATATGTCATAGGGTATGTCTACACTACCACCCTAGTTCGAACTAGGGTGGTAATGTAGGCAACCGGAGTTGCAAATGAAGCCCGGGATTTGAATTTCCCGGGCTTCATTTGCATCTTGCCGGGCACCGCCATTTTTAAATGTCCGCTAGTGCGGACTCCGTGCCGCGCGGCTACACGCAGCACGGACTAGGTAGCTCGGACTAGGCTTCCTATTCCGAACTACCATTATTCCTCGGACATTTAAAAATGGCGGCGCCCAGCGAGATGCAAATGAAGTGTAGACATACCCATACAGACTTGAAGTTTTAGGCCCAATATATGGTTTTTCTTTTTTATTAGTAACTGGTAATTATTAACAATATGTTTATAATCATTCTTTCCTAATAAACTACACTTCCTTCCATACCTGTATAGATAATCCCAGTACAGGTTGAACCTCTCTAGTCCAGGAACCCTCGGGACCCAGCCAGTGCTGAACCAAAGAATTTGCCAAACCAGCACTTCCATTGTTTACTAGGCTCTTAGAAGACATTTAGGGGTAAATTATAGCTAAATAAGAACACAGAACAAGACCGCTGGCTGTAAACAATCTTTATGGGACTGTGGGAAATTTGGCCACACCCATTGTAAGTGGACATCTGAATAAATAAATCATGCCAGACCATGAATGTTGCTGGACTAGACTGTGCTAGACTAGAGAGGTTCAACCTGTAGTTATTATATTCCTCCAAATGTGACTGTGTAACACAGAATTCTGTATTACTTAATTTTACTATTTCACAGCTATTAACCTTCCCTTCCTCCCTCAAACACATCTCTGTAGCCTCCAACACCTGGGAGGGGTTGCGACTGCTCTGGAGGACAGGGTCATAATTCAAAATGATCTGGACAAATTGGAGAAATGGTCTGAAGTAAACAGGATGAAGTTTAATAAAGACAAATACAAAGTGCTCCACATAGGAAAGAACAATCCATTTCACACATACAGAATGGGAAGCAACTGTCTAGGAAGGAGTACAGTGGAAAGGGATCTAGGGGTTATAGTGGACCACAAGCTGAATATGAGTCAGCAGTGTGATGCTGTTGCAAAAAAGCAAACATGATTCCGGGATGCGGTGTGTAGTGAGCAAGACACGAGAAGTCATTCTTCCGCTCTACTCTGTGCTAGTTAGGCCTCAGTTGGAATAGTGTGTCCAGTTCTGGGCACCGCATTTCAAGAAAGATGGAGAAATTGGAGAGGGTCCAGAGAAGAGCAACAAGAATGATTAAAGGTCTAGAGAACATGACCTATGAAGGAAGGCTGAAAGAACTGGGTTTGTTTAGTTTAGAAAAGAGAAGACTGAGAGGGGACATGAGAGCAGTTTTCAGATATCTAAAAGGGTGTCATAAGGAGAAGGGAAAAAACTTGTTCATCTTGGCCTCTGAGGATAGGACAAGAAGCAATGGGCTTAAACTGCAGCAAGGGAGGTTTAGGTTGGACATTAGGAAAAAGTTTCTAACCGCCAGGGTAGTCAAACACTGGAATAAATTGCCCAGGGAGTTTGTGGAGTCTCCATTTCTGGAGATATTTAAGAGGTTAGATAAATGTCTATCAGGGATGGTCTAGACAGTATTTGGTCCTGCCATGAGGGCAGGGGACTGGACTCGATGACCTCTCGAGGTCCCTTCCAGTCCTAGTATTCTATGATTTTATGATCCCTTGTTATTCAGCCCCAGCTTCCAGCACTCAAAGATTCAGGGACACCCAAAACATGGGGTTGTATTCCTACCATCCTAGCTAATAGCCATCGACAGTATCTACATGATAGTAATGAGTTCTTTTTTTTGCAAACAGTTATATTTCTGTGCTTTACAACATCCCCTGGCAACAAGTTCCACAGGTTGACTGAAAATAAGGGAATGAATAAGGTAGTTGTGGCTCCTTGATTCCAGATTTGGGTCTATACCAGTCCGGAACTAGACTAGCACAGCTCAGGACTGTGACAAATATCTTTGTGGGTGTTCTGGACAGCAGTGAGATACATAACTGTTATACTTTTTGGCTGTGGTTTTATTTTCCGAAAGATCCCCGTCTAGACTGGCACTTTTTTCTGGCAAAGCCCTGAGCCAGAAAAAAGCGGCAGCCATGTTTATGCAAATGAAGTGGGGGATATTTAAATCCCCCGCTTCATTTGCAATTCCGACTTGTCTCATCTGCATCCCTTTTCCGGAAAAGGGGAGCAGTGTAGACACAGCCAAAGAGTTTTCTTTCTGGTTGGATTTCTGTGGTATAAACAAATTGAACATATAATTTTGATTCAAATACATAGAGATAATTCAGAAGAGAACTCTGGTATTTGAAGATAGCTGTCTTTACAGATAAGTTCTATTAGGCTTGATCAAATGTGCATTGAACTCAATGGGAGTCTTTTCACCAACGTTAGTGTTCCTTAGATTATTCCCTCTTTCTCTGGTTGGCAGCTCTGCATTTCCTTAATAACTAGGTTCAGCTACTACTGCATTTCCCATGCCATGAAGTTGCTGCAGGAATCCATTAGCATGATAAAATTCTATAGAAAATATCTCCCTTTAAAAAATACAACTTTCTTATGTTAGTCACTGCCTCTGTATTTGAATTTTGACCATTTTTCTTTCAGAGCAGCCACAAATGACTTTGTGATTTAGTAAAGAAAAAATATTTGAAACCGTTAGAAAAATGGCAGAAAAGGTTACAGTGATGTATGCCATGAAACATGATACACGCGTGGACATGAGATACATCATGCAAGCCTCTGCTCAAAATAGCTATTAGCCCATATAAAAGAGCAGTGTTGCATCCCCCCCCCCCCCCCCCCCCCAGTAATATTAAATAACAGCTGCATGTCAACAATACATCTTAGAATACCTGGAACACTCAGCATACATAAGGCCAAGGGTTTCAAAAAAATGACTGTGCGCCAGGGCGTCTGCCCCAAACTGGCCCTTTAAGGGAGAAGGCTGAAGCAGTGGAGCTATGGAGCCAGCAGCTGTGGTCAGTATGAGCCAATAAAGGCCCAGCTGAGGGCTGTATAAATAAAGGCTCCTGAGGGAGGGTGACAGACACATTCTTGCTCTGGCTGGGAGCAGGAGGGAACTAGCTGCCAGGGAAGCTAAGGACTTCCTGAGACAGAGCTATGCTGAGTAGAGACAGAGCTATGCTGGGGAGCTCTGGCCTGACCTCACTCCAGGCTGCAGGGCCTAAGAACACTAAGGTTATGTCTACTCTCGCGGCTTCTTGCGCAAGAAATATGCTAAAGCTTCTTCCGCAAAAATGGTGGCTCATTAGGTAGGCAAATGAGGCTCGGCGATATTCCACGCTTAGCCTCATTTGTATATTTCTTGTGCAAGAAGCCACGAGTGTATACATAGCCTAGGGCTGTAGTTAGAGCAGGACTGGGGAAAGGCAGGCAGAGCTGGGGAAGCTCTGGCCAGGCAAGCTCCCAGGCTGCAGAACCTGAAGCAAGACCTGAGTGTACTAAGACTGCAGAGAAGCAGCAAGTGTAGGCAAAGGCAGCAGATCCACACCCCCTTGCCAATGATGAGTGGCCATTTCAGACTGCAATTTGCCCCAGAGGAAGGGGCTAGATGGTCACTGAGGCAAGGAGGGCATACGGGGCTCCCAGAGGAGGAGAACCCCAGAGTGCAGAGACATGGGAGACACCAGACACAAGGGTGTGCTCCAGCACCAAGGAGCTAATTCCACAAGTGACCAGCAGGAGAAGCCCTGATGGTGAGTCACACTGTTACAGACTACTATACCCAGTTGAATGCCCTTTAGAGAGATGTCAGGAAAGTTCATGCAAGCACCTGTCTCCTGCTCAGATGACAGAAGCTTTTTCTATTCCAAAACAATGATAGTGAAGTCTTTCAACAGCCCAGTGAGTGAATTGTCCATGTAGTTTACTGATTTCAGCTGTAGAAAGAACCAACTACAATAAATACTATAGAATTCCAACCACTGTAGTGCGATGGTCAAAGCAACTGAATCGAACCTCCAGCTGGTGTTTCAGAAGTATCTGGCTTTGCGAGAAGAAAGATAAAACTTAAACAGAAAAGCAGTGTTACGTTCCTTCTTGGCACTTTTTCCCCTGTGGTTTTGAGATTACCAGTAAAAGATGCTTTGCTTTGGTTACCTAAGTGGTTCTGTTGTGCTTTTGCCATGAATGACATGATTCTACTACAACTGCACTACAAAAAAAAATTCAATACTCCTTATCAATCTGATGGAACGTCTGGAAAAGTATCCCATTTTAACTGATTTAAAGATCCTTCATGATAAAGAGCTATTCATGTTAAACAAAACCACCACTTCACTTTCACATTCTTTGCCTTCCTCCCTATCCCACAAATACGAGTAATCAACTACCTCAACCCATATTTTCATGACTGACTTATGCTGTTATAGTAACCCTTATTACTCATTATTGGATGGTAAGAAGCACATTTTCAGTACCGTGTCTGAAGGGTTATACACACTCATTTAGTGGAAGTCACGGAGACTGCATAGAGCTTTTTCTCACTTTTTCTCAAACTACAATTAGTTGTACTAGATAGGAATAGTGGACCACATGTAGCAAGTGAAAATTTAAGTTGACAATAATTAAACATGCCATAATTACAACTTGTGGAACAGTCTTAAAAGGAAAGCCTTATTTCATGAGACACTTAAAAATGGGGGAGAGAAGGAAAAATATACTTACAGGAACAATTGGGCCTCATGGATTCAAAACCTTATTGATGTTTTTCCATTCAAACTGATTTTTGATGGAAAACTAAGTTTACACAATGTTGCTTTTGTAGAATCTGTCTTCTGCAGAAAATGGCAGGTTTTTATCAAAACCTTTTGGGTTTCTGCTGAATTTCTAATGAAAAGTCAATTATGCACTGAGAATATTCCTAATTTCCAATCAGTTTTAGCTTTTTCCTAATATGCAATTTGAATTTAGTGCAGAAAAATGACATATTTAGTAACTGCAGTGTCTTCCCCCAAAATGTCATGTAAATAACTGAGAAACTTAACCTAGATGAAGCATTAACAAATATACTTCTGCAGAGTCATAGGAATAAAGTAGATGGGAATTTTCCATTTCAGTGATTGATTTTTTTTAATGTTAAATAATGGGTTACAATGACCTCTGAAGGCAAAGGGGACCTACAGTCTGGCTAGTAATATAGTAATAGTTAAAGAGACAAAGAGCCAGAGGTAAATACTGCTCCACTGGTAGAAAATTGCCCTGAAGCCGACACACCAAGCTAGTAGATGGTTTTGCCAGCACAGAGGGGCTACGTCTAAACTACACCCCTCTGTCGGCAGAGGGATGTAAATTAGACACATTGAAAGTGCAAATGAAGCCGAGATTTACATATCCTGTGCTTTTCGGGAAAAAACGGCAGTTTAGACAGGGCATTTTTGACAGAAATGCCCCGTTTTGAAAGATCCTGTACTCAAAAAATGAGTATAGGATCTTTCGAAATGGCGCATTTTTGTCGAAAATGCCCTGTCTAAACTGCCGTTTTTTTCGAAAAGTCTTGTTTCGAAAAAAGCAGTGGCTGCCATTATGCAAATGAAGTGAGGAATATTTAAATCCTGGCTTCATTTGCACTTTCAATGTGTCTAATTTACATCCCTCTGCCGACAGAGGGGTGTAGTTTAGACATAGCCAGGGACTCTTAAATGGCGCAGAGCCATCATAGTTACTACTATACCACCACCTGTCCCTGAAGATGGCATGGGATGGGAAGGATAGCCAGGGCACGTGGGACATTTACATGCCCCAGTGTATCCTGGGAGCTGTTGACAGCTAACCCAAGTTAGAACAGATAACTGGACCAGCACTGGATGGCTCCAGAATGAAAGGATTCAAGGATTACTTAACTTTATCTTGTATCAGAGGGGTAGCCGGGTTAGTCTGAATCTGCAAAAGCGGCGAGGAGTCCTGTGGCACCTTATAGACTAACTGAAGTGTAGGAGCATAAGCTTTTGTGGGCAAAGACCCACTTTGTCAGATGCATCCTCTTCCATAACATGAATGGCAAAATCCCAGCCTCATTGATTTCGATGTCAAAATTCCTGTAGATTGAACCTCTCTAGTCTGGCACTCTTGGGACCTGACCAGTCTCAAACCAGAGAATTTGCCGAACCACAGTAGGTCAATACTGTCTAGAAGCATTACCAACAGTTTCACTGCTTGCTGGGCTCTTAGAAGACATTTAGGGGCAAATTAGAACTAAATAACAGCAGAGAACACAGAGTCAAGACAAGTGGCTGTAAACAAACTTTGTGGGACCATGGGAAACTTGGCCACACCCATAAGTGGCCTTCTGCTGCACCATAGATGTTGCCAGCCCAGAGAGTGCTGGACTAGAGATGTTCAACTAGTATTAACTTCAGTGGAACCAAGATTCACCCAAAGCAAGTAGGCGAAGTGATGGAGATAACATTCATCAAAAGAAAAAGTTGACTAGGTTAGCAGAAGAAATTTCCTCCTGCCTCTCAAAGTGACAGTGATGTACAGTTTGTAACACAACCAAATAAAAGGATATAATGTGTCCATTTCCTCCCTCGTTATGTATTATATTTATACACCCATAATATCACTATTGCTTTAATAATCCCAGAGCAGCCAAGATCACCATTTTCACAAGTGACTAGCCGTTTTGGGCGCCTCCTTTTTTTCATTGTCCACCATGAGTTATGCTAATGGGGCCTAATGCTCCCCATTCAGTGTTTGCTGAAAAATCAGACCTTTTAAAATATCTCAAATTTGGAAGCTAAAAACTGAGGCACCTAAAATCCCTTAATGAGAATTTTGAAACTCTTGGCATACCTAATGGTTGGTTCATTGGCATCTGAACTACCATCAGTTGGTGTGATTAATGATGTCATCCTAATGGAATCTTTTACTCGACCTTTACATAGCCCTCAGCCAGATTGAATCCATTAGGATAATGCCAGTGTTCATATCATCTGATTAATATTTATTTGACCAATTAATTTAAGTGTTGCTTCTTCTGAATAAGTGATTTTTAAGCAGGGAAATTACATGAGTATGTGGTATAATTTTGTTCTGACTTGAGTATCAAGGTTAGGAACATGGAAAGGCTTAAGAGCCCCAAATAACACTGACAGCCTGCAGGAATTTTTGTAGGTGTTATTTTTTGTGAAACATGAGTCTTTTAGGATCATTATGGCCTTTTTTTGGTTTCATATAATGCCTCCTGCTGAGGCACAGGAAATCCAAATTGCCTTTAAGCCACAGGAAACCCTGATTCCTTACTTATCTCAAGCAAAGTTAATAGAAAACAGCTGTATAGTCTCTGTTAAAATATTATACTGGTTGTGTATCCCCTAGTGCTTCATCCTTTGGCGTGCTGGCTTAAAACGAAACCATTTGGCTACTTTCTTCCAAGTTAGTGTTGCATTTCAATAGGTTTCTGTGAAATAGTAATTCTCATACATTAGCTGACAGGCCAAAAAAAAAAAAAAATCAAACTCGCATGCTAAGCTCTTTATACTAGAGTTGTATAGAGGGGACACCATTGTCTTCCAAATATCCCCGTGCAGCTAAGTTGGGGGTCTGCCGTGCCCTGCTTCAGTTTACTTCCCAGTGAAGTCACTTAAGCAGTCTGGTCAAGGAGAAGCCAAACATTCTACGTTACAGCAGTACACCTCCTGTTACTAAAGCCGTCTGAAAGAACACTTGCACCACAATTTAAAGGCTCTTATCTCAGAGACCAACTACAACTTACATCAAGAAATAAAGTCTCCAGGTTCAGTAGCAGCCCCTTCTACTCTAAAACCTCAAGCTTCTCTGCTGTCTGGAGAGTTCTGCAGTCTCTCCGTAGGTTGTTCAGGGTCTAGGGTTGCCAGATGGTTTCCCAAAAAATACCAAACACATGCTAAAATTTTGTCGAGCAAAAACAAAACGAAACAAAAAAAAAATCCCACCACAACTATGCTTAACATGAATGGGAACTTTATTATAAACAATCAACAGTCTATATCATATATTTTGACTACATGAACCTCCCAGCGCCGATCGCGGCCCCTCCTCCCTAGCCACTCCTCCCGCCCCGGCTAGGCTTCTGCACACAACCAGCTGAGCTGAGGGCTCCCAACACTGATCGCAGCCGCAGCCCCAGCCCCACCAGGCTTCTCTTGGGCACCCAGCCAGAAAAGCAGAAAATACTGGACATTTCACATGACCAGTATTTTCTGATTTTTTTTTTTTTACTGCACAGAGGGTACAAAAACCGGACTGTCCGGTTAAATACTGGACACCTGGCAACCCTACCAGGGTCTTACCCAGGCAGCTTTTGCTTGATTCAGTCTCTCTGGAAGCTCCCTCTTCTGGAGCTTCTCCGTCTCCTCAGGAAGTTTTCCAACTGAGCTCTTTTAAGGCTCATATTTGGTCCAGAGGCCTACCGTCTAGCTACATAGGCCATTAGCTACCCCCAGCTGGACATGTTGTTCACTTCCTTCAGCCAGGCCTTGTGACTTATGCGATTAAAACATGATGTTTCTGTCCCACAGGAAACTCAGTATTTTAACATTTCCTTTTGTTTTGAATTAGGATGAGAAGCTGAAATAGCAAAAAGTTCAACACACTCTACTACATAGGGTCCCTATTCCTTCAGAAAAAATGCTGTTGATTGTCAAAGACATGGTAAATAGGAATCTGTAGGATGGTCCCGAGGGATATAATTCAAATCAATTTATTAAGCAATGGAAAATTTAGGAAAGATACGTGGACAACCTGCTATTGATCACCCCATTTTAGATCTCTGGTGTGCAATGCACTGGTGATGGTGCTAAAAAATGTACTCACGAACATGTAATGAAATGGTCTTGCTATATATATGGGTAACTACAACACATTATTTTAAAATACAGTTTAAATGATCACCTGTTTTCTGTACAAGTCTGTGGTACTCAGTAAATATCCCATAACACACTGGAGAAATGCAAACATCCATAATCTGTTTCTGTGAGCTTAAATAGTTTGTTTGTTTTTTAATTTGAAGGCTTATTGCTAGTTCAGAAATAGAGATCCAATTATTTGCAAGTGAAAACAAGTATTGGCCTGGAGATCTGATACTGGGTTCCATTCTACTCTTAACGACACCAGTTTAACAACAGTAATCCAATTTAGTACGACTACACTCTGACCTAGAGGTGTAATTCCCAGCCTAAATAAATGTATCTGCACTAGTTTTGATCAAGCTAGTACTTGAAAAGTAAAAGTGCAACTGTGGCAATATAATGCATGGGAGGGACTAGTTAGCCAGAGTATGTACCTGTCAGAGATTCCAAGTGCATATTGGGGCAGCTAACACCTCTCACTGGTTGCACTGCCTCATTTCTGTTTTTAAGATACTGGTTCAATCAGAGCTAGTACTGGTATGTAATTCTGGAGCTGGACATGAACCCATCAGCTCAAAGAGTAGATATATCCATTGCAGTCTGTAGAGTTACTCCTGATTTATAGAAATGTACAGGAGAGGAGAAGGCAGCCCTATATACGTTTTCACAAAGACACAGTTAGTATACCTACATAATGCCAGTATTAACTGTTTTCAGTGACTCTCTTAATCTGTTTTTATTTTTATAAGTGTACTGCATTCATATCCACCATCCTGCATCAATGGTACACAACCATCAAGCTATACTTCCCCTCGTGCTATATGTAATCATGTTGGGAGTTCGCTTATGAAGCTTTTATTCATATACTAGTGGCCATTGTATGTCCTTGTGCTCTGCAATGACTACATTTCTCAGAAGATCATCACCTCCAGCTCTGAAGACTGTGGAAAAGTTTTTCAGATCCCCAATAACAAAGTCACTGCTTTCTAAAAGTTTTGGGACCAATTTCTGAGTTTAGTTAAATCGGTGTTGAAGCCAAAGGATTTCTGCCCTCAACCCCACTGGTATAAAATCTGAGAACTCACTGGCTTCACTCTAGTGTCTGAATGTATATCACATTGACTAATTTCACTGCATTCAGTTATTTTCTTGTAGATACGAGAATTTAATCCTTCTTCATGGATTGTGGGTTTTTGTATAAGGCTCTCTAGTTTCTAGTCTCTTCAGCAAGATATAAACTAAATAAAAACAACATCTGTTTCTGCAGAGTTAGTTCTTCCTGCACCATGTATCAGTACGTGCTCAGGGTCAGTTCTTATAAAACCCTGCTTGCTATTTTTAAAGCTACTAGCCCTTTTCCCTATGGGTTACATGCATGCCTCTTTACTTGATGAACATTTATAACACCTCAGGGCAATGATGGATGGAAATGGCTAATGTAATATAATGTTATCTTCTACACTAGCTCTTTCTAAAATGTATTATCATTAATGTTCTCCAGCAGCATCCTTGTCTGCTAACTAAGCCTTCTGCATTAAGCTCCCAAGTAATTTTCCATGTAAAACAGGAATAAGTAAAAACCATTACGATAAAGTATATGTCTTTATTGCCCTTCCTGGCATTATGTCTAAACAGGCAAAATAAACTTTGTGAGGTTCATGACATAATCTGGGATTTTAGAGAACTACAACAGCACTCTGGTGAACAGCAGTGACACAGGAGAACCAGAGCAGTCATCCTCATCCAATAATTAACCTTAGAGAGCAAAAAGAGTTTTATAGAAGCACAGATGGCTTAACAACTTTCCATTAAAAAATAAAGCTACGTGGCTTTACAATGAGTAGGGAAGACGAATGAGAAAGAGATGGACTGTGTGCTGAGAAAAGAATTGCCTTGGGTGATAGACGACAGGAATTGTTAGAATGAAGAAGCATTAGCACCAGGGAATTTGTTGTGTGTGAGGAGGACGGGAGCCTAGCTTTGCATTGTATGATTAAAGAGTGGGTAACCTGCTTGGGTGGGGACTGCTTTTTCCCTGCTGTTAATGCTGGCATTTGCCTTGTTTTTATGTGTTTTGATATCTTATTGGAAATGCATGTATATTTAGGATCCACTGATACTGGTGTTTTCAGTGCCTGTGTTTTAAACTGACATAACTTGCCAGTGGTAAGTACTGGCTGTCCCCGGGTTACGTACAAGATACGGACTGTAGGTTTGTTCTTAAGTTGAATCTGTATGTAAGTCGGAACTGGCGTCCAGATTCAGCCACTGCTGAAACTGACCGCCAGTTCTGACTTACATACAGATTCAATTTAAGAACCCCAAGCTTCCCCAAGTCAGCTGCTGCTGAAACTGATGAGCGCTGATTCCAGGAAGCCTTGGGCAGAGCAACTCTGCCTCGGGCTTCCTGTAGTCAGCGCTGGTCAGTTTCAGCAGAGGCTGACTTGGGGACGCCTGGGGCAGAGCAGCTGGGGTGCTGCTGGGTTGCTCCAGTAGCACCACTCCTCGGCGCTAATGGACCAACCCAGCAGCACCCCAGCTGCTCTGCCCCAGGCGTCCTGATTCAGCCACTGCTGAAACTGACCAGCAGCAGCTGAATCAGGACCTGGGGCAGAGCAGTTGGGGTGCTGCCGGGTTGGTCCAGTAGTGCCCAGCAGACCACAGGCACCGGGTCTCAAGCGGCAGCAGCAGCGGTTCCTGCGCTTCTGAGGATCCGCGTAAGTCGGGGACTGCCTGTATAGTAAATGCCAGATAAGTTTGCTTCTCTTTCCAAAGTGCACAAAATCTTCCATGGAATTGCTTCAAATTTTCTGAAATGCTGGAATTTTTCTCCAGGATTCTAACTTTCCCAGACTCCAATTTTCTCTGTTTTAGATTCTCCCTCCTCGTCAATCCCAAGTGGTAGCATTTATAGAAATGGTCATAAGGAGGTCCATGGACTGCAAACTAGAACTGTGGGGGAAGGGAAACTAATTTTTATATTGTTGGAAAGAAAACAAGCATTGAAATTTCACATGAACAGAAATGCAAAAAATTGGTTTGGGTCAATTGATAGATTTTGTTTGGATAAAAATGGAAAATGTTTCATTTGAATTTTATCTTTATTTTATAGTATGTGAATAGACATTAAAAGCTGTTAAGAGAATGGATCGTTGAGTTGTTCCATTCTTAAAGGTCAGCATGTTCCATTTCATCTGTCTCAAAATGCTTTTCCGGTCTCTTTCAAAATGAAATTTTGTCTAACAGACATATTTCTGCAAAATGTTTCCCTTTTGGCAAATCAGTGTTTTCTAACAGAAAAATATTCCATCCAAAAATTTCTGATCAGCTGTTCTGCAGGGGGAGGGAGGTGTGCATGCATGTACACACATACTTGGATGGCTGTGAGGACTCTTTTCTATCTATATCTATGGCTTCCATTATGATAGTGTCTGTGTACCCACCAATCCTGTATCCTCACAATACCTCTGTGAGTTAAAGAAGTGCTGTTATGCACTGAAGCAGTGGTTTTCCCCAGGTCACATTGGAATTCTATAACAGAGTAAGGAAATTCAGGTGTCAATTCCTGCTGGACCATTCATCTTCTCCATCAATCCCCATTACTATGCCTTGTCACCATATACTGTTTACTTGTTATGATAGCCATCAACAGAGGCTCCCTCTTTTATTCTGTTCCAACTGCTCCTAACTAGTTTAGCACCTCTAAATTATTGTGAATTAGATTGTGGAATCAGGTACACAGTCTAGTCCCACAATGATAAATATTTTGCAGGCCGTAGCTAATGATCAGATTCTGATGTCAGTTACATCAGTGCAAATACAGAGTTACTCCACTGACTTCAGTGAATAGCTTCAGATTCACACAGCAGATTCAGCCTGAGTTCTAGAAAAATAACAACAGAAGAAAATAATTAGTTGCTTAGTTGGATAAATGGCCAAATTAAATAACACAACTGAGCTAGCTTGGCCTCCTTCCTAGACTTTGCAAATACACATACGGAAGCCCTGAATCACAGAAGGCAGCAGCTCTTAGACTGTCTTTAACTTGTTTAACCCAAATATTTATTTAGCTCATCCTTTTACTTACCTTGTTATTTTTATAGATAGTTATTTATGTGACTATACTTTTTAATCATTTACCTTCTGTTTTAAGTTTTTTACCTTCATTTATGATTTTTTCTAAAGCTAAGATTGTTTTTCTAACCTCATTAGGTTTTGTATTTTGCTTGCTCTATAACAGAAGCATTTTTGTTCTCATGTAACTCTCCTATCATTTCCTCTCATTTGCTTCTACTGGAGTGTGATCAAGGTCAGAACTAATCATCTTAACAAGTGTGTGCCGTGGCAATACACAAAGGCCAGTTTATGTATGTTCTTATTATAATAATATTTTGATAGCTAGAATTTGATTTAATGACCTGTTTCAGTTTCTGTCAAGTGTTACCTTTATTAATGAGTAAGTTAAGACCTGCTTTCTGAGTTTCTGTTCAGACTTTTCTCTCTTTTTGTTGTTCCATTCCATCTAGGTTTTTAATAAATAAAATAGACAATGCTCACAGCTGCATGAGAGACCTCTCCCCCTAATACCACCATTCTCCCTGGTTTTCCTTTTTTGGTAATGTTTGGCTTGCTTCTAGACATGAAAAACTGTCTGACAGCAGAGTGCCTTGATGTTTGTAAGCATGGGAAATTCCAGTCTCCCCATTAATTTATTTACTGCAGTTTATTGGTAACTAACCTTTAGTATTTAATGGCGGCCGTGTTGGTTCTGCTTATTTTTAACAATGTTTTTAAAAAAAAAGCTTTGCTGCTCACAAGCCTTCAAAACTTTTGGTTAAAGAGCAAGAGATTTAGGAACAGTGAAATCAAATGTTTCAATTGTAAAACAGTCAAACCTTGGTGGCCATGTTTTCTTAAAAACAGTTAACAGGGTATCTTACCTCTGATGTCATTATTATTCCCTGCCAGGAGACTGATTTCTAAAAACTAAAAATGATCTGTTTTATATTTAAAAGTCCTGAAAGAATTGAAATGATCATCTGTAATTTCAGGTAAATAAGCATCATCAAACTTCCATGTATCAACAGTGTTTTGGTAAAGTCTCAGGGGTAAAGTCTAGCCGAGTTAGTCAGTAACTAGAAAAACTTTAAAAACAATGAATGGTTTAGTTGCACCTTAAAGATACCATCTACATGTTTTGTTAGTCTTTAAAGTGCTATTAGTCTATTGGTTGTTTTTTTTAAGTTTATCTTGGTAAAGTCTGTATTTTAATATATCTATTGGAGGAAAGAAAAGGCTTAACTCTTGCACAAAAATTAAATTCTAAGAAGGGTGTTTTATAATTAGACAAACCACAGCTATGTTTGCGGAGATACACCACAGTTATGTTTTCAATATTAAGCTCTTGACTAGCTTTAAATCCTAATTTGATGGACTTTGCTAAAATTCTTTGGTTGGCCTATATAAGTAAATAAACAGCTGCCTCCTTAGAAATTTCTTAACATTTATAAGTGTTGATTATTTTTAGTACTATCTGAATTATTAAATAATTTGATTCAATTACCATCCATTCTTCAGAGTAACTTGTTGATGTGCTTGTTGTAAAATTATTTTTAGTTTAGTTTAATATCATTAATACTCACTCTGCCCTGGTGATAGCTTTTCTTAATTGATGTGTTTAATAAAATTTAGAAAATGATATAGATTTACATTTCTTTCAGTAAGCTATGCGGGTTCAGAACCTTTAAAGATCTGGGTGGATACCAGCTGATCAGCTTGACCAATTCCACCTAATCAGTCTCTTTGATAAGTTACTTACCAGCTCCCGTTCTCTGCCTTTGGCACATACTAATACAGTGGGCTGTTACCTTTTGGTCCAGTTTTGCCTGTTGGGGTGAGTGTGTGTTAGTGGTCAGTGATATACAGGAGGCTAGACTAGATTATCTGGTGGTCCCTTCAGGCCTTAGATCAATGGCAATCTCTTTGTGCCTCAGTTCCTCATCGGTTAAGTGGAAATAATAGTGTACATTTTCTCTTGTCTTTTCCCTGCCTTTACTATTTATACTGTAAGAAGCGAAGAGTGCTCCTTAATATGTTTTTACAGCAATGTGCCCTCTAATCTTCTCCATTCATGTGCAGAATACATTTCATGTGCACCAGAACATGTGCTAATGTGCAACACCATTACAAATAGCTAATCTATTGGGTAGCATGTGAATCTCTCCTGAGGGGCCACTCAAGGGCACAGTTTACAGGGAACATGGCTATACAGCATTTGTCAGGAAGGCACTGTAATGCAGATAAAAAGGGAGTAATTAAAGTGATTTCTTCTTAATTTAGACACCAACTGTGGCTCTCTTTTTTAAATCCCCCCCCCCCCCCCGAGTTCTCCTGCTTTTGTGGACATGCTCAAACATAACGGCTAGCTGTACCTTTGGTCTATGAAACTTGCACACACAGGTGTTAGTTCCCGGATTCCTAAAGGTATTTAGGCTCCTGACACCCATTGATTACAATTAGCATTTGAGGATCTTGGCCTAAATACATAAACAGGCGTATGTACGTGCACAAACCTGCACTTTACTGAGAGGAGACCCAAGACTGAATCCTGAACCAGAATTAATACTGCATGGCACCAAATTCTGATGGGCCTCTGGGGAAGGGGGGGGCCAAAGGATTTCAGAGACATTACTTTGAGGCTCTGTCTAAATGGAAATCAATGTTTCTCCTCAAACCTGGAAAAGACCCATTTGTCAACGTGTTGCATTTTGAGAGCCAGGATCCCATTTTAATTCCATTTTTAGCACTTACTGTTTGCAGCTTTTCCAAATCAAGTGCAGTCATTTCCTACAGCAGAACAATCAGGTGATGTGGTTAACCTCTCCCCCCCCCCCCCCCCCCCGACTTTTGCCTATACACACACACAAATCATGACTTGGTTAAAAAAAAAAAAAAAGTTTACTATCTCCCTTATTTTTAGGGCTGTCAAGTGATTTAAAAAATGAATTGCGATTAATCGTGCAATTAATGGCATGCACTGCCGCTTTGAAATGCTGCAGCACTTCAAAGGGGCAGCACATTAGGAGCCTGGGATCAGCTGGGGACTCCAGCTGATCCCCGGCTCTACATTGCAAAGCCCCTTTGAAGTGCCGCGTCCCAGCTGATCGCAGGCTCCTAATGCACTCCCCCTTTAAAGTACCAAAACTGTACTTCAAAGAGGCAGTGCAAGAGGAGCCAGGGATCAGTTGGAGTGCCCAGCTGATCCCCAGCTCCATGTTGCAAAGCCCTTTTGAAGAGCTGCCTTGGCTCCACGTTTCAAAGCCCCTTTGAAGTGCTGCTCCAGCTGATCCCTGGCTCCGGAGTCCCCAGCTGATCCCTGGCTCTGCTTGTGCTTCCCCTTTGAAGTGCCGTTTTGGCGCTTTAAAGAGGCAGTGCATTAGGCACCTGGGATAAGCTGGAACTCCAGCTTATCTCCGGCTCCGTGTTGCAAAACCCCCCTAAAGCACCTAATTGGCACTTCAAAGGCCCTCCTGCTGATCCCCAGCTTTACTCGAGCTGCCCCTTTGAAGTGCCAGAGCGGCACTTCAAAAGGGTAGCGCACCATTAATGCCTGCGATTAATGTGTTAACTCGGTCCTGTGTTAATCACAGGTGTTAACACAGGTCAATTGACAGGCCTACTTATTTTTCTTCTGAAATGTTATAACCATATTGCTAAATTGCAGAAACTCCACTAATTTGTCATCACCTACAGCCCTCAACTTAAACCTGTCCAACACATTATCAATAAACTACAGCCTATACTGGAACAGGATACTAAACTCCGAAAGGCTCTGGGAGACAGACCCATAGTCTCCTATAGACAACCACCTAACCTCAAGATGATTCTTACCAACAACCACAGGACATACCACACTAACACCAACCCTGGTACCTTCTCTTGCAACAAACCCCATTGCCGGCTTTGTCCACACATTCACTCTGCTGATACCATTATTGGACCCAACCAAGTGAGTTATAAGACCAAGAACACATATTCCTGCTCATTCAGAAATATAATCTATGCTATCCTGTGCTGCAAGTGTCCGTCCACTATGTACATTGGACAAACGTCTCAGACACTTCGCCAAAGGATCAATGCCCACAAAGCAGATATCAGACAGGATCACAAAGAAAAAACAGTTTCTTGACATTTCAACCAGAAAGGACATTGTCTCAACGACTTGATTACTTGCATCCTGCTTCAAAGACCTTTTAAGAATACACTTGAAAGAGAATCCTCTGAACTGTCATTCATGCTTAAATTCGACACTTTACACGCAAATTTGAATAAAGACGCTAATTATCTTACCCATTACAAAGATAGCTTCCCCAATTATCACCTCTAATATCAGCTCACAGACATTTACCTCCTTCTCCCCCCCCCCCCCCTTCTGTTCTGAAATTTGATTTGTCCTTTTCATATGTGTTAATTTTTTTAAATTGTATCCTTTGGTATATATGGTTGTGACAATTTTCTTCCACTATTTGATCTGAGGAAGTGGGTCTGGCCCACAAAAGCTCATCACCTATTAAACCATCTTGTTAGTCTTTAAAGTTCTACACAGCCCTGTTTTTTGTTTCAGCTGCACCAGACTAATATGGCTACATTTCTACCACTATTTTTTTTTTTTACTCACTCTTAATAGCTGATAAAACTGTTTGATTTTATATACCCTAAAACCTGTTCAGTGTAATAGAATGATTACTTAATTCTCATTTGCCTGATTAGGGAGTAAGATTTTCATACAAGCGTGCAAAATGTCTACTGTCTGAATACAGCAAAATGCTCTAGAGGATTCACTAGAGGATTATGAGGGACTCCAGCTTCTTCAAGTTGCTCGTGCAATTATGTAGGATCATTGAAGCCTTCTGATTAAATATTTATTTGATCCCACAGTTTGCATTCCATGAGGACTTCCAACATTTTAAAGCATACTTGAACTGATATTTTCACCTTCTTAACAAGCTTTGTAGACTGTTTATTCAAATAGACTAATCTAATGGTTAGAATAAGGAACAGATACCAAGAGTCAACTTCTAACCCCAGCAAAGCCATTACTTTACTGTGTGACAATGGGAAAATCACTTGACTTTCCATGCCTTTGTCAGCTAAATTGAAAATTAGATTTAAAAAGATTAAGATAGGCTTGAAACTGATATACACTATGTAGGAAGAGCTTTTCCTCATTCAATAAATGAAACTTAAAAGATTTAGGAAAGCCTGGTGAATGTTGCATAGTATGAAGAACCAAAAATGTTAAGAGTTTTGTGTAAAGATTTCACTGATATGAGTTTTCCAAAATATAAGCTAAGTAGTATCTAATCATGACACATTACTGGCATAATAAAGCCAAGCCAACAAGGCATCCATCATTTTCAGTTCAACCAACACTTTTTGAAAATCCAATAACTACAAGTTGCAATCATTTAGCCTCACCGACTATTCTGAAAGGAACTTTTCTTTGTATGGGTAATTGTTGTGCAACTAACTGCACAGGCTTCTCTTGAGCTGGAGGGAGTTCCCATTCCTCTGACATTGATTTGATCTCTCTGTTTTAGCATGACCCCTGCAGCTAAATAATAATGGATTGGAGCCTTAAGAAACTTGAACTTCCGCAGTTGGCCAATCAACAAAGGCTTATTTAGTTCAGTGATGGCTTAACAATATTCTGAACTTAAATATGTAAACAATTATAGCTCCTGGCTTGGCAAGCAAATTAAGTATTGGGTATGTGAATATATATTCACTAATGCCCAGGTCTGCAGATTAGTGGGAATGTAGGTACACCTGGGGTTTCCATTTGGGCCCTGTTCTTGCATATGTTAGCAAAGTGATGATGGAACACAACACCTTGATATACAACACAACGCAGTGGGATGTTAAGAGTTTGAAAAACAGGAACTTTGTGGCTCTAATTGTTGTCTCCCCTCCACCCCTTCCTGCCTACGTGGCTCCAACTCTTCTATTGAGGAATTCTCACTTGCTTGTGACTCAATGAGAGAGCTACGTGGCTCAAAAACCACAACCTGAAGATCAGATCTTCCTACAAATACTAGCAACAACATGTTTTAGAACACAACATAAACACACAGTTCTACAGTGAACACATTTTTGTACTAAAGAAACCATTTCCTCTTAATCTGAAGTTCCCAGCTTCACATTTGCAGTGCCATGATTCTGAATAATCAGCCCACATTTTGCAGGGTCATCAATCCACATAAATCTTAAATTAGCTACCTTTATTTAAATATGATTTGCACATCACACCTTTAAGATGAAATGCAAATATACTTGTTTATGCAGGTGTCGTGCTGATATACATTATGTAATCCCTGCCAAACGTAGAGGGCACTATGATTTAGAATTTTAGCTCAGATGGGGAATGCTAGAGAAATGTACTATGCATGCATGCTTCCTCTCATACACACTTTGCAGCTGTGCTTTCTTTGTGTCTTTGCTTCTTGTCCTTAATTTGAAATTAAAACCACACACCAAAAAAACTGTCTTGCTTTGTGTCTATGGGGAAACTAATATTTCAGAACTACTTCTGGCGTATGATCAAGAAAACAGCTAAAGTAAAGTTACTACAAATAATGAGTGGGTAAACGACTAAACAGCACAAATTAAACTCTCTTTTCTTCCTTTAAAGATATAAAGCTCTCATCCCCTTTTCTCATGGTGCAACATCATGGAATACGTTCTAAGTCCAAGATAGGCTGTGCAGTCTCTCGCTCTTTCAGGACAGCAGAAGCACAGAGGAGCTGGTGGCATCAAGAGAAAGTATAGATAGGAGGTGAAATCAGAGGATGTCATTCAGAACAGTCTGGCTACGTCTAGACTGGCATGATTTTCCACAAATGCTTTTAACGGAAAAGTTTTCCGTTAAAAGCATTTGCGGAAAAAGAGCGTCTAGATTGGCACGGATGCTTTTCCACAAAAGCACTTTTTGCGGAAAAGCATCCGTGCCAATTTAGACGTACTTTTGCGCAAAAAAGCCCTGATCACCATTTTCACGATTGGGGCTTTTTTGGGCAAAAGAAATCTGAGCTGTCTACACTGGCCCTTTTGCGCAAAAGCTTTGTGCGAAAGGACTTTTGCCCAAACGGGAGCAGCATAGTATTTCCGCAAGAAGCACTGATTTCAGACAATAGGAAGTCAGTGTTCTTGCGGAAATTCAAGCAACCAGTGTAGACAGTTGGCAAGTTTTTCCGGAAAAGCGGCTGATTTTCCGGAAAAACTGGCCAGTCTAGACACAGCCTCTGAGTTTTCAGTTCAGTTTGGGTCTTTGGAGATGGGTTCCCTCAATGCAGAATTCCCCCCGCCCCTTTCCCCCCCGCTTACCTCAGGAGGAGTACTTGGTGCCCGAGTGGCAAGGTAGAGGAAGTAGAGCTGGCCAACAGCCCATGGATTTGAAGCCAAACAGAGGTCGTGAATGGATGGAAACAAGGAAGGGAGAGTGGGAGAAAGCAGAGAAGTGAAAATGCTGGCATGGGTTGAGAGAGAGATCTAAGCAGGGGAAGCTGCCAATAGAGTCTTGCATTTTACATCAGGAACATATATACTTGTTCTGATGTCAAGGAAGAGGAGCAAGGCAGACAAGCTGATAGTCTCTGGGAGAAGATAAAATGGGGAAAACAGGGTTGATGTTGTAGGAGTTTACTACAAATCGCTGGGTGAGGATGAGGCATTTCTAGAACCAATCTACTATATATTTGAGAGAGTTTGTGCATGAGTCGGTCTGTCTCTCTATTCAAGAACGCATCCTAAACGGCAAGAGCTAGGACCACCAAACTTGGTATACAGCCTCCTCTTATCATAATTTAAAGCCGTGGTCACCAACCAGTAGATCGCGATCTACTGGTAGATCTCAGGGGCTCTAAGAGTAGCTCTTGAGCCCTCTCTGAACTGTGCACCTGCGCAGTACATTTACATTAGATTTCCTCAGGTAATGTAGGCGGGGCTTCAAGGAAGGGGCGGGGCAGTAGATCTTCGCCTGTTCTGAGACTTAAAAGGTGATCTTGGGTGTAAAAAGGTTGGAGACCACTGATTTAAAGCAAGGCAGGCAGTACCAGGAAAATTGGATATGCCTGGAATGGGGTTGCTTCTCATAAAACCATATAGAAAAGAGACAGAACCACCAGGCAGGTGAAAGGGGCTGGCTTGGGGCATGCCCCCCTCATCTGGGACTGCCTCCCACCCTCCACATGCCCTTTGTGGGGTGAGCTGAATTCTCCTCTCTTCCCGATTTGTACAGGAGCATTGCTGGCAGTTTGCTACACTCATCACTCTGGCTGGGAAACACAGGGGACAGACAAATCTGGACTTGTCCTAGCCTGGAGACATGTACCTCTCCCCTGGCTGTGCCCACTGGATCTGCAGCAGCCCTGGAGAGGTGCTTTTCACTTGGCCTCATGCTGCTGCCCTGAGAGAGGGCTCTGATTATCCTCTCTCCCCCAAGCAGCCTGCATACTGAACCCCTCATCCCCAGCCCCAGGAAGAACAGTAAAAGGCCAATATGGCTATCAGGAGTTCTTCAGTGACCTAAATATCAAAAATAAATCCTACAAAAAGGAAAAATACAGGCAAGTTGCTAAAGATGGCACCTTGCTGTCAGAGCACCCTTATCCCTCCTATGCCATCCTGACCGGACCCAGGGGAGGCTGGACTTGAGCCCCCAACCCTATCCTCCCCAGGCAAGCACCCAATCCCCTAGGCCATGCAGGAACCTGCCCTAGCACCTTATCATCCGGGCGCCCCTTATCCCTCCTGCCCCGGGGATGCCTGCCTTTTGGCTGACCTGACCTAGGGGAGGCAGGTTGGACAAAAGAATAGCACAAACATGTATGGACAAGATTAGAAAGGCTAAGGGACACAATCAGCTACGCCTATCAAGACTCATCGTCTGATTGCTTCACATTCTACTTTATTTTAGCAGCATCCTTGGAGCAAACCTTTTCTTTCCTCTGCTAATGCTCATTTCAAAGAGATGACAGCATGTCAGCTTTAAAATAACACTGATGTTAGTATTGTTTTTAAAAATTCATCCGATTATGGTGAGAGGTAGAATGAAAAGAGAGCGGAGGAAAGACAAATACCTCTTTGTCTTTACATGGAGACAGGAAGCAAGAGACAATGGTAATACTGAAAGATATGATGATACGTTGTAAACTATTGTGTCTTTTGCAGATTTATTCTTTATAGACTTTTATACCTCTTTACAGATGATCTGTCACAGATCTGTATCCTAAAGGTTATAATAACAAAGAACAAAACTACCAATGCAATTTGTAGGTGAGATGAAAAACGAAGTGCTGTGCATTCACAAAGCTATTATTTTAGCAGGAAAAGATGGAAAGGGGAAGTTGCTTTGGCTGTAAATACTACAAGAGGAAGGGGATAGCTTGTGTCTTCCCACATACGTTAAATCAAATCTATATAAACGCAATGCTTGTGCATGGATATCAATAATATCTGGAGAGAGAACAACAAACTCAGGCTTTAAGGCCAGAAAGGACCATTGCGATCTTCTATCCTACCTCCTGCACAATGCAAGCCACAGGACCTGTAATAGATCCATAACCTCTGGCTGAATTACTGAAGTCCTCAAATCATGATTTAAAGCAGTGGTGAACAACCTTTCTTCTTCTGCTCAAGAGGAATTCCTTGCATGATATTGACGAGGAGTCCTGTGGCACCTTATAGACTAACTGAAGTGTAGGAGCATAAGCTTTCGTGGGCAAAGACCCACTTCGTCAGATGCATGTGATTGCATGATATTGCCAGCCAATTTAAGGCTGCTTATGGCATGCAAAGTGGTCAAAGCTGATTAGAGAATCCAGCCCCCTAGTGTAAATCATGGAATTTCCTATTCCTTGTATGGAAGAAGCCTGCTTACCATATGACATGGCCATAGAGAAATTTCTGTCTACTTCCCCCAATTATCACATTGTATGACATTAGTACCTTACCTATAGCAGTTCTTTGCTAGATGTATCAGTCCATACTATCTACCAGTTTGGATTTCCATGTTCTGCCCCACACCCCTTTCCCCTGTATCTGTCTGTTCACAGTTCTGAACACTCAACAGTTTCACCTCCCACTCGGTCTGGGGGAGCAGGAGAACAGATCTTGATGAGGAGTCCCTAAAGCAGAACTAGGAGAGAGTCAATGTAGAGGTTAGCTCTCACTTGGCTCACACAGGCAATGTAGGAGAGCTAGCAGGTATTGCAGCTGCTCTGCCTGGCCTCTAGCCTAGTGAGGAGTGACACTTCTCCCTGAAAGTGGCCTTCACCCATGTTCTTTGTGGAAGGTGAGGCCAGGTTACTCCCCACAGCCATCCTCATAGTCCTGGAGAGAAGGCAGACTCCCCCCTCAGGCTTGCAGGAAAGAGGACAAGTAAATCCTTCCAGACTTGCCTCTGAAAGGCCTGTAGAAGGTAGGTTTTGGGGGGGGATTGGGATGGTTTCAGTTGAACCAAACAGCTCCCCAGGGTTGTTTCAGTGCAGAGGGGCATTTTGAAAACCTTGATGCTGGATTTTAATGTTGTTCTGTTGTTTTCTTTGTAAAACTGATGCTCTCTTATTGCTATGCTAAAGTCACTTAGAATAAGTGAGGGCCCAAGGTATTGATAACAAGGAAGATATATGTCTATAAAGATCTAGAGAGGTGACACCTTCCCTGTACTTCATCCCTCCTGGACACTACCTATCACTCTTGGTCTCATTGATAACATCACTTAGTACCCATTGATCTCTACGCATTTTACTGAGATTGGAAATCATCTCCATTGTACTTTGGGAAATGATTTGGTTCAAGGTCACACAGCAAGTTGGTGTCAGAAACAAAACCAGGATGTTTTGACACTCTCCCCCTCCCCCCCCAAGTACCACCACATCCTATGAGCTATCCTGGCTGCCTCTCCCTTATAGACACATGGCTTTCCATTCCAGTTGAGCCACAAAACAAGATCTACTTAAGTCCAAGTGCAATTGTGAGAAGAAAGTGCCTGAGGCATGTGTTCAAGTCAAAGAGTAACTTAAAACTATATTCACAGCCTAATAGTGCTTCCCTGCAGGGAACCATTTCGAGTGCCACACAGTCTGCAGAGCTATGAGCCAGCACAATGGGATGAGCTCATTGCTTTTATAAAGTGTATGAGAAAGATGGGTGGCAGTTGGTTGCCTATAATAAAGGTCATGACATCGCTTTTGTATATACACGCTATATTTAGCAAGTGCGTTCAGCCCAGATGATGAAAATGACTGTGTGTGTGAAGTCAGCCATTTACTGGCTGCATTTTATGCTTATAAATTCTGTCATACACGCATTTTTTTAATGCTGTTGATCAGATCTGTTAAATACAATTAATCTGTTCTAAATGGGATACAGTTACCATTAGCAGTTCAGTGGCCCCTACAGACACGAATCAGAGACCAGACTCCTGTTGTGTTGGGTGTGCACACAATGAAAAAACCTCTCCTAAGGTGCTCAGCACCTTGCAGGATTGGGCCCCAAGTGCCTTTTGCAGATTGATATAGGCATTTCCTACTGTTATATCATTTGTTCCAACTAATAGTGACATTCCTAGCAAGGAATCCCTGAAACCTAGAAGCACCTTGAATTACTCACTGATAAACATTCTTATCTCAGACTTGGCCTCGGCAGAATAGTCTCTGTTATCAGCATGCACCATATCAGGTTCTGAGGCCTTTCAATAGGTGACTGCTCACTACACAGCAAGAGCGAGACCCTTTCCTAGAAGGAAGAATGGGAAGAGATTTTCTAATGCTTATGGTGGGCTCCTTGGCTCCAGAGAAGTGTAGACACAGAGCTTACAGCAGGGTTCTCATCCAGACAGAGGTCCAGATGGGGCACTTGGCAACATTCACAAAGGACGACTGTGCTTGTTCCTTAATACCTCCTTATCGTAGTAAGTAGAATGATTTACTAGCCACTCCTTTTTATCTTAGTGCTATAGAACTCTTGTAAAAATATCCATTGAATGGTAGAGTAGCATGGTTGACTCCTCTCTGAGACATGCATCTCCAAATGCTGCCATCTCAGAGAAAGCAAAGGAGAGAAACTTGATATCCAAGGCATCCATATAAATGACATGTTGTAGTAATCATACTTGAGATAGGTATTGCCATCTTAGATCAGACCCAAGGTCCATTTAAGCAAGTATCCTGTCTTCAATTGTAGCCAGTTCTAGATGTTTCAGAGGAACATGCAAAACTGCTATAGCATCTGCCCCCATCTGCCCTCATTTTAACCCACAATAGATAGAAATTGCCTCAAACCCTGAAGCATAAGGGTTTATATCCCTTCCAAAGTTTTTTCACTATTAACTTTTATAACATTGGATATTCAGTATAAATGTTTAGCCTCATCTCCATTCTTCCTAAATTCTTGACCTCCCCCACCTCCAATAGCAATGAATTGCACGGTATAAGTCCACACAACGCGAAACACTTAAACTGTGCAGAGCACCAGGAAATGAACTCAGATGTAGATGACAGTTGCAACAGATTATTTAATTTGATTTGCACACACACAGACATATAGAGGGGGTCCAATTCTAATCTCACACCAGTTTTATAAAGGTGTCGTGCCCACTGATTCCTAGTCAATTCATCCGGGTTTTCATCACTGAGGCTACTTCTTCACTGTAGACAGGGTTGACTATGGAGGGAAGCAAAGGGGGCAGTTGCTCCAGAGCTGATGATTTAAAGGGGCCTGGAGTCCCTGTGGCACGGTCTGAGTGGCACTAAGGGCTGGGTGCGGGAGGCACAGTGTAATCCAGGCAGTACTGAGGCCTGGCTGCTTTTAGCCCCTTCCCTTCTGTGGATGCCCAGAGCCACCACCACCCTGACATTACCCCCAGGGCCCAGTGACATCTGTCACCAGCCCCGACTACACACCCCTGGCAGTGACATGCAGTGTAGATACACACCTTGGTGGAAAGCACACCAAGTCCACATTGTGCTGTGCACCTACAGCTGTAAAAGGCACCGACAGAGGGGATAGCTGGGAAAGACTTCAACAGCTCCCCCGACCAGAGTCTTTCACTATAGCAAGGAAAAGCTCTGGCACTAGGGGGCCACTGGCGCAGCAGGGGAAGGGCTCTAGGTGGAATGAGTTGCTGGACCCTTTCCTGGCTCTGGCGTCTTTCCCTGCAGCAAGGAAGCAGCAGACATTGCACTGCTAAAAATATCAGGGCAGACAGGGAAGCATGGCTTGGGCAAGTAGAGTCTCATATGGGGTATGTGATTGAGTACGTACCCATACCCTGCAGGCATGTTTTCACTCAGCCTGCCCAAGCTATGCACCCATCTTTTAGATAATGGCATAGAGAGTACACTTATAGCTGGTCCCTGAGTTGCGAACGGTCAACTTACGACCGTTCTCAGTTACGACCGAAGCTGTCGTAAATGGCGGACCCCGAATTACGAACGCGATCCGGGCTTACGAACAGCACAGTCGTGTGTAACTCTATGGGGTCCAACTTACAAACGAACCGAGTTACGACCAACTGCTTGGTCCGTAACCAGTTCGTAAGTCAGGAAGAGGCTGTATAAAGTACGGGTGGGGTTGCAAGTGCTTAGGAGAGTAGTGTTAGAATTCAAAATAATCTAGAAAAACTAGACAAATGGTTGGAGGTAAACAGGATGAAATGTAACAAGGACAAATGCAAAGTGCTCTACTTGGGGAGGAACAATCAATTGCACACATATAAAATGGAAAATGACTATTTAGAAATTAGTACTGCAGAAAAGGATCTAGATGTCATAATGGACCACAAGCTAAATATGAGTCAACCGTGTGACACTGTTGTAGAAGAAAATAAACATCATTCTGAGATGCATTAACAGGACTGTTGTGAGCAAGACATTTTTCTGCTTTACTCTGCACTTATTAGGCCTCAACAGGTAGGTGTATTGTGTCCAGTTTTGGGCACCACATTTCAGTAAAGTTGTGGACAAATTGGAGAAGGTCCAGAGAAGAGCAACAAAAATAAAGGTCCGAAAAACATGACCTATGAGGAAAAATTGGGTTTGTTTAGTTTGGAAAAGAGAAGACTGAGATAGCAACTTTCAATTATCTAAAAGGTTGTTACAAGGAAGAGAGAGAAAAATTATTCTCCTTAACTTCTAAATATAGGACAAGCAGCAAAGGGCTTAAACTGCAGAAAGGAAAGTTAAGGCTGGAAATTAGGAAAACTTCCTAGCTGTCAGGGGGGTTAAACACTGGAATAAATTGCCTAGGAAGGTTGTGGAGATTTTTTAGAGCAGGTTAGACAAACACCTGTTAGGGATAGTCTAGATGGTGCTTTGTCCTGCCATGAGTGCAGGGGACTGGATTTGATGGCCTGTCAAGGTTCCTTCCCGTTCCGTAATTCTATGTACCTGAAAGAGTATAGCAGAAACAGCAAAATAAATAAATAATAATAATATAATTTTTTAAAAAGCAAAAACAAAACATATACACACACAACTCTGAGCCCCTTTTAGATCAATATTGCGTTCTTTCATTTGGATGGTCACTATTTTGATATGTGGACCTGCAAATTTACTTTGTGAGCTCAACTGTAAAAAGTATGCAAAAGTTTGTAAGATGATACAATAAACTATAATTACAGAATCTGTGAAAATAGTTCAATTTGCTTTCATGAATGAATATTATAAACAGGTGCAAGAGAACTAGACAGAAACGCAAGGAGTCCTAACAAAAAAGGCCACAATGATATAATTCAAGAAGTATGCTTGGTAAAAATTGAAGGTCTTACATCATAAATTAGTGGGGTGTTTGATGTTGGATCTAACTTGTGGTCAAAATAATGAGGGGATGGGCTATTCCACCTCTTACTCTCTTTTGGGATCCCTAAAGAATTAAGAATAGAGTTTGGGAGGGGGGCGGAAGCAGAGGGGAATACAAGGAAAGAACGAAGGGTGGATACAGAAGTAAGAGTCACCATCCCAACTGCCACTTCCATCATTTCCTGGGAGCCTGAACCTCCATTAATCCTGAGTAATGTCCTGGCCAGACCAGAGAAAGGGAGCCAGGTGACATCACCACTTTTACCAGCTCCCGCTGAATGCCAATGGTGAAATGGGACCAGACTCTAGCAACAGCAGCCACAACAGCAGCTTGAGCTCATCCTTGCTAACGTCATCTCTTTTCCCCAAAAGGACAGTTAATACCAGCTTCAGTGCCTTCTAGGAGATTGTCAGGCAGATGAGGTTTCCCTTCCAAAAAACCTCTCTTTCCCTGCTAAAGGGAGAGGAAACAAGAGATGTGAAAATGAAAACCTTACTCTGCACTTTGCATTTCAAATGTCCTGGTTGTCCTTTCCTGGATTTTTCACAAAAGGTTTAAAAGACATTTAATGGTCAGTTTGTGCTGAGCAGGCCAAGGCCTCTGCATACCAATTCCCTCCCCTCCCCCCCTCCATACACACCTTATCTAACTATGTTCATTGCTGGACAGGGGCTGGGTGATGTTTATAGCTTTAACTCTTTTGACCTTTGAGGCCAATATAACACCAGTTGGTGCCGCACAGCTGAACAGAGGCTCAATACAAATCTAAGGACTGTGGAGGACTGGTTCGCCCTGAGCACATATTCTGACAGTTGCTGTTCCGAGGAAGGGAAGACTAAAATCATGACAAGAAGTTTGTTGATACTGGTTTGTGGCCAAACACCATGAGGGTAGAGAAATGGACACTTCTGGAGTATGAGCTGGTTAAAAATGGCACAATTACACTTTAGCAGGTTATGGACCTGATTTGCTCCTGCACTGAGATCCATTCAGTGCAAGAGAAAGAAGTGCAGTCCCAGTCTGGGGGTGGCATACAGGGCTTAGGGGCTGCTCTTGCCATGCCAATTGACTATAGTCCTCAAACAAATCTCTGGCAGCTAAGACTTAGCCAAGACTACCAGGGTTCTAGCTATGAGCCCTCTTGTCCCTTCCCGTCCCCCTCCCACCTACACTGTCCCCACACTTTTTCCTGCTGGGGCCAGGACGGGAGGAGGCTTAGCAGAAAACTAGAGCGCTGAGAGAGTGGCAGGTGATTCACAGAGGGCACAGTAATGCTACCTGTTAAAAGAGATGGAAAGTGAGATTCTTTGGCAAACCTACTTGCTCCTCTTTGGTCCAGGGCAGCAATGCCTGATGGCACCACTGTGAGACTTTAATCCTTCAGGGCACCGGCTCTGAACTATGTGACATGGCAGCATTTAAGAAGAAGTATTGAACCTAGAACAGTAAAACTGCTCCTTTCCGCAACCAGTGGAATGATTTATTGTATGAACCTTCTTTTGAGTCAAAGCTGTTAATGAAGCTATTGAAATTAAGTATCCATTGTGTTTACAAATGGGTTGTGAGCCCCAAAAGATTGAGAAGCACTGATCTAACATCTGTGAGCTTTATGTGGGTGAAAATGACTATTCCAGAAGTGTAAAGGGTAGTGCTGTGGCAGTGTAAAAAGTGCCCAGCATAAATTAAAATCAGGCCCATACCATTTATGATGTAATGTTGTTCTTAGTGATGCCTCGGGGTCCAATTGCAATCACACAGCTGCTACCCAAATGGAGACTTTAAGAGTATCTTCCTTCTAGGAAAATAAACAACAGCAAGTCTGTAAACATCAGAAAATGTGGTAACTACACAGCACCCATTAAACAACACAACAAAAACGTATCTAAACAGGTAGGTACTGACATCATCATCAAAAGTATTCAGCAAATCCCATTTCTGCTATACAAAGTTTTAGACCGATGCTCCTACAGTTTTATGGATTATCATATTCCATACATGTTTTGGGAGGGAAAAAAACACTTCCTGTTTGAATTTTGCTTCAGTTGGTGTAAATGCAGACTTACAAACTATTTTTATAAATTAGTTTCAAGTGTTTTTAATTTAAGAATCTTAAGAACTGATACCTCTGTACTGGAGAGTAAAAAAACATAATGTGAATTTAATTAATACCCTGTATTATCCTGTACAGCAGGTCCCCTTTAGGGAAAAGCAAGGTTTGTCCACAAGGCTAGAAGCCAGCAAATTCTGCTTCTGACCCTGGATGTGACATGGCCTCCCTTGGGAAAGCCATTTAGGGTTTGATCCTGGGAGATATTCAGCACTTCCTATGAAGTACTAAGACCTGCACTTCCACTGTCTTCTCTTGTGGTCTCTTGCACAGAGCACCATTTGTCTCCTTTGCTCTGCACTGACTTTAGTTTATGTGCATTAAAATGCCCTGCATACACATAACAATTCCAACTAACTGCTTAAGTAATACATCTACCATGTATTTGAGAGCGATTGTCTGTCTGTGTTGTGCCTGTCTATCTGTTCAAGGACTCCTCCTAAACAGTAAGAGCTAGGACCACCACATTTGTTATACAGCTTCTGCTTATAACAAAGCAAGGGAAGGGTTTGGTTGTGGCAGGAAAATGGGATGTGCCTGGACTGGGATTGCTTCTCATAAAACCATATAGAAAAGAGATCGAATCACCAGGCAGGTGAAAGGGAGATGGCTTTCTCACTCTCTCCCCATTGGGATTGCCTCAGCCCTGAGATTCACACCTCACCCCCAGGTGCCCTTTAGGGAGGGCAGGGGAGGCAGAAACTCACTGCCCTGATTCATATGGGAACATTGCTGGCTGTACCCCTTCATCAGGGAATGAGGGGAAAGTGCAGCGTTTGCTGCATTCCTCACCCTGGCTGGGGAGAACAGCAGGCAGATGAGCCTGGACCTGCTCCAGCTGGGAGACATGCACCCCTCCCGGGGCTGTGCTTACTGGAACTGCAGCAGCCATAGAGAGGCGCTTCTTACTTGGCCCCAAGCTGCAGCGCTGTGAGGGGGCTGGGGTTGTTTTCTCTCCCCAGGAAGGACTGCATACAGAACCCCTCACCCTCAGCCCTACCCCAGAGTAGTGCTTTAAATGAATAAAAACAAAATTAATTGTGTTAAGGACCTGAGCCACGTTGGGTAAGTCTTCTAGTATTCTATAATCCAGTGTGTGTTCACTGTGTAGTCAGTACACATACATGGTCATGTGCGCACATTGCCCTTTCACACTAGCTAGGCAATCCTCTAAATTCTATCCCACAGCCATTGCTTGTCACCCGGACCAACCTGTCTCCCAGAGTGATGCTGATCCACTGCTCTGGAGTGATGTTGATCTGATGCCCCCTCTCCATTTTAATGCTGGCACAAAGCAAAGATTGATCCAGTGGCTCCTCAAGTTGCCTACCTAAGCATTCCAGCAGTACCGTTACATGAGTGTTGTACCATGCTGTGCACAGCTGCCTAGAGTCAGGAGGTCCTGGATCTCTTTGTCCTTTGGGTGAAGCAAAAGTGAAGGCAGCCCTTTCCAAAAGCCATTAGAACCATAAGGAGAAACAGGAAGTTGAAGATGCTGATGATATAGATCAGATGGGAAAATGACAGATGGATTTTGGCAAACCTTTGCTGTTACTTTGCCCAGCCCATGTTCACTTTTTTCCCCAAAGAGAACAAAAAGTGTTCGGGAAAGGGGTGCTGTTAAATGAGATGCGTATGTTCACTGGCGAGACCATAATGATTCCACATGGGACAGCCTATGTCTCTCAAATAAATAGAGACGTTAGCTTTGCTATGGTTTGATTTGGGTTTGTTTTTTAAAGCTACGCTACACAAAAACAAAGCAAAACAAAACCCTTGCCAACTACACAGCCAAAACTACATGTTTGTGTATCAAAATTCTGATACAGATCAACAAACATTGGAGACTAGCTGTACCACTGAACATTAGCTGGCTCCTATATTGCTCCACCCCCACCATTCTCTAGGAGGAACAAGCACACAGTTGAGCAAGTGCGGTTTTTTAAATAGACTCAGTGATTGTTGTGATTGAAGGAAGAAGTACCAGCCCTGATTGCTATTTTCTGAGGTTTATTATTAAACCACTAATCTTTTTTATTTGTATAAATGGAAGGTATTTAGTGATATGTAACAAGCTTTCAGCAGAACAAGCTGTGACGGACCGGGCCGGATCTGGGCACAGCTGAGGGCGTCCGCTCAGGGTGAATTGCTCAAACTAGGGGTTCTGTACAGCCCCAGATTGGAGACCTTCCCAAACAGGCCACAAGCCAGTCCTTCAGAGCACTTCTGCTGCCAGCCTGGCCAGCCAGAAGCCTCACAAGCAAACCCCTCTGATACCCCAGCTTTCTTCGTGCCCCAAACAGCCTCGGGCCTAGCACACAGATGAGGGGTTTTAGAACCCAATCTCATCTTCCCTGAACGAGTTCTGTCTGGTCCCAAGAAACCAGCCACAGGTCCTGATCAATTTGCACTCTGGATCTTACCCACGCTGAGCTAGTCCTTCGGAATCTAAAATCTAAAGGTTTATTACTAAAAGAAATAAAAGCATGAGAGTCAGGTTGTTAAAGTATCATACATTACATGCATCAAATCTCCCAGTTCTCGATGCAGGCTCACAAGCAGAGGTGTTATAATTGCCGGTTAAAAGTCTTTGGTGTACATCCTATGTCAGGATGGGTTCACAGTTTTTTCTGGATCGTGATTCCCTGCAAAGCTGCCTCTGGGGTCAGGAGCAAAACTGGATACCAAAATGAAGCATGCTGCATGGCACTTTTATATCCCTCCTTGGCTTCTTCCAAGCTGGAGACAGTCACATAGTAAGTGGCCAGGCACTTAGATTCCTTCCCAGGTGGGTCTCCAGTACTTAAGACACCTATTGTTCCTGGTGGCTTGCTAATTAGCATGTCCATAGGCTGAGCTTTTCTCACCTATTGCTCAGCCACATACAGAGAAACTTCCAGTCTCCATACAGAATACATATTCATAACTCCACACACAGACATTATACAGATATATGAAGAGCAGGGCTCGACAAACTATAGAATCTACTCGCCTGTGGCGAGTAGATTTCAGCCACGCACCCCGTTCATCGGCGGTGCACGCATACGCAATGCGGGTCTAGCGCATGCACAGTACGGGGCTGGCGAGTGGTTTTCGCAGCCGTTTGTCAAGCCCTGATGAAGAGCATATACAGAATCAGTAGAAAATAAGCTTTTGTTTGATACCTTTGTACCAACCTTTTGGGCAAACACACCCTCCCCCCCAGGCACAGCAGTGATCTGGCTGCTCCCCTCAAAATCCAGTAACGTGACACAAGCAAACTCACAATAGAGAAAAAACAACAAGCAGTCCTGTGGCACCTTACAGACTAACAAATATATAGCATGAGCTTTCATGGGTAAAACCCACTTTGCTGTTTTTAAAGCTAGAGTAACATGACGACCCCCCTCCCCAGAGCCTTTTCACAGTAGATTGTTAGTGTTGTAATTACCCTGTGATTAATGCTGTGTGCTTATACCCACAGCATTTCACTTACTAACTTTTTAAAAATATCTTGGTAAATATGTGTAGATTAGAGCAGACAGACAAATGGAAAATGCTGATGTACCAGGAAGCAAAATGTTAAAAGCCTATCATGTATTTTGATGCAGTAACAGCCACTGAATTTAAGGATTACATTGCCCTCTTGTGGGAACCAGTGAAATGGAAATTGACAAGCTTTGGAACCGGTGTTGCAGCAAGCAGTCAGCTGAGATTCAAACTCTGGCCAACTAAGGATCTGATCCTGTATGGCATTAATCCTTTTTGCAAGCTACTACATATGCTTAGCTCCTATGAAGTTGAGGGCTCTCCAGATCTTGCAAGGTTGCCGTGCAGCTTACAAAAGCCAAGGTGGTGACTAATACTGCTATTCACCTACAAACAAAAAAAGCAGTCATCTAGCACTGTAAAGACTAACAAGATGGTTTATTAAGTGATGAGTTTTCGTGCGGCAGACCCATTTCTTCAGATCTGCCCCACAAAAGCTCATCACCTAATAAACCATCTTGTTAGTCTTTACAGTGCTACATGACTGCTTTTTTTGTTTTACCACTATCAGACTAACATGGCTACCTCTCCGTTACTATTCACCTACAAAATGAGGAATACTGACACTTCACTGAAAGATCCTAGGGTCTTTTAATTTGCAGATTCTGTTATGTCACAATGAGACTACCTGGAGCTGGGTGAAAGAAAAGAAAGACTCTGATACCCTCAAAAAAACATAGTACACTGAAGTGGGATTTTTTATAGCCTTCTGAATTCTATCGAGGCACAATTTCCATCCCTCCATCCATGTCCCACAAGGATTCAAATACATTTTCCCAGACATATACCAGTCATATGTTGTTAGGCCCTGAGAAGACAAGTCTGAATAGGAGTTTGTCTTTAAGCATACCTTCTATAATGCCAGTTAACAGATGTATAATCTTACTCAGATTGTATCTCTTAAGAGAACAATTTGTACGTCACAGGACAAGAGTGATTTTATCTGGAAACATATGGAAACTGTTTGTGGATTATATTGAGGGATCTGGAAATCAAACTATGAAAATAAATAACACTAGTCTGATTTTTGGAAGGCATGTTATTTCTTGAAGGCTCGGCATTCTGGGACAGATATAGGAGCTGTGATCTCGCAATCCTGAACGGTGCTCATAGCATAAAGGCATTGGTAAGTGGACAAATCTTCACTAGGAATTCCCCTGGCTTTGCAGAGGCCACAAGAAACAGAGCCAAAACAGCCAACTCCTGCTTCCCCACTTCCCCATCCCCATCCTAAAAATCTCTCAGTTGCCTGGAGGTAGGGCTAGGAATGGACAGAACTGAAATGCACTGTGTTTCTGAAATCCCTCACTTATGTAACAGCTCCCAAGAAAGCCATCCAAACTGCTGTACTTGACAACACCCTCAAGCAGAAGTCCCTGTAAGCTGAGTGCTTGGGAGCTGCCCAGGAGAGATTCAAATGCTACCCAGCTCATTAGCAGAGTACCCACAGTGCCCACAGCAAGAAGCATGTGTTTCTAGTAGTGGTGTACATCTGCACATGCCTGGGTGCACATAAAATTTATTCTGCACACAATGGAAAAAATTAGAGGGAATATTGTCCTCAAGTCTGTTCTAAAGTAATCTGATATAAGACCAGACCGAGAATCAGTGAGTTGCAATTGGATCCATGCAGGGTACAGCTGGGAAGTGAATTTTCCTTTTTTCATGTCAGCTTGAGAAAACGTAGACTCGGCACTAGAGCACCCTCTTGTAGTTGGGCATGGCCAACAATCAGGTTGCTTTTTTTTATGACTTGGCCCTCCAGCCAGTTCACACTTTAGTCAAAGACCCCTTGGAAATAGTGTCAATGTGGATTATATTGATTTACAAGCCCCGACTCCACTTCCTGGCTGAGGAAAGGAATTGGGCATACTCCTTTAATGAGGTTATGAGCAGGATAGTTTGCTTGCAAGTAATATCCCAGTCAGAGGTCCCAAGTTACAGGATATGAGCAAAAGACTGGCATATCCTTTAAGGTCTGGGTGTCTGCTGATCAAAGCAATATGACCTCTTGAGCAGCTGGGCTGGAAGTATTAGCAGGAGATGGCTCTGTCCACTTCCTTTGTCTGCTGGAGCAGCCTGCTTCATTCCCTTTAACAAGAAGGCTGTAAACATGCTGATGCTGCAGGAGCCAGGGGAAGGAGCTAGCTCTCTCTCCTCTATGGTTCCAGCACTAAAAAGAGTATTTTCCTGTGTCCTCTCCATATCCAGCATAGCCCCTTAGGAATGGCCATTCAAGCCATCAGTACTGCTCTCTTCCCCATAGGTCCGGACACTGCGTCCTCCTTGGTCTCTGAGCCAGACTCTTAAATGGGGAGAAAGTGAGTGCAAATGTCTGTTACATATGAGAGCATTTCAGTAGGAACTCGTGCTGAGACTATGCCTTAATACCAGAAGAGAATACCCTCCCTCCATCTTCAATTGAAGGGTGGGAGATGCTATTACAAAACAAACAAAAAAGAATGTAAAGCATTACATTCAGCTTTTAGAAAGAATCCTATTTGAGGTTTAACTTCCGAGTAGAGCTTTGTGTGGGCCCTGGATCCCATGGGTCTTGCTGCCATAACAACAGGAACAAATGGGAGCAAGATTAAAAACAGTCCCATGGAGGGCTCTACTTCTAAGTCTCTCTCAAATACTTACGTGTGGTTAGAAAATACAGCCACCTATTAAAGCCCCAATTCCTCCATATTCTCCTTCCCATTTTTAACCATCTTGATTTCTATTATTTGGAAATGGAGGAAAAATACTTGCTCAAGGGTTGAAAGGGAGAAGGAGGGGAAAACAGGAGTCTAAATTTAACTGAAGGGTTTTTTTTGTTTTTAAAGAACAATACTGGATTCAGAGAACAATCTCATTTTTGAAGATGGCATTGCTGCCTACCAACGTGCTGGGAAAAATAAGACAGGCACTAAGTGGACTGTCTAACAGATTGAGGCACACAAAAAGAAGTGACATTCAAAGAAATTGCCCTTCAGTTCAACATAAAAAGCAGAATGAAAGTGCACTGGAAAAAATATATCTATCCTCATAGTACTGGACAGCTAGTGCCTAAGAAACTAAAAGGACAAAAACTTGTAGAAATAGCAGATGTACATGCAAGTTGGGTGTATCCAAGTCTAGTGTTCAATGGAAACAGAAAAATGAGAACTGATCTGTACCCAAAATGGCTTCTGAAATAATTCCAGTCTCTCTTTTTTAAACATACAAGTAGCATCCATCATTTACTTAAAAGACACAATGTTCAATTCATTGAGTAAATCGCACAAATTTGTGTGTAGGCCAGGTCTAAGAAATCATGACATCACAAGGAGGATGGGCAATGCAGTATTAACATTTCCTGTTGGAGCCACGCACCATCTAACTCATAACATCACAGTTGCTGAAAGGTATCGAACTGTGTAAATAGTTTGAGAGTCATCTAATGGCCTATCTAATGGCCTTCTTTGACTCCTGTGTTCCCAAAACCTCAAGACAGCTGCCAGAAGAGCAGTGTGTATATATATATAGCTTGACCTTGAATGTTCTGCATCATTAGTAAACAGTTATTTGTGCTCCATTATGCTTTTATGTTTCCCTTCATTTTATGTGTGTGTATAGAGCAAAAGACACAACAACTACTTACCTAAATTAAGATGCCATAGTGTTACTGTCTCTTTAAAATGAAATTAGCAGAAACCATCATAACATTCCACATGCATGTTTCCAAAATATAGCTGGGAATGGGTTACATTTCCAGGAACAAATCTATTCCCTTCCCCGTCTCTCTCTTTCTCTTTCCCTGCTTTCACCTCATCACCTTCTCTTTTATAAATATTCTTATGTAGCTATAGGGGCTAAAGATCGTAGTATGCTGAAAATATCATTCTTGTAGAAACCTAAAGTGGAAAAAGTGGGACACATGATATAGAAATTGGTTTAGCAATTTCTAGATAGACCATGAAGCAAAATACAGGACTATGTAGCACTTTAAAGACTAACAAGATGGTTTATTAGATGATGAGCTTTCGTGGGCCAGACTCACTTCCTCAGATCAAATAGTAGTACTTCTCTTTGCAGAAGTATTGAATTGGGGTTAAAATACAAGACTAGGGTTCTATTCCTGGTGGTGCCACAAATAGTTTCAGTGTTCAGAATTGTGCAGTTGGAGTGTAATCCATGTCTGTCCTCTCCCTTCTGGTTTCTGGTAGTCAGAGCAGAGGTTTACATGGATTGCATCCCTGACTCTCCTGGCTCATAGCCATTGATGGACCTATTCTCATGGACTTGGCAAGAAATGATATTAGGAAATGGCAGACCAATAAATAGTGAAAAATGTTTAAAGTGCTTATACACAAATGCTAGAAGTTGAAGAAACAGAATCTGGACACCGTATGAGAAGCAAGCAGGAGAGTTTATTACACACAGCGCTGTTGGAGTGTCATCACTTATTAGGGCTCAGTGAACACTGCCAAACAATAGGTTACAACTAATTATATAGGATGCTCATTGGCAGATCAAAGTGATGTGGGGGTAAGATTCCGGACCCCTGGATAGGCGCTAATTTTGAGGCAAAATAAGAGCAATAATACGAAGTTACATAGTGTTTCCAGTAAAACAAGTTTTTAAACAAAGCAGGCGTCAATTATGTGTTAAGTGGCGATATGTCTGTCATTTTCTAACCTGCTCCATACCACTGGCTACAACAGCAACTGCCTCAACCCACCGGATAATATTGTTAACCTCTCCAGCTACAAACTCAATCCAGCAGAAGAGTCTGTCTTGTCCCGGGGTCTCTCTTTCTGCCCCACGTCCCCCACAAACTGGATACAATTTTGTGGTGACCTTGAGGCTTTTTTTCGCCGCCTCCGTCTCCGAGAATATTTCCAAACCACCACTGAACATCAATCTGACCTACCAGATCCCCCCTACCAACACCAAAGGAAAAATAATTCTATATGGACTCCCCCTGACGGTCGGAATTACAATCTGGATTTCTATATACACAGCTTCCGCAACAACGCACAGACTGACATTATTCACAAACGACAACAAGCGACACACAATCTTAGCCGCGCTGAACACCATGCCATCCAGAGTCTCAAAAACAACCTGGACATTGTAATCAAACCAGCTGACAAAGGGGGTGCTGTGGTCATTATGAATAAGGCCGACTATAACCAGGAGGCAACCAGACAACTCTCGAACACCACATTTTACAAACCTCTCCCCTCTGATCCCACCTTGGACTACCAAAAGAAACTACACTGTCTCCTTAAAAGCCTCCCCACAGCTACTCGGGAACAAATCCTCACAGAATCACCTTCTGACCCCCGACCAGGATTGTTCTATCTACTTCCCAAGATCCATAAACCTGGGCACCCCGGACGTCCCATCATCTCTGGTATTGGCACGCTCACTACTGGTCTATCCAGCTATGTAGACACTCTTCTCAAACCCTTCGTAACCAATACCCCCAGCTATCTCCGAGACACTACTGACTTCCTAAGGAAATTACAAAACATCGATAACCTCCCCAATAATACCATCCTTGCCACCATGGATGTAGAAGCTCTATATACCAACATCCCACATGAAGACGGATTACAAGCAATTAGAAACACTATCCCAGAGGACACTACTGCCAACCTGATAGCAGACCTATGTAACTTTGTTCTCACCCACAATTATTTCCGGTTTGAGAACAACTTATACCTCCAGATCAGCGGCACAGCCATGGGTACACGCATGGCCCCACAGTATGCTAACATCTTTATGGCTGACCTAGAACAACGTTTCCTCAACTCCCGTCCCCTTTCACCCCTCCTCTACCTACGGTACATCGATGACATCTTTATGATCTGGACACATGGCCAAGAAACACTGGAGATATTCCACAGAGATTTCAACAACCTACACCCCACCATCAACCTCAGCCTGGACCATTCTACACGAGAGATCCACTTCCTGGACACCACCGTACAAATCAACAATGGAAAATTAGACACCACTCTCTACAGAAAACCCACTGACTCATACAGTTACCTACATGCATCCAGCTCCCATCCAGAACACACCACACGATCCATCGTCTATAGCCAAGCCCTTCGATACAACCGCATCTGCTCTAACCCCACTGACAGAGACCAGAAGCTTCAGGATCTCTACCAAGCATTTATAAATCTCAACTACCCACCCAGAGAAACAAAAAAGCAAATTGAAAGAGCCAGACGAATACCTAGAAACCATCTACTTCAAGACAGACCCAAGAAAACCAACAATAGAACACCACTTGTCATCACCTACAACCCCCAACTTAAACCTGTCCAACACATTATCAAGAAACTACAGCCTATATTGGAACAGGATACCATACTCAAAGAGGCTCTGGGAGACAGACCCATAGTCTCCTATAGACAACCACCTAACCTCAAGATGATTCTTACCAACCACCACAGGACATACCACACTAATACCAACCCTGGTACCTTCCCTTGCAACAAACCCCGTTGCCAGCTTTGTCCACATATTCATTCTGCTGATACCATTATTGGACCTAACCAAGTGAGTTATAAGATCAAGAACACATATTCCTGCGCATCCAGAAATATAATCTACGCTATCATGTGCCGAAAGTGTCCGTCTGCTATGTACATTGGACAAACATCTCAGACACTTCGCCAAAGGATTAATGCCCACAAAACAGATATTAGACAAGATCACAAAGAGAAAACAGTTTCTTGCCACTTTAACCAGAAAGGACACTCTCTAAATGACTTAGCCACCTGCATTCTGCTACAAAGACCTTTTACATCTGCACTTGAAAGGGAATCCTCTGAACTGTCATTCATGTTAAAATTCGACACTTACCGACAAGGACTTAACAAGTCTTTGAACTTTCTCACCCATTATCAAGACAGTTTCCCCAATTATCACCTGTAATACCATTAACTCACAAACATCCCACTCTCCCTACCTTTAATATCAGCAATTCACAGACACTTACCTTCCTTCCTCCCCCTTCCCACCCCCCCCGCATCCTCCTTCTGTTCTGCAATGTGATTTGTCCTTTTCATATTTGTTCATTTTTTTAAATTGTATCCTTTGGTATATATGGTTGTGACTACTTTCTTCCACTATTTGATCTGAGGAAGTGGGTCTGGCCCACGAAAGCTCATCATCTAATAAACCATCTTGTTAGTCTTTAAAGTGCTACATTGTCCTGCATTTTGCTTCAACTACCCCAGACTAACACGGCTACATTTCTATCACAACTTCAAGAAGGTATCTCTGCAGGATGTGATCTACTTGGGGATGTCTATCAGCTTCAAGAAGGTGTCTCTGAATGGATGTGGTTCATCTGGGGATTAAAGCAGAGACATTAGGAGTACTTGACAATGGCACATTTGTTCCTAGCACCATTGAATGTGTCATGTCCTGCCTCGCATCCTGGGTTGTTAGCTGTACGATGGCCTTTCTTTGATGGGCTAGACTGGCAGGGGGCAGGGGGTAACTATCATGTACTGTTTGTGTGCTAATCCCAGACTCCAAATTTAGAATAGGGGTTCTTAACAGAATATCATAGCCTGCCTCAGAAATTTTCATCCTACAGTCTAAAGAAGAAGAACTGAAGTGCCTTGTATTGATATAATAGGCATCACAGAAACTTGATGGAATGAGGACAATCAATGAACGCAGTCGTACCAGGGTACAAAATATAATAGAAGGACAGAATATGTGATGCTGGTGGGAGAGTGGCACTATACATGGAAGAAAATGTAGAATCAAATGAAGTAAAAATCTTAAATGAGCCAAAACTCTATGGATTCTCTATGGATAGTAATTCCATGCTCCAATAAGAATATAGCAATAGGAATATTTTATCGAACACCTGATCAGGACGGTGGTAGTGACTATGAAATGCTAAGTGAGATTAGGGAAGCTATGAAAATAAACAGCTCAATAATAGTGAGGGATTTCAACTATCCCCATATTGACTAGGTACACGTTACCTCAGGATGGGATGCAGAGATTAAATTTCTTAATACCTTAAATGACTGCTTCTTAGAGCAGCTGGTTCCGGAACCCATAATGGGAGAGGCAATTCTTGATTCAGTCCTGAATGGAGCACAGGATCTGGTGCAAGAGGTAAATATAACTATAATGTAATAAAATGTAACATCCCTGTGGTGGAAAACACACTTCAGCATCCCAACACTGTGGCATTTAATTTTAGAAAGGGGAACTACATGAAAATGAGGAGCTTACTTAAGCAGAAATTAAATGGTATAGTCACAAAAGTAAAATCTCTGCAAGCTGCATGGAAACTTTTCAAAGTCACCATAATAGAGGCCCAACTTAAATATATACCCGAAAGTTAAAAAACACAGTAAGAGAACCCAAAAAGTGTCATTGTGGCTTAACAACCAAGTAAAAGAAGCAGTGAGAAATAAAAAGACATCTTTGAAAAAATGGAAGTCAAATCCTAGTGAGGAAAATAAAAAAAGAGCATAAATGTTATCAAAATAAGTGTAAAAATATAAGAAGAAAAGCCTAAAAGGAGTTTGAAGAACAGTTAGCCAAAAACTCAAAAAGTAATAATAAAATGTTTTTAAGTACATCTGGGCTATGTCTATAAGATATGCAAGAAGATATGCAAATGAGGTGCGGCAATGAATATCACCACGCCTCATTTGCATCCCTAATGAGCTGCCATTTTTGCGCAAGGGGCTTTTGCGCAAGAAGGAGCAGTCTACACTACTCCTTCTTGCGCAAAACTCCCTTCTTACGCAAGAGCCATTCTGCCTAAAAATAAGGCACATCTTCTTGCACAAGAATGCATAATGTACACATAGCGCTGAGGCAGGAAACCTGCTAAACAACCAGAAGGGCCCTTGGACGACTGAGATGCTAAAGGAGCATTCAAAGATGACAGTCATTGCAGAGAAGCTAAATGAATTCTTTGCTTCAGTCTTCACAGGTAAGAATGTGAGCCATTCTTTTTAGGTGACAAATCTGAGGAATTTGTCCCAGATTGAGGTGTCATTAGAGGTGGTTTTGGAACAAATTAATAAACTTAACAGAAACAAGTCAGTAGGACCAGATGGCATTCACCCAAGAGTTCTAAAAGAACTCAAAGGTCAAATTGCAGAACTATTAACTGTGGTTTGCAACCTATCCTTTAAATCACCTTTTGTACCTAATGACTAGAAGATAGCTAATGTGACGACAATATTTAAAAAGGACTCTTGATGTGATCCTGGCAATTACAGACCGGTAAGTCTAATGTCAGTACCAGACAAATTAGTTAGAACTATAGTAAAGAATAAAATTGTCAGACACATAGATGAACATAATTTGTTGAGGGAAAATCAATATGGTTTCTGTAAAGGGAAATCTTGTCTTACTTATCCACTAGAGTTCTTTGAGGGGGTCAAACAAACAGGTAGACAAGGGGGATCCAGTGGATACTTAGATTTCCAGAAAGCCTTTGAAAAGGTCCCTCACTAAAGGCTCTTAAGTAAAGTAAGTTGTCATGAGATAAGAGGGAAAGTCCTTTCACGGACTAATAACTGGTTAAAAGACAGGAAACGAACAGTAGGAATAAATGGTAAATTTTCAGATGGAGAGAGGTAACTAGTTGGGTCCCGCAAGGATCGGTCCTGGGACCCATCCTATTCAACATATTTATAAATGATTTGGAGAAAGAGGTAAACCGAGATGTGGAAAAATTTGCAGATGATACCAAATTGCTCAAGATAGTGAAGACCAAAGCAGACTGAAGAGCTTCAAAAAGATCTCACCAAACTGTCCGAGACAGAACATCAGAAATGGCTGCCCGTTGCAGGGAGCCATAGCCTGTAATACCTCTGAGGCTGGTATAGGGGGCTCTGTCTGTGAGGTGGAGTGTTTTCCATATAAGGGCATGTAAATTAATAATCTTCCCCTGCTCGCTCCACCCATTGCAGTGAAAGATCAGCCAATGGGCTGACTTGTGCTCAGGCCTGCTACTCCACCCACTGCAGCAAAAACCAACCTATGGGGTGATAAGTTCACAGGCAATAAAACAGGCAGGCAGCCCCTCTCTCACTGGGGATTCGCATCAAGTGAACGCCTGGCCTGATCACCCAGACGCCTTGCACCCCCCGCTCTCGAGTCTTACTGAGCATACTCCGAGTTGGTCGACCCAAGTGGAGACAGTTTATGAGCATGCGACCGGTACTTGTGTTCCTGCTGTCTCCAGAACTGGTATAACCCCCCCACCCCCCGCCATCATCCCTATCCTAATTGATTTCTTAGTTGTCCTTATTGCTTGTCAAATGACAGTGGTTAAAAAGTTACTAAGTTAGTTTATAAATAGTTGTGGTTTGGGGTTTTTACTGTTTCCTTGTATAAAGTTGTGTAAATAATCAGCCCTATGGACAATACCAGTGTTAATTCAACTGTTCCTAACCCCTGGGCAGTTATTGGGAATTACTGTGATTTAGAAAAGCCTCAGGGAATTGTTTTGTGTTGTCTGGCAATCTGTTTAATTTTTGTTCTGATGATTGTCTGGCGCCATCAAAATAAAATCAGTTTGTGCTTTTTAAAGCCCCCAGTTGTGGTCTCATCCTTTCCGGCATCCCTTCGAACCTCTTGTATTACGGAGACTGACACAAACTAAGTGACTGGGCAACAAAATGGCAAATGAAATGTAATATTGATAAATGTAAAGTAATGTGCATTGGAAAAATAATCCCAACTAAACATGAAATATGATGGGGAGAAATTTAGCTACAACTACTCAGAGAGATCTTGGTGTCACCAAGGAGAGTTCTCTGAAAACATCTACTCAGGTTATGTCTAGACTACAAGCCTCTTTTGAAAGATTTTTTGAAAAAGCAGTTTGCATTCAATAGCACCTTTTTTCGAAAGAGTACTTTCAAAAAAAGGCGTTATTCATTGTAAAATTAGGTTTACGTGATCAAAAAAACTGCCAGTCTAGATGCAGGTGAAGTTTTTTCAAAAAAGGCGACTTTTTTTTTTTTTAAATCCTGTAGTCTAGACACCCCCTCAGTGTGCAGCGGCTATTAAAAAAGCAAACAATGTTAGGAATCATTAAAAAAGGGGTACAGAATAAGAGAGAGTATCTTATTGCCTCTGTATAAAACTGTTGTATGCCCACATCTTGAATACTGCATACTGATGTGATTGCCTCATCTCAGAAAAAATATATTGGCATTGGAAAAGGTTCAGAAAAGGGCAACAAAAATTATTAGGAGTTTGGAATGGATCCCATATGAAGAGAGATTACAAAAATTTCTATAAAGTCATGACTGGTGTGGAAAAAGTGAATAAGGAAAAGTTATTAACTTATTCCCACAGTGTAAGAATTAAGGATCATGAAATGAAATTAATAGGCAGCAGGTTTAAAACAAACAAAAGGAAGTTTTTCTTCACTCAGCACAGTCAACCCATGGAATTCCTTGCCACATGATGTGTTGAAGACTAGGACTTTAACAGAGTTCAAAAAAGAGCTAAGATTCAAGGAGTTTAGGTCCATCAATGGCTATTAACCATGATGGGTAAGAATGGTGTCCCTAGCTTATGTTTGTCTGGAAATGGATGACAGGAGAGGGATCATGTGATGATTACTTGTTGTGTTCACTCCCTCTGGAGCATCTGGTACTGGCCACTGTCAGCAGACAAGATACTGGGCTAGAGGGACCTTTGGTCTGATCCAGTATGGCTGTTCTTATGACTTATCTAATTCAGTTTTGAACACACTTACTCATTTGGCCATAAACTTCATTGTGCATGAAGTAAAGAGTTTCACTGAATGATAAGTTTCTGAAAAAAAAAAAAACCAACAACAAACAGAAGCAACCGTTACAAAAATCACCCAGCATTTGCAATTTTCTCATGCCGACAGATGTCTATTGGCCCTGCTACTTGCTAATTTCACAGTAAGAACAAATGTCTGCTTTTCATTCTTCCATTATACAAGTCCACAGAGGGAAAACATTTTGCCCCTATTATTGCTACTTGTGCAGACTTGCTTTTATTCCCCAAGTATTACATTCTGTAGCAGACTGTTGGAAGATTGCCACTTGGTGGAAAATACAAAAAGATTGTATTTGCAATCTTTGAGGTCTAGACTCTTGGTTCCAATAATATATATTTTACTGCTAGGCATAATAATAAAAGTGGAAAATCTTGGACACTTGGTGGTTCAGGATAATCCTTACTTTGCAGTTCCATGCATTGGAAGTGATCCTGCATATTTAAAATATTATGGATAATGATGATGGAAAGCCCTGTCCTCTCTACTCCTGGCCAGAAATTTGGAACACTCGAAGATTGCTCCTGAGGATCTCTCCCATGGTTCATTCTGACTCTAGTGCATAGGGAATGATTTTTCACCTCTGGGCAAAGGGTAAGCCCTAAGTACTGCACTGCTTAATTCTAAATGGGATGTACTTGTTTGAATCTGCCTCATTCTGGTTCTTTGCACTAGGGAAATTTTCCCCACAGAAATCTAGTCAACGTTGTGTGAATATTCGTGGTATATAGACATGATCAGTAATGCCATATCTCTGGGCTTTTATCCAGAAACATCCCCTTACCAGAGACTTACTAATGAGATCAGCATCTTCCAGACATGTACATAATGAGCAGCACATCACTATGGGTTTTGAACTAGAGAGAAAATGGGGGCGGTGAAGAATTAAATTAAAATGGTATAATATTAATTTAATACTAAACATACCAGCACTGTCATAGCCCTCTCTTTATCTTCCAAGGCAGTAATCAAATTCCCTTGCCACAATAAACTAGAAGGTTGATGACCCATTCAATTTATTTGCCCAGGAATCAGATTGTTACCCGTAAAGCAAGAGTTGGTGATGTTGCGCAAGTACTTATCAAACAAGTAATGTATGTGTTTGTAGAATTGTAGAGCCCTCTCTCTCCTATGACAAAGATGAGAACAGACCAAAAATCGTTATCCAAGAAGTCCAAACAAATAATCAGACCTCTAAAGAAACTGGATCTCTTGGCAACGTTTATTAGCCTCTTGTGCTATACTTCTGTTTCAGTTGCCTTCTGAGAGTGGACAGATGATAATGGCATACAAAAATCTTCAGGATCACTTTAGATTCTGAAATACAGGTTCAATTTTTCAAAAAATACCAAATGACACTGAACCTGACTTTCTTCTCTCACTAGCATAAACCAGGAGTAACTCCACTGAAGTCAATGGAATTATACTAAAAATCTAGTATGAGTAAGAGAAATGTGAGCCCATTGTTGGGTTTTTTGTTGTTTTGTTTTTTAGCTAATGATACTGTATGTTTGTTGTCACGAGCAATAGGTACAAATGCAAAGGATAAACAGTATATTGTCTGATCAATTCAAGTTTGAATTTATTTAATTATTACATTTATTTCACAACAGAGTATACACATTGATGTTTCAAATAGTCATTATAAAATGTTTACTGAAAGAGAAAAGTCTATGGAGAATCAATGTACACTTCTGGGAAGATTTGGAGAAATGCTATAAAAATACAGTTCAACTAGAACTAACAACTTCTTTGAATAAGCATACTGTTGGATAATTGCAGAGAATTGACAGTGGTGTGAGGCATAAGGTTGTTTCACTTCAGCTCTGCCTAGTGTCTCTTTCTGGTGACATGACCTGAACTTAAGCTTTATTTAACAGAATATTTATTTCTACCTGTTTAAAAGTGCAAGCGTACCTTCCCATGACTAAATTGTACATGGATTATCACATTCAACTTCAACCCATTTCCTAAAGTTCATATCACACAACAATTCTACGCCAGCCTGGAGACTTGAACTGGGGGTCTCCTAGATCTCAGGTGAGTGCCCTAACCAGTAGTCTCTTGGCTATTCTGGGCTCACTATCTCTCTGGCCAGAAATTCTAGCCTGGATCTGAGAAACCTCTCAAAGAAAGTTTAATTGGAACTGTTGCCTTCCCGTGAAATGGCTCAGCTGCAAAATTCCTACAAAGATGTTGACAAAGAAGCAAAAGAAAGCCAAGGACATACAGTAGCGAGAATAAGAATGAGAAATATGGCCCTGAGAAAAGTCTAGCGAGAGAAGAAGCAAGCAGATTGCCACCAGTGGCTTGAGTCCTACAGTGCTCAGAGAAACAGGACTTCATGTGCTGAGGTGCAGACACAGAAGACCCGAGTAAGATGTGGCCCACTCATAGGGTTGCCAGATGGTTGAAAAAAAAATAATGAATCCACCCCCCCCAAAAAAAAAAATCACACAGGAAAAAATTCTGAAGAAAAAAGGGGGGGGACCAAGTTGCTGAGCAACAAAAAAAGACTTAAGCAAATAAATAAATACATACACACACACACACAATAACTGGTTAAAAGACAGGAAACAGCATGTCCCCTTTAAGAATTAGTGCAGGGATAGGAACAGGAGAGCAGTTAAGCACTAAGACCCAGGGGAGTCATGGCTTCCCCTTGGTCTTTTTGCCGGCAGCCATTTTGTGACAGCAGCCTTGCGAAACCAGGTAAGCATGGGGTCTGGGGATGTTGGAGACTGGGGGGCTCAGGAGGAGGGAGGATGGGCGCTGAGTGTTTGTAGGGTTGCCAGGACATTTTAGGAGGCGAAAATACCAGATTGTCCGGATGAATACCAGACACCTGGCAACCCTACCCACCCACTTTGCACCCAAGTCAACCCAGACAGGCCCCCATGAATCTCCTGGTGACCCAGCTCGTCCTGCTTTATCACCCTGCTCTGCACTCCAGCCAGGGAATAGGACGGGTGTGGAGGTTAATCCCACTCTACCTGACACTGTAGCTGGGGAGTAGGGTTGGGATACAGGGACTTACATGCTCTGCCCAGAGCTCCAGCCAGGGCACAAGTACTGATCCTGCTTCTTCCGGCACTCCCATCTGACCCCTGCCCCCATCACTGGCCACCCACCCAAAATCAGGGCCCATACCAGTGGGCTCTTCTGGATACACCACTGACACTTACTGTCATTCTTCTGAACAAGATTGCCTTAGGGAAATACTCTACTCCATCACCAATTACACCTAACAAAAAAAAACCTGATATATCCTGAATTATGGCTAATTGCTCACGTCAAAAAAGGGTAACAGTAAATGTAATTGAAACCTCATGAAACAGCTTGCTTTTGCCTTTAAATCCATGCTCTTATACAAGGCCCTGCAGGATTTAAGCCCCAAAATATGAACATGAGGAATAAAAAAAAAGAAAAGAAAAACAAGGGCTATGTCCTAATAGCCATCAAGCATCTGCTGAGCTCTCAAATCCTCTGTCTACGCTGAAATGACAGTGTCAAGCAAATAATGATGCCTATTGTGATTAAAATCATGTGTGCTCTGATCCTTGAAAGAAAAATGTGTCTCGTATGGGATCATTTCCTCAGATGAGAAACTGAAAAGAGCAGGATTATGTAATCACTAAAATAAGAGGGATATAGCAACAAGCCATTGATTACAAAGTCCAGCCCTCAAACAGGAATGCACTCTGGCATTCACAGAATGCACTTGATCGTTACAGTTTAGAGTACATTCATCTTTCGAGTTCTAAAAATGGAAAGATGTCAGTGGACATTCAGTTCAGCCTCCAGTCACCCCAAAGCCTCCTTTTACGGTTCCATTTAGGCAATGGAAATAAATACAAACTAATCATCTTCTCCCAAAGGTCAAATGTGTCAAATCTTTTTAAAGCAAATCTGGTAAGACGATTACAAATGATTCCTAAATGTATGCCTACAGAACATCCTACCTGGCCTCAGAGTTCAACTAACCAGTTACTCTGAGGCAATTCCAAAGATGAAATGCAGCACGGTACAGATTTAAGAGACACAGAATGAGATGCCCTTGGTTTGTTGTATTTCTTTATTTGACACTGTTTGTATTATAAAAAGTGTCCCTATACATACTATTCATAATAATGGTACAGTAAACTTCCGGTAATCCGGCACTTTTAGGACCCAGAGGGTGCCAAATTATCAGTTATGACGGACTATCAGAAGGGGGAGGGCTATGAGGGGTCTGGGGTGGAGTGGGGGGGATGTGCCCCTCGGCACTGTGGGGCCAACCCGCAGCACCCCAGGTATTCTGCCCCGGGCTTCCCAGTCAGCCACTGGTCAGTTTCAGCAGCGGCTGAATCGGGGAAGCTGGGGGCAGAGTAGCTCCAATTGTCCGGCTGCCCGGAGCACTTCCGGGTTCCAGATGGTGCCGGACCATCAGGAGTGCCAGACCATTGGATGCCAGACCACTGGAGTTTTACTGTATTTGGTCACATACATTTCTCCAAAATCCATCTATATTTATTTGAATGTAATGCTGGTGAGCGGTGACAGATTGAGGGTACTAGAGCATGAAGCATTATATACCCACGCATGAGGCACAGGACTAAGAATGGCAATGAATGCTTTTCTCTGAAGAACCATGTCCAAGAGACCCAGTCCTGACCTAAAGGCATCATCAAGGCAGGGTTGAGGCCCAGAATAGGTCTTTCCAGGACTGAGAAGATTGTCCATTTTCTTACCCAGCCTCTCAGATTGCCAGTTAGGGTTAAATGGGTGGTTTGGGTGTTGTGGACACATCATCTAGAATTGTGATCTAGATCATATCATCTATGAGGAAGTGGGTCTGGCCCATGAAAGCTCATCGCCTAATAAACCATCTTGTTAGTCTTTAAAGTGCTGCATAGTCCTGTCTTTTGTTTCATCTAGAATTGTAGACTAAGGGCACATCTACATTAGGGATTTTGGCACTGCTGTGACCTACACTAAGGAAGATACGGTAGAAATCCAAAGTGGTGGGGGGGAGGAATAAAAGGGATGTGGCTTGGAACTATCTAAGCAATTTTTGAAATCCTAAATACTACACACACACACACACACACACACACCAACCAATCCTCAGAACACACAAGTGTCATTAGCAGGGCCTCCCCTTCCCATATGCAAAACACGCAGACACAAAATTTTCAGAACCAAATTCTCTCAAATTTTATGGTGCCCTAGGCAGCCACATGCTGTATCTGTAGTACAGCCTCCCCCCACCCCAGACACCCACCCCTGCCTCCCGAGGCAGCGCTGAGTGGCCCTTGCATGCTGGAGGACTCAGAGCAGGGGGCAGCCATGCAGAAGACAGCTGGAGAGAAGCACCACTTCTGCTGCATGGTTGCCTGCTGCTATTCTGGAGTCTTCCAGCCTGTGCCTCCCTCCTGGCAATGCTCGAGATTCCCAGTTCTCACAGACCAGATGTCACTGCAGTAAATGACTTCAAGTCAGGGAGACTTGGCAACCTCTTTCCCCCCCACAGCTTCAGCCTCCCTACTGGCATTGGGTTGTGTAGGGCACCAGCACCAATAGGGAAAGCCCTGGTCATTAGCCCCATGTGACAGGCAAGGCAATTTGAGGCCAAGAGGCTGAGTGACTTACCCAAGGCTAGAGAGATGTGGCACATCAAATTCCAACTAAAGACTGAAGAATTTCATACTCAGAACACACCTTTCAGTGTTGAAATCTGACCGAAGTAAAGAGTAACCAAAAGGGGTACCAGCTGTACACTGACCTCTGTAATGAAATGCTCAAGTGCTCCCATTTCAAATCTTGTGGCCTATTTACATTACCCCACATTTCAGACTTTGAGGGACAGGGCACAACAATTTCTCCATGTGGCTGCTGAAGGCATGTACTAAATGGTTCCTAAATTTACAACATCATCTTCTTCAAACAAGACTACATTCATGCAAACTAGAAGCCCTTTAGTTAGCACCCACATTTTCCACAGAGGGGAGTTATAGGACTGCACATTGGTGCACAGTGCTGCACACACCTCTGCAGTGTGAACTGTGCGGCAATGTAGATGTGCCCTAAACTGATTCTCTCTCAAGCAAAAGCTACCGTCCTGGTTTAACACTACTTTGTTGGTAGAGAGGCCTGAGGAGCATGGAGATTATATTGACTCACTGCTAAAGGTGACCCTCTTGTGTAAAGGCTGAAACACTTTGATACAAGTAATGCACTGCCACTGTCTGCACTCAATTCTTCAGCAGACTGAGAACTTCAGAGAACTTCCCCTGGTCTTGATGACAAAACAGATTAAGTCATTAAGAGCCCAGAGACCCTAGGATTCTGACCCAGACTGATCACTGAGTTTCTCTGACCTGAGGCAAGTTACTTCTATTTCCTTGTGCCAACCAAACCCTGCTGGAAAACTGGATTTTTAAAAAAGCAGAACCTCCCTAAAATGCCCAGGTGTCTGTTAAAGGTGTGCTACCTTTGATAAATAATTGCTTTTAAAAAGAACTTTGATCTGAGCAGGACAATGAAGATACAACTCTAATGGAACTTAATATTGAAATTGTGTAGTTATACTGCAGTCATGAAAAAAACATTCTTTTTTGGAAAATTTTGTTAGGTGCACAGAACAGTAAATTAATCAATTTAAATCATTGCCTACTCAAAACCAACTGTGTGTTTTGTGACTCTAGGAATCTACCTACAGGCTGTGCAAAACCGTAACGGAGGTTAAATGACAAGTGTCACTAAAGTCAATTTGCTATCACCACAGTCAAGAACATTTCCTGAGCAGCACATACAACCACTTTACAACATGCCTGAGCAGCTATCGTATCTACTTGAGATGTCAGCACATGCTTGAGGGCTATTATGTGGATTCCCTCAGCTGCAGCAGTCTGAGAACACTCATAATAAATTATTCAAAACTGCATTCAAACCATTTATATGGAAATGTAATATAGGGTTTAAATTTGGATTTCAGTTTGGGCAAGAAGGAACTTACCTTAGCAACCTCTTCATCCTGCAGTGCACACCCCTTGCAACTATCCATACATCATTTAGGGTACATACAAATTACATCCCTTTTTCGATAGAGGGATGTCAATTAGACGTATCAAAATTGTAAATAAAGCCAGGATTTGAATTTCCTGTGCTTCGTTTACATAATGGCAGCCACCGCTTCTTTTCAGTTACAGGATATTTCGAAACGGGGTCCCCGTCTTGACTGAGGGTTTTTTCCCCCGAAAAGCAGAGTTTCGGAAAAAAAAGGTGCGTCCACCATTATGTAAATGAAGCATGGGAAATTCAAATCCCAGCTCCATTTACAATTTTGATACGTCTAACGTATCAAAAAAGGGATGTAGTTTAGATGTATCCTTAAAGGAAAGGAACAGGTAGCCATTCATATTTCCCTTCATATAGCTGTGAAGCAGTTTAAACAAAATGGAAAAGAAGAAGAGCATAAATCCCTCCCTATCACAGATTCACCCATCTACACATTCATCTTCATGGCAGTCTACAGCAGAGACTTTAAGGTCATCCACATATTTATGCACTGAGTAACATCTAAAACCCTTCACCCACACACAGTACAGATAACCACTTGAGTTAATGCTTTCCTTCATCATCAGTTGACAAGCAACTCAGTCACACATTGAACAAAAGCAGCACATCCTGTAACATGATAGCTGCACCCACCACCAGACCCATGTGTTGTGGAAAGGGGGAATTGGAGGCCAAAAAAGGTTTATTACTGATCAGATCCACATGGCCTGTATAAGCTCTAAACTATTCCTTATTTAAAAAAAAGCACCACTTCTAAGCTTTGAGTTTACCCCTTCCTACAAAGATCTATTTCACTTCCTATTACTTGTAAATTGAGATTTGAAATTAAAAATAAATGGATACATAAAATACTAGAAGATTTACCCTGCGTGGTTTGGGACCTTAACCCAAATAATTGTTTTTTCTCATTTAAATAATTGTTCTGGGGTGAGACCAGGGATGAGCTAGGACCACCAAATTTGGTATATAGTGTCCTCCAATAATAATTTAAAGCAAGGTAAGGGTTTTGTTGTGCCAGGACAATGGCTTCCCTGGGGAGAGACAACCCCAGCACTTTCTCACTGCAGCAGCTTGGGGGCAGGTGAGAAGGACCTCTCCATAGCTGCAAAAAATAACCCTAACTTGGACCTGGTTCCAAAGAAAAATTTAACTTTTAGTTATATAGTAAGATTAGTCCTCTCTTTTGCGCGTATAAATTCTTGCCTTTTAGCAGAAAGAATGCTAGATCTAGAGCGGTATCTAGTGATATGCCTTAACAAAAGAACATAATGAGCCTATTGCTATTGACAGCAAAAGAAAATCTCCCTTTGCCCAACTACATGAGACTCTGTGTTTATGGAAATAGGTTCACGAGATCAGTTTTTCCATACTTCACATGCCCATGTATGATGTTCACAGACAGATCATGATTGGCAGTTTGACTGAGCTCCTGCAAATTATAGATATACAAGGATAAGCTTGGCCTTTATATGGGTAATAGAGAAAAGAACAAACATGCATCACTGTAGTTCTTAAGGGCAGTGGTACACATACATACCAAAGGGGAAAAAAACCCAGCCATATTGAAGAATGTGTTTTGTTCTTGTCCTCTTGCACACTGGATAACTGCACTTCCATTTCCAGATGCTTCTATATCATAAAATATTGTTCTGAAAGAAGTTTCCATGTCTTATATTCCTCAACTTACATTGCTTCCTTATGCACCCTTTCAAAAGGGAATGAAACCACTATAGAATCAGTGGATGAATGCATATCATTAGCTCACTGACTCTGTCAGTTCTTTCTGAAATCATTTTATTGTTATTTTTCAATCGGTTTCAGTTATTTTAGTCTGGCTTTGTATTTTCCCCTATAGAGTGCATCATGAACCACATTTTGGCACATAAAAATCTCCCGGATTTAAGTGAAACATGGTAATTTTCTGCAGCAGTAATCTTCAATGATTACATCCACAACCTACACCTGTTAAAAACACAATGTCCTCCAATTGGGCCCTGGTTCAACAAAGCACTTAAGCATGTGCTCAAATCTCATGGACTTCAATGGAACTTAAGCACATATTTAAAAGTAAGCAAATGTTTATGCAGTTTGCTGAACTATGGACTGATATGCTAACAACTGGTAGCACACATTTATTTATTCCTGATTCTACTTTCTGAGACAATGGCTGTTTGTATGGGCAACCTTGCATGTACAACATCTTATACCCATTTAATTTCTATTCATTTTTGGAATTCTCTTTTTATATTTCCTTGATCAGACAGTTTTGACTGCCTGCAGTGATGACATACAAGAGAAAATTGGGACAGATGTATGAGTCATTTCTGCATAGCACAGATGACTGTTGCTAACTAGAAGATACACACACACAAATTAAACCCTAGAGGAAGCTAACAGGTGGATATCTGCAAACAGTAAAAGGTTCCCATGACAAAGGCCTATTATTCAGTACGGACAAGGTTTTGGTGATTACGTGTGATTGGCTTGCTATGTCCATAGGTGACAAAGATCAAAACCTTCAAGATTTAGACATTAATCTATGGTGCACTCCATCAGTGGACCTTGCCAAGAGGAAGGGGATGAGGAGAAAATTACTATTAGTCTTAGATATCAAAGAAAGTAATTATATTCTGAATGTGTGTATTAAATGCATGGCAAATAGATATCTGAAAGATCACATTGCAATATCAGCATGCAAATACTCCAGATAAGAATCTTACTAATATAATGGAGGATTATACTGTAACACTACTACTTCTCTAATTTAAAAGCCTCACACAACATATACACAACTCAAAGTATCAAAGAATGCCTATATGCACCATGGAATTTTGGGGAGAGAATGAACTCAATGACAGATGATCAAGAGATGCACTGTACCCCTCAAACACTGGTTTCCCTCACATTTATATTGTTTACTTTATTAGTGAATCTATCACTCTTCCGCTGAGCTCTATGCTTTGTTTCTTCCCAAATGATATGTTCAGTGGTCACAAGAGAGCCTGCAGCACTGATTTGTTTGAACATAAATGCTAGCTCTTCTTCCTCAGAATTATATTATGGATCAACTCACAATGCTTCAGCATACAAACCTTGCCATTTTTTCCTAGTGAAATGTTGTAACTTGTCTAATAACTAGAGCCTGGAAGAGATTGCTTTACATGTGCTGTGCCACAAGTGAGTTGGCACATAAGTCAGCTACTAATAAAGAATAATATCCTGTCTATTCCCAGCAGGGGCTCACCTCCCCTCAGTCAGTTTTTCATTAATTTCCTTTTAAGTGTGTATCTATCCATAGCAGTCATGCTACTGCATATAACTGTACTCAAACACAGTATCATTCCTTCTCGTCAAGAATAAAAGCTGGCCACCAATTAATATTCATGGCATTTTATCACACACAAAAAGGAAAGACAGTAGAAGAATTACTAACAAATGACAGATCTATTTAAGGTTTAGGTTTAAAGCAAAAAGAAAGGAGTAAAAGCCACGATTTCAAGTATAAACATGCAAATCAATGCAATACATGAGGCTCCCTCTGTAGTCTCAGTTCGAGGCATTTCTTTTACAGCTCCTACTATACGTAGAGAAATTAAAGAGACTGTATTGCACTGTTTTTCTTCACCACCATGCTTCCTAGACTTGTAATGTGAAATACCATGAAAAGCATAATGCAAAGAGGGGTGGCAATTATCTTTAAGGCACTCAACATGTAAGAATATGGTAGTCCCACTTTCACAGGACAGGAACACGTGCACTTCTTTTTCTTCATCACAGGTGACAGTCTTTTTCTGTTAACTCCAGCAGGACTTCCCTTTTAGACTGGATTGGGTGACTTGATTCAGCAGTCCATTTTCAAACACACAGTCAAATTTTTAGAAGTCTTTCATTTACACATAGATGCATATATCCAGAGTTAGGCAACCAATGGCCATCTACTTTAAACTGAACATGAAAGCTAACTGAGAAGGTACCTATTGGGCAACAACTGGGGTCTTTGCCATTATGAGTTGGCCCATATTTCAGGCCACATACCTTTATATACTTCAGTACTGGAACTGTTTTTTTATTAATGCTTTTTCAAGGTCTGATTGAACTTATTCAAACTACAGTCATTATCTGGTCCCAGAACAGCAGGTACCGTGGCATAAAACCACTTCAGAAAACTCATTCATAGCTCAGTAATCTTTAGCAGAGTATTAAAACTGGTTAGATAGTGAAGTATCAGAAACAGGCTGCAATACTGCCAAATATCAACTCAAGAACCCAGCTTCCAGAGCCTCTGACTCACAAAATATACTTAATCACCTCATTGAGATAACCTGGTTTTTCTACTTCTCTTTGAAGCTCTTGTTTCATGGCTTATTTTTGAGAACTAGACTACACACTTTGAGGAGAAAACATCATTTCCACCATTACAGGAAAATGAATCAGCAAATTCAAATACTAAATATAACTCCCATCCAACTTCTTCCAGTTTATAGCATGGAAATTGTTTAGTTAGGCTTTCCAAATATTAACACGTTTATGGTAACTGTATATTTAATTTAGAGCATGTGAGCGTCCTACAGGCAGAATGCCTCACTTTCTGTGAATTAACTTTCACCCTGAGAGATGTGCTTAACAATCCTCATCCACAGTTCATCCAGAAATTGGACAAATTCTCCTCTCACTCCTATCAGTTTTACATGGACTCTGCTAAGTCAAAGGGTATAAGTTTGTGCTCTAAATACTAGATAGCCTGGTGAGCATCTTGCTTAACATGGTCACTATCCCCTGCCTTTCTCCTCCTTCTCTCCACTCCTGTTCCCATTGCAAACTCACATACAAAGTAAAGGTAGATTGATTTAAATCACAATTTAAATCATGAAAAAAAATCATTGATTTAAATCAAGTTTCCCATTGATACTTTACATATTTCTTCGAACAGTAGTGCAATCTGATTACCAGAAAAACTATTTCTATAGCCCAGTATAGCATTTTACATAATCCAAGAGGGTGCATCTTGTGTAATTTTTAAGGTAACTTGTTTTTTATGAATTAGGAAAGAGTAAATACTCAGTACTTGTGTCAAGCTGCAGATGTAGCAGCAGTACATTGGGAACGGTAAGAGTTCATTCATACACACAAACACAATAGCACTTATATTTTGTACAGCTAAATCTTAAAATGTTTCACATTTGCAATTGAAGGAGGCTCCTGAGTTGCCAGCTAGTGGCTATCCTTAAACTCTTTATTTTTTTATTTTTCAAATTTTATTAACTCTAACAGACAAGTCGTCAGAACACTAAATGTATGGTGCCCTCACAATTTCTACAACTAGTTTTCATCTTCCCCACATCTGCTGTCATTTTGAAGCAGATCCATCTGATTACAAGTTACCAAAAAAGCTAAGACTGACTCTGATTAGAATGCACGTAGTTTGGAGTAAGCCCATTTAAAACAAGTAGAGAATGGGGTTGTTTTGGGAAAGTTGAGTTACGCTGAAGTAAAATAGGGAACAAACTTATGGCATCACCATCATGGTCTGCGACCATGATGTTCCAAAATAAGTGCCATGTATTATAAAATATAAAATAAGAAAATGACACTCAGTGAAAGCTGGCAACTCTAGATTTCTCTTACTGCAGCTTTCTGTACTGTATACTTGGGTGATAGATTCTAAACTTAATTAAACAAGCCATAAGGATGAATTAAGCTAAACTTTTTTTTCCTAGCAATATCCAACATAGCATAGAGCTTGGGAATTTACTTGTCAAATCACACTTATACTAAAAGGCAGAAGTCCTGAAGAATGATGCGTTGCAAAGTTGCTCCACATTGTTCTTCAGACATATCCTCATTTTCACCCACATAATTTTCTCCCAATAAACAGTTTTCCTTATGATGTTTCATAGTTGCAGCTAAGCTCTGCACCTTCTTATTGCACACTTATACTTGACACATTTTCCTTTTTTACCCAGGGAACAAATTTCTTTAAAATATTCCCAGACAGGGTCTCTCTTACACCCAAAAGACATGACCGTTTTTCTCTGGCAAAATATAGGAAACTGTGTTTGTGCTGAATAATGTCTTCTCTTTTTTCTTTCCAGTCCATTCCAAAGTTCCCTTCTATTCTGCCTCCATCCTTTGCTATATATTGTGTGTCTGTCTTTAGTGTCTTCACTAACTCTTCCGTGCTTTGCCCAAGTTCACCACCACGTAAGCACAGAACAACAACAAACCTATCCAGCCTGTGTCTGTCTTTGCACATGTAAGTCTGCTGAGAAACAGAAATTGAAAGTCCAAAACTTTCAAAGAGCAAGAGCTGGTTGTTAGGCTGGACAGATTAGAGACATCAGTTCATTTTTATGAGATTGTAAGTATAGGTATAGCATGTTTCTGATAAGATTAAATTGTAACTTAACATTTATAGATGATTTTTTTTTAAATTTAAAAAACAATTTAAATAAAAAAATCTGATAGTTTTTTTTTTTTTTTTTAAATGATTGATTTGGATCCAGCCTACAAAAGATGGACTGAAAATTGGATACACTGATTCTCACTACGGTACTGGAGGAAAGAATCTGGGGATAAGAATATGGAAAGCGAGAGACTAAAGTGTATGAAAAATCCACTCCAACATAGACAAATTTCTTCTTATACGTGGGCAAACAGTGCACTCTATTTAAAAGTCATGTCATGTCATGTCATTTTCTGTTCAGATTTATGTGTAACATATCAAAGGAGACATCTAAAAGACATGCAATGCATAAATAGTACTTTATTAAAGCAAGTATACTTCTGTTTTATCAATAAATACAAATTATGTACTAATCACCAGAAAAGTCTGGTTGTTGAGAAAATACATTTTTTTTCCTGTACACTTCTGCAAAAATAAAACATTTGCATAGATTTCACAGGGCTGCCCTTCTAGCTGTCTGGAAGAGCCCTACAATACACAGCTCTTGAATTTTATTATGAGTGCTTTGGTGTTCATGCTAACTAAGTAAACAAGACAACATGAATAAAATGGTAAATGCATTTGTTCCAAACCACATTAGCCTATTGGCATATTCTGCTTTCTATAGTCTGGACTAAAACAAAAATGGCTCCTACGCAATAATGCCCTTAGTTCTAACTAAAAACGTGACAGTTTGAGGACGAAAACCTTCTCTGTCTTACTTATATCTCCCAATTTCTGTTCAGTTAGAAAAATTCTGAAAGACATCTGCCCCCTCAAGCCAGTTTCGGAAGCAGGTTAGCCCTCTTTCTCTGATCTGTTTCCTTCCCTTGTCAGTAATGACTTCTCCAGTTTGTTTCACAATCACCAGTTTAGGGATGGCCGTTATATTGTACTTCTTCTTCAAATCACTGGAAATAAAACACAAAATTAAACACACTGTTAGAAACATTGTAGGCAACCATTTGCTATTTTTGAAGGGGAGGTCTATGCAATACAAACTGAACACACACAAGGGGTGAGATTCTGCACTGTATCTCAGAGGCGCAAACACAGAACTTACCACACAGGGAAAGCAGGGATAATAAGATGGCTTTTAGCCCCTCTTTGCACCCTCAAGTTTCTGGGCTGCTCTGCAGTTTGTAGTCCTAACTGAAATTATCGCTGTCTCCCTTGGGCTTCCACATGGGCTGCAGTACTGCTTAGAACCTCCATAAGCACAGCACGCTCCAGTCTTACCCCAACACGCCTGTGGCTTACAAGAGGATCCTGGGAAGGCTGCCCTCTTCCATGGTGCATCTGCACCCAGGAAATCTCCTGTAGCCAGAACAATTCTCAAGACCCATTATGCTGCTCTGGCCCTTTTACTATGTGTGATGTGGCTGCACGGGGATAACATTCTTACTTCAGGAGTTTTCATTTGAAATCTAATTGAAACAAAACTACCTGAAAATTAATTCAAAGTGACAGTGTCTCTCAGCTTACACATGAATGTAAAACTGATAGCAAAGTGACCAAATCTGAGGAAATTCAAATCTAGTTATTACAGTGTCCTTTTAACAAAACAGAAAACCTATGTTTCTAATACTAAGAAACACGGCAGATGTAGGGATTCCTATAAATATTTGAATTTTCATACAGGTTTCATCAAACTGCAGGAATAAAACAAGTACTTTCTGATGTGAGGGACTAACAGCCACAGTGATAGCAGCTGCCTCTCAATCCAACTGAGGCTGGGTACAATAATCCTACCCCCGATAAAAATCAATGCTAGCTCTTCCTCTACGTAATTAATGTTGGTCCCCTCTTTCACTTAATACAATCAGTGTTGGCTTGGCTTTTTGCTGCTAGAAGGCCCTTTGCTCTGTTTTCTTAAAGTAGCAAGGTGCTCTGAGGGAGGGAACTAGCAGCCTAGGAGCCAGAGATTGGTTCTGGTTATGGGAGGGCCAAGCCAGCATCAGGCAAGGAGAGGTGGAGAAGAGATACACTGCACAGTAGTGCAGGCAGCCACTTTACTCTGTGAACCAACGGTTTGAAGCTCTGCAGGACAGTGAGAGCAAGGGATGGCTCCACCTTGTAGAAAGAGAGACGGGGTCAGAGTTGAGGAGTCTGAAGAACAGGAGATGGCAGATACATGGGCGAGCCAAAGCTCCTCAACAATGCCATCATTTTACCTCACAGAAACTAAGAGAAAAGACTGCATTATGGAACATCAAAGTTAAAAACATCCTAGCATTTAACATTATAGCAATGAACAGTTAAGTGAATGGATAGAAATACTCAGATATCCTCACAGAGGGTACCAGCATTTAGGTAACTGCAAGCATCTGTGTGCACAGGAAGAAACATTTCTGCCAGCTACCTTCCGTCTACTGGACATGCTTATCATAATCACACATTTCTAACCTTTGGGCCAAAATGAAAATGCAACACATTTCACAGAGATCTACTACTCTCCCCTCTCCTTGGTAAAATGAATAAATAAAATTAAAAACAAAATAATATGCTAGCCTGATTTGCTCGCAGGGTACTTATAAAATCTGTGACCTAAATATTTCCAGTGCATCGTGTACAAGTATACATGTGGTCTCTTTCTAGATGGTCAGGTCTCCAACTAAGTTGGAGAAGTGAATCAGAAAGATACAGTGAGATTTTCAACCTTTATAGAAAGGAGAGTTGGGGCAGATAGGGATGTCTACCCCAAGCTAGAATATCCAGGCGATGTCAGAGGTACCTAAACCAATCCATTTGTTCAATGATTCCAACCACTACAACTGTACACTGTAGCCTGCCAACACATTTACTACCGTATTTTCCGGCGTATAGGGCGACTGGGTGTATAAGACGACCCCCTATCTTTTTAATTAAAAGATAGGGTTTCATCTTATACCCCAGCGCCCCTCCGCCTCCTTTGCTCCCGGTGTCCCTGGTCTGCTGGAGATGGTCCCCAGCAGACCAGAGGCACCGGGAGCAAAGCCGCCAGGAGCGCCTGGGCTGCCCCCCCCCCCTCCCGCCGGAGCCCCTCCGCGGCTTTGAAAGCCTCGGGGGAAGCCGGCGGGGGGGCATCCCAGGCGCGCATGGGCTGCCCCCCCGCCGGAGCCCCTCCGCGGCTTTGAAAGCCTCGGGGGAAGCCGGCGGGGGGGCATCCCAGGCGCGCATGGGCTGCCCCCCCGCCGGAGCCCCTCCGCGGCTTTGAAAGCCTCGGGGGAAGCCGGCGGGGGGGCATCCCAGGCGCGCATGGGATGCCCCCCCCCGCCGGAGCCCCTCCGCGGCTTTCAAAGCCGCGGAGGGGCTCCGGCGGGGGGGGGGCATCCCATGCGCGCCTGGGATGCCCCCCCGCCGGCTTCCCCCGAGGCTTTCAAAGCCGCGGAGGGGCTCCGGCGGGGGGGGCAGCCCATGCGCGCCTGGGATGCCCCCCCGCCGGCTTCCCCCGAGGCTTTCAAAGCCGCGGAGGGGCTCCGGCGGGGGGGGGCAGCCCATGCGCGCCTGGGATGCCCCCCCGCCGGCTTCCCCCGAGGCTTTCAAAGCCGCGGAGGGGCTCCGGCGGGGGGGGGCAGCCCATGCGCGCCTGGGATGCCCCCCCGCCGGCTTCCCCCGAGGCTTTCAAAGCCGCGGAGGGGCTCCGGCGGGGGGGGGCAGCCCATGCGCGCCTGGGATGCCCCCCCGCCGGCTTCCCCCGAGGCTTTCAAAGCCGCGGAGGGGCTCCGGCGGGGGGGGGCAGCCCATGCGCGCCTGGGATGCCCCCCCGCCGGCTTCCCCCGAGGCTTTCAAAGCCGCGGAGGGGCTCCGGCGGGGGGGGGCAGCCCATGCGCGCCTGGGATGCCCCCCCGCCGGCTTCCCCCGAGGCTTTCAAAGCCGCGGAGGGGCTCCGGCGGGGGGGGGCAGCCCATGCGCGCCTGGGATGCCCCCCCGCCGGCTTCCCCCGAGGCTTTCAAAGCCGCGGAGGGGCTCCGGCGGGGGGGGGCAGCCCATGCGCGCCTGGGATGCCCCCCCGCCGGCTTCCCCCGAGGCTTTCAAAGCCGCGGAGGGGCTCCGGCGGGGGGGGGCAGCCCATGCGCGCCTGGGATGCCCCCCCGCCGGCTTCCCCCGAGGCTTTCAAAGCCGCGGAGGGGCTCCGGCGGGGGGGGGCAGCCCATGCGCGCCTGGGATGCCCCCCCGCCGGCTTCCCCCGAGGCTTTCAAAGCCGCGGAGGGGCTCCGGCGGGGGGGGGCAGCCCATGCGCGCCTGGGATGCCCCCCCGCCGGCTTCCCCCGAGGCTTTCAAAGCCGCGGAGGGGCTCCGGCGGGGGGGGGCAGCCCATGCGCGCCTGGGATGCCCCCCCGCCGGCTTCCCCCGAGGCTTTCAAAGCCGCGGAGGGGCTCCGGCGGGGGGGGGCAGCCCATGCGCGCCTGGGATGCCCCCCCGCCGGCTTCCCCCGAGGCTTTCAAAGCCGCGGAGGGGCTCCGGCGGGGGGGGGCAGCCCATGCGCGCCTGGGATGCCCCCCCGCCGGCTTCCCCCGAGGCTTTCAAAGCCGCGGAGGGGCTCCGGCGGGGGGGGGCAGCCCATGCGCGCCTGGGATGCCCCCCCGCCGGCTTCCCCCGAGGCTTTCAAAGCCGCGGAGGGGCTCCGGCGGGGGGGGGGCATCCCATGCGCGCCTGGGATGCCCCCCCGCCGGCTTCCCCCGAGGCTTTCAAAGCCGCGGAGGGGCTCCGGCGGGGGGGGCAGCCCATGCGCGCCTGGGATGCCCCCCCGCCGGCTTCCCCCGAGGCTTTCAAAGCCGCGGAGGGGCTCCGGCGGGGGGGGGCAGCCCATGCGCGCCTGGGATGCCCCCCCGCCGGCTTCCCCCGAGGCTTTCAAAGCCGCGGAGGGGCTCCGGCGGGGGGGGGCAGCCCATGCGCGCCTGGGATGCCCCCCCGCCGGCTTCCCCCGAGGCTTTCAAAGCCGCGGAGGGGCTCCGGCGGGGGGGGGCAGCCCATGCGCGCCTGGGATGCCCCCCCGCCGGCTTCCCCCGAGGCTTTCAAAGCCGCGGAGGGGCTCCGGCGGGGGGGGGCAGCCCATGCGCGCCTGGGATGCCCCCCCGCCGGCTTCCCCCGAGGCTTTCAAAGCCGCGGAGGGGCTCCGGCGGGGGGGGGCAGCCCATGCGCGCCTGGGATGCCCCCCCGCCGGCTTCCCCCGAGGCTTTCAAAGCCGCGGAGGGGCTCCGGCGGGGGGGGGCAGCCCATGCGCGCCTGGGATGCCCCCCCGCCGGCTTCCCCCGAGGCTTTCAAAGCCGCGGAGGGGCTCCGGCGGGGGGGGGCAGCCCATGCGCGCCTGGGATGCCCCCCCGCCGGCTTCCCCCGAGGCTTTCAAAGCCGCGGAGGGGCTCCGGCGGGGGGGGGCAGCCCATGCGCGCCTGGGATGCCCCCCCGCCGGCTTCCCCCGAGGCTTTCAAAGCCGCGGAGGGGCTCCGGCGGGGGGGGGCAGCCCATGCGCGCCTGGGATGCCCCCCCGCCGGCTTCCCCCGAGGCTTTCAAAGCCGCGGAGGGGCTCCGGCGGGGGGGGGCAGCCCATGCGCGCCTGGGATGCCCCCCCGCCGGCTTCCCCCGAGGCTTTCAAAGCCGCGGAGGGGCTCCGGCGGGGGGGGGCAGCCCATGCGCGCCTGGGATGCCCCCCCGCCGGCTTCCCCCGAGGCTTTCAAAGCCGCGGAGGGGCTCCGGCGGGGGGGCAGCCCATGCGCGCCTGGGATGCCCCCCCGCCGGCTTCCCCCGAGGCTTTCAAAGCCGCGGAGGGGCTCCGGCGGGGGGGCAGCCCATGCGCGCCTGGGATGCCCCCCCGCCGGCTTCCCCCGAGGCTTTCAAAGCCGCGGAGGGGCTCCGGCGGGGGGGCAGCCCATGCGCGCCTGGGATGCCCCCCCGCCGGCTTCCCCCGAGGCTTTCAAAGCCGCGGAGGGGCTCCGGCGGGGGGGCAGCCCATGCGCGCCTTGGATGCCCCCCCGCCGGCTTCCCCCGAGGCTTTCAAAGCCGCGGAGGGGCTCCGGCGGGGGGGGCAGCCCATGCGCGCCTGGGATGCCCCCCCGCCGGCTTCCCCCGAGGCTTTCAAAGCCGCGGAGGGGCTCCGGCGGGGGGGCAGCCCATGCGCGCCTGGGATGCCCCGCCGCCGGCTTCCCCCGAGGCTTTCAAAGCCGCGGAGGGGCTCCGGCGGGGGGGGCAGCCCATGCGCGCCTGGGATGCCCCGCCGCCGGCTTCCCCCGAGGCTTTCAAAGCCGCGGAGGGGCTCCGGCGGGGGGGCAGCCCATGCGCGCCTGGGATGCCCCGCCGCAGGCTTCCCCCGAGGCTTTCAAAGCCGCGGAGGGGCTCCGGCGGCGGGGCATCCGGCGTACAAGACGACCCCCGATTTTTGGGGGATGTTTTTTAACATCAGAGGTCGTCTTGTACGCCGGAATATACGGTAAATTGGCTATCGCTGTTTCTGACAAGGATGATTCATTACAAAAACTGTTTTTACTCCAGAAGGTGTCTTACTCAACTATGTGTCTCTGTGTTTCCTCCTAACGTTACATCCATTATACCAAAGGCTTCAGCAGATACCTCTGATTAAAGTGAACTGTAATGAAAAATGAACTCATTTCAATTCACCTAAGAGTAGAAAGAACTTCATAGCCATTAGTTATTTTTCAGTTCTTCTAAAATACATAGTGAACTGATGAAAAACAGTAAGTTAATGGAAGCAATAGTATGCTATATACGACATTTAATAATAGGTAATTATAAGATGTGTCTCTCCATTTGGAAGGGTAAGATTCATTACTCAAAAAAGACAGCTATCCCTATAAATAGTGGGAATCTCGATAATCTTTATTATGGTAAATAAACAGGACCTTTGTATTATTCTATTTATAATATGTATTGCGTATTTAATAACTGGCTACATTAAGCGTTAAAGACCTATCCTCAAGAATATCACAAGCCAGGAGTGTAATTTTGTCCTCTGGGGCTGAGCCAGTGTTTCCTCTAATTTTGATGTCCACATGCAGAATGAATTTTGTTATGTGCACCCAATATGGAGATGTGCAACACACCACCTCCATATCAGTGCATGTAACATTGCATTCTGCACATGGACAAACTGGAGCAGGGGTGGGGCTGAGGGCTTTGGATGAGTGGTTTGCAGTTTAGGCGGGGGGGAGGGGAGGCTCAGGACTAGCACAAAGGGTTGGGGTGGGGAGGGGTACAGGCTGCGGCCTGGGATGCAAGCTCAGGGATGGGGGGATTCAGGTACATGCTTTCCTAGGACAGAAGGATTCTTCAACTATCAACTCAATCACTTGCTTAAAGGTAAGCAAAGATCCTCTTCCCCTTCTCATAAGTTCCCCTTCTTCCCTCTCATGTTCATTATTGCCTCATTCATACATGCTCCCATCTGCCATTCCCTCTTCCCAGACCCATACACCTCATACTGTAGCGAGGAGCTTAGTATAAATATATAGATAGTTTCAGTCCTTCCACCACTCTGCCTTTTGACTACCTTCTACACTCCCTTTTTTGGAGTTTTTTTTGGGATACTACTCTCCCAAGCCCCAAAGCTTTTGACACTCAAGTATTTACTCCAATTAAGCTGCGCTGAACATGTAATCAGTTGAATCTGGCTTGCCACTTAGCTAGAAGGAATTGCAAGGATGAAACACAAACAACTCTGGGGTGAAATAAGCTGCTTGTACAGGGGTTTCAGGTCTGCTGGCAAGTGGGAGTAGGAAACTCAACTACCACATATGAAGGCCTGAATCCTGCACTGTGATACAGATGGATGAACTGCTGCATCCACATGAAGTCTGTGGGGGTGCAGAACAGGCACAGCAGTCTGCTTGTACAGGTCACGATGATAAAAACAGAGCCTAAATTGCAGCTGCTAAATTGCTTGCTTGTAACTCCTTCCTAGCCACTAATCTCTTCCTTTTCTTCATCTCCCTCCTGTTTATTCCTCTCCCCCTCCAGGATCGGAAGGTTCACACCTGCAACACAAAGCCAATAAACACTACTCCTGGGGGAATTCTGCATGAAAAAGTTAAATTTTCTGCAAAATTCTTCAAATATTATTTGTTAAAATAACACTATATTACCACACCAGTTTCCATTATTTTGTTAATTTATTTCAAAATACCTTTCAGCTAGTATGTCTGTAACAATACAGACACACACACACAAATTCTCCCAGGAGTTGAATTAAAGAAACCCCTATAACAACCCAGTTCCTGTTTCCATGGCGTCCCTCTCCCCAGAGCCTGTTGTATGTTTATTAAACAGAGGGGGACTTTCTTTATATGAGTGCTACTATAGGAAATTACTGACTATATAGTTCAAATGCCAAATCATTCAATTAATTTCAACAGACTTTTGCTCCACTCTGCTTACACTACAGTGACCCTTGGCTTTCCATAATGATAATACTATTGGAATGCCACAAATCATCCACCAGATTTATTTTGATGTTGTAGTGATTGTTGTCGTAAGATAATATCACTGCCTCCTCCCCCTCTGCTCAGAGAGAGTAAATGAGAAAAAGCCACCACTTATCCCATGGAGAAAGGGGTGTAGAGGAAATCCTGTTCCAGGGTCTTACTGCAGCTACTTCATAGCAATTGTGTTTCCTATGGTGTAGACCTTGCATAAACAATGAAAGAAAACAGAAGTAAGGAAACAGAAATGGACAAAGCATGTATTCACAAGAGGCTGTGTAAATAATATGTAACTAGTAAATAAAGAAATATTAAGAAGAGGAGTACCATGTAATAAGTTTGCTGCTGTAGCTTTGTTTACTAGCACAAGAGTGTGGACAGTTCATGATCTATACAAGAATCGGTTCACAAAATTAGCAAGGCAATCATAAAGCAAGCAATATCTGTTTTGGAATCTCTGTATATTCTGATTTATAGTTATGTACTCGGAGGAATGGGGGGCAGAGAGGTTGTGGTGCACCCTAACCAACTCCTTACATCTGAGCGTGGTCACACCAGACGTGGCTTTTAAAAAAAATGTCACTTTTTAAAAAGTATCAGAAATAAAGTCAGATTCAGACCTAATTTCCAGAGAACAGGATCAAGTTTTCTCCCAGAACTGAACCAGATGTTCTAGATCAGTGTTTCTCAAACTGTGCTCCGCGGAGCCTTGGGGCTCTGCGAGACATCTCCAAGGCCTCCGCGAGATTGACAAACTGGAAACATCGATAGGTACAACACACACAATCAGTGGACAGCTGGGGCGCCACATAAATTTTATGCATGTAAAGGACTCCGGAGCCCAAAAAGTTTGAGAACCGCTGTTCTGGATAAACTAAGTGGAAAAAGCTGTCAACATAGTTTTAGGCACTATGTCAATTAGACCTACTGAGAGCAAAACTCACAGGCTACGTCTACACTGGCCACAATTTCCGGAAAAGGGATGCAAATCAGGTAAGTCAGGATAGGGAAATCCGCGGGAGATTTAAATATCCCCTGCAGATTTAAATAAACATGTCCGCCGCTTTTTTTCTGGCTTGGGGAAAAGCCGGAAAAAAAGCATCTAGACTGGCGCGATCCTCCGGAATAAAGCCCTTTTCCGGAGGATCTCTTATTCCTACTTTGAAGTAGGAATAAAGCCCTTTTCCGGAGGATCTCTTATTCCTACTTCGAAGTAGGAATAAGAGATCCTCCGGAAAAGGGCTTTATTCCGGAGGATCGCGCCAGTCTAGATGCTTTTTTTCTGGCTTTTCCCCAAGCCGGAAAAAAAGCGGCGGACATGTTTATTTAAATCTGCGGGGGATATTTAAATCCCCCGCGGATTTCCCTATCCTGACTTATCTGATTTGCATCCCTTTTCCGGAAATTGTGGCCAGTGTAGACGTAGCCACAGAGAGTTCTGACATTGACTTCACTGGAGTCTGGGTTTCACTCCAGAGGTACAAAGGCACTTAAAAAAAATCCCCTTTGTCTTTTTCCCTTCACTGCCTTATGAAAGTTCACCATCCAATCTGCCAGTTTATTCCACATGCATGAGTTGGGACTAAACATAGTATTAAACGGTATAGAAATCTCTCTCTCAGAAGTTCTAACCGAGTGAACAGTTTTTAAAAACAAAAATGACTGAGGTTAACAGTTCAAATGTATCTTTGGCATAATATTCTCTCTCATTTCAGCTTTCAGAATTAACTCCTATTTAAATTTCAGTTACTTGTTATACTTAAACTCTTTTAAGTGTGATGTCTTACGGTATTGCTAGCTTTAATACTGAAACATTACAGCTCTCTGGAACTTTTGAAGAGAAAGACCTTGATAAGCCATATGAAAAAGTAAGAACTTCTAGAATCTTGAAAGAAATGGTGTCTTGAAACAATCAGGTCAATTAACTAACAGCTGATAATTCTTCCTTTGTTTAATCCATCAATTACTTATAAATACAAAATACATTGTGATACATTTGTAAACGTTTATCTGGCATTTAGTCTTATTTAATCATAAAACGTAAATGCTATTTTTGTGCATTAACTGAATTTGAATTTCCATCCAAATAGACCTTGATACAAAACACAAGTTAAAAACTTAATGTAGAAAATAAGAAAAGCACCATTCAACCCTTCCTGACATAATTAAATATATAACTGAATAAAATAAATTAAGCTATATAATTGCGTAAATAAATATGTATAGATGGAGTGTATACTCTTAGCAAGAAAAAAGCAAGTTTAGGGTAAATGCTATATTCAGTTTAAATAATACGTTTTCATGGTTACCAACTAATGAGAATCAACATTTCTTTAGGAAAATAACTATAAAAGTACAAAAGCAAAACAATTAAAACTGGCTATATCAAATGTTTCCTCCTTTCGGATTTAAATAATGATTAAAATATATTAAATTGCTTTGATTTAAATCACTGCACTCTGTTAGTCATGAGAGGAGTGAGCCAACTAGCCAAAGCAACACCAAGCATCAGACTCACAAGCTAACTTTACAAGATCACTTCCACACTCCAGCAAATGTTAACAGACTTTTTTTTACAAACACCGATATTTATCTGAATTTCCTTCGCAGTTCCACCTGGTTGGGAAATTGCCACAATTTGTGGAAGCAAAGACAGATAAATTTCCAATGAACTATTTTTCATAGGATTTTTTTATGTAAATTGAGCAAGCTACACTGATGCCTAGGTCACTTTCCTGAGAGGATACAATTAGTTTAGAACCCTGTAAAACATGCCAGTAATCCAAACTTTTCTCTACTATATACATTATCTTTTGTCTATATTGAACTTTATCAAGCTATCCAATCACCTAGCTTGTGTGTGTCTCTTTCATTCCTCACACTTCTCTGGACTGGATTCATCTAATTAACTTTTGTGTTACCTGCAAAGTTTGGTACTTTGCCCCTCCCTTTCCACGCAGTTAATTTAAAAAATGATACAGGACCCTAGCAGAAATCTTAAGGCACCTTGCTGTTAATCTTTTGTCAGGAAAAAGGATTCCCCACCCCTAGAGACAAGATCATCTTTTACTCTGGTCATCAGAAGAAGTGGGCTGTGCTCAAGAAAGCTCATGATACCATCTACATGTTTTGATAGTCTATAAAGTGCTATCAGACCTTTTTTTTATTGGACCAAGTTTGCTAGGCAAGGGACAAGCTTTTGAGCTACACTGAGCTCTTCTTCAGGGGCCCTAGTACAATGGGAATGGTGGAGCTTCTACTCTTGTTCTCTATTTATGTGGAAGAATTGGGGGCCAAAAGCAAACCCTCCAGAAGTATGGGATGTGAGGTGCTATAGTGCCAGGGTGCAATATTTGTCTAGATTTCATTTGGTGTCTGCCAGAACAGAAAATCGTCTAGATTTTCACTTTAGATTTTGGAGCTGCCTGGACTCAGATGTCACTTCTGGGATTTTGCAGCACTGGCACCACCAGGCTCTGGCAAGAGCCAGGCTCTCTGGGCACGTTCAGCCAGTGGGATTGGGGAGGCTGGGGGGCAAATTTGGGTGGATCTCGCTGGGATTTAAAGTCCAGCCCGAAGGACCTGCCGTGTGGGGAACAGCAGCTGTTGTGGCCCCGGCCACCCCGCCCCACGGATCACGCGGCTGCCCCAGGGGGCCCCCAGCCTGCAGGTAACCCCCACGCGGAGCACTCACTGCTTGTAGGGGTCGTGGAAAGGCAGCGCCAGCCAGTCCCCGTGCATGTCGTGCATGTACTCGGCCATCTCCTCGGGGCTGCGGTCGGACGAGATGAAGACGATCTCGAAGGGGGCGGGCGGCTGGGCGCCCTCCAGCAGCTCGGTGTAGAAGTCGCACAGGAGGGGCGTGAAGTCCCGGCACGGGGAGCACCAGCCGGCCGAGAAGTACAAGCCCACGATCTTGTTCTGCAGCACCTCCTCGGGGTCCACCGCCTGCCCGGCCCTGCTGAGCAGCGCCCGCCCGCTGAACACGTCCACCATCCCGCCCGTCGGCCACGCGGGCGCCGAGCCCAGCGGGGGGGGGGGGGGGGCGAAGGCGGCTCCGCTGCTCCTCCGCTGCCGCCGCCGGCCGGGCGCCTGCGAGAGTCCCGGGGGCGCTGGGGGGGGGGGGGGAGCACGTGATCAGAGGCGCGCGGGGCGGCAGCGAACACTCCAGTCTGAGCAAAGTCCGAGCTGCGTGCGGCTCCCCCCGCCCGGCTGCTCCCGCGCTCCCCGCATAGAAACCTGCCCCAGCTGGCAGCGCGCACCCGCGCCGGGGCGAGGCAGGAGCGTTCACACGAGCGGATCAGCTCCCCTGCCAGCCGCTGGGAGGCTCCGCACTCTGCCGGCCCGGGGCACCCTTTGGGGGGGGGGGGGGTGAGAGATTTAAACCTGAACCAGAATCTCAACAGAAGCACTTACCCTAGCGGCAAAGCTCGTTTCTTCCCATGATGTGTCGGCTGCAGCGCCTCTGCCCCGTGTGCTCCACACCCACTACTGCCCTTAGTAACACACGCCTCCTGCCCTCTCGCTCTGCCACTGACTGACAGCTACGTTTGCCAATCGCGGCTGGAGCGCTCTGCGAGAAGCTGACCCCCCCCCCCACGATCCCCCCCCCCCCCCCAAACACTGCTCAGGGCCTCCGTTTGCATTTCTTTTTTTTTTACTGGACAGAAGACGCAATTACCAGACTGTCCAGGCAAGAACCAGACACCTGGCATCCCTACTTGGGAGTGGGGGGAGCATGCAAAGTCTCCTCCCTCCCTGCCATGAGTGTGCAGTGCTTCTAAGTGCCATGCAGGGCAGGGGCAGGATGGGAAGAGACTTGGTGTGCTTCCCCCCGCCCCTAGGCCCTAATTGGCCTGGGGATGGGGCAGCGGCAGGGCCTTCATGGGCCGGATCAACTCACTTGGTGGGCCTGATCTGGCTCACAGAGGCCCTTTGGTCCACCTCTGTTCTAGATCAAGGAACAGAAGGTCTAAGCCAGGGATATGGAGATATTTGTGCATGCTGATTCTAGATGTGCTCATGTAAATCAGGTACTTACACATAGTTCTTCAAATAACATATACATGTGCAATTACCTGATTTTGCAACAAAAATCCTGAGTGGTTGCCTGTTGGATAGATAATTTTGGATTTAAAAACCTAAACAAAAAAGGACCACTAGTTATGAAAAGAAAAGTGGTAAAACAAATGTGTTAATAGGAATAGGAGGTACTCCATACCTTTTTAAACCAGGCCACTTTATTTAGATGCCCAAATATGGAAATGACAGGCTAACTTTAGGCATCCAAAACCTGATCATTTGGGCTCTAATTCCTAAAATTATGTTTGCACCATGTAAGGTTAGAGATTTAGTACACATACACCAAAGGAAACACAGAATTCTGGCTCTCAGGAAAAAGCAATCCATTAAAAAAAAGGCACCATAAGCAGTAATACTGTGTATCACAGTGGCCACCATTGCAATCTTGCTTTTGCAAACAGACAGCATTTCCCCAGTATTTCCTATCTTGGACCTATGGAAATATTGCATGCAGATGTAGATTAAAAACTTCCAAACTGTAAGAACAGTAGGAAAACAGAACAGACTGCCTAGGGAGATCATAGTAGTTCCTTCAATAGAGATTCTTAAAAGAAGGCTAGATAGCCATCTGTCTTGGCTGGTTTACAGATTCTACATCTTGGCAGTGGGTCAGACTAAATAACTCACGTGGTTCCTTCTAAGTTTATGAATCTATACGGATGCTGAGTTGCAATTGCTGAATTTCTGTCATTTTCCTATCCAAAATCTCAGCTGTTTTTCATTCAAAGAGATTTTGCATATAAAAGTTTAGAACAATAGTTTTGCTGATGTGAGTTCTCCTCTCTAGCACAACAGGGTGCATCAAGGAAGCTGTTAAAAATGACTATCTAGCGTTATCTTAATTGCATCCCTTCCCACCCTAGGAAAAACAGACAGATATATTCAGTATTGTTTTGTTTTGAGTCAACGGTTATTTTGTCATCATTGTTACATTTTCAGATGCAGGATGAATCTGTGTTCCAAAATAAAAATCTCTTTGGATTTTAGGAGTTGATTCTTTTCTAACAAGGGTTCCTAGCCAAGTTAAAACAAAAACAGGACTATGTGGCACTTTAAAGACTAACAAGATGGTTTATTAGGTGATGAGCTTTCATGGGCCAGACCCATTTCCTCAGATCAAATAGTGGAAGAAAATTGTCACAACCATATATCCCAAAGGATACAATTTTAAAAAATGAACACATATGAAAAGGACAAATCAAATTTCAGAACAGAAGAGGGATGGAGGGGGGAGGGAAAGAAGGTAAATGTCTGTGAGTTAATGATATTAGAGGTGATAATTGGGGAAGCTATCTTTGTAATGGGTAAGATAATAAATTAATTATCCTCACACACAACTATTTCAGATTTGGTGACAATATATACCTCCAGACCAGTGGCACTGCTATGGGCACCCGCATGGCCCCACAATACATCCACATTTTTATGGCTGATCTGGAACAACACTTCCTCAGCTCTCATCCACTTACGCCCCTTCTCTACCTATGCTACATTGATGACATCTTCATCACCTGGACCCATGGGAAGGAGACTCTGGAAGAATTTCACCATGATTTCAACAGCTTCCACCCCACCATCAACTTCAGCATGGACCAGTCTACACGGGAGACTGGACACCATGGTGCAAATAAGTGACAGTCACATCAATACCACCCTATACCGAAAACCTACTGACCGCTATGCTTACCTGCATGCCTCCAGCTTCCATCCCGGACACACCACTTGATCCATTGTTTACAGCCAAGCACTGAGGTACAACCGCATATGCTCCAACCCCTCAGACAGAGACCTACACCTACAAGATCTTCAACAAACATTCTGTAAACTATGATACCCACACGAAGAAGTGAGGAGACAGATTGACAGAGCCGGACGTGTACCCAGAAGCCTCCTGCTATGGGACAAGCCCAAGAGAGAAACCAACAGAACACCATGGGCTATCACCTACAGTCCTCAGCTAAAACCTCTCCAACACATCATTAGTGATCTACAACCCATCCTGGACAACGATCCCTCGCTTTCACAGGCCTTGGGAGGCAGGCCAGTCCTTGCCCACAGACAACCCGCCAACCTGAAGCATATTCTCACTAGCAACTACACACCGCACCATAATAACTCTAACTCAGGAACCAATCCATGCAACAAACCTTGGTGCCAACTCTGCCCACATATGTACACCAGCAACACCATCACAGGACTGAACCAGATCAGCCATACTGTCACTGGTACATTCTCCTGCACATCTACTAATGTAATATATGCCATCATGTGTCAACAATGCCCCACTGCTATATACACCGGCCAAACTGGACAGTCCCTACGTAAAAGAATCAATGGACACAAATCAGGTATTAGGAATGGCAACATACAAAAACCTGTAGGGGAACACTTCAATCTCACTGGACATACAATTGCAGATCTAAAGGTAGCCATCCTGCAGCAAAAAAAACTTCAGGACCAGACTTCAAAGAGAAACTGCTGAGCTACAGTTCATCTTCAAGTTTGACACAATCAACTCTGGATTAAACAAAGACTGTGAATGGCTAGCTAACTATAAAAGCAGCTTCTCCTCTCTTGGAATTCACACCTCCAGATCAGCTACTAGAAGTGGGCCTCATCCTCCCTGATTGGATCCACCTTGTCATCTCCAGCCTGATTCTGGCCTGCATATTTATACCTGCCTCTGGAAATTTCCACTACATGCATCTGACGAAGTGGGTCTTTGCCCACGAAAGCTTATGCGCCAACACTTCAGTTAGTCTATAAGGTGCCACAGGACTCCTCGCCGCTTTTGAAGATAATTAATGTCTTTTTTTAAGCTTAGGTGTAAAGTGTCGAATTTAAGCATGAATGACTTGAAAGAGAATCCTCTGAACTGTCATTTATGCTTAAATTCGACACTTTACACCTAAGCGTAAACAAAGACATTAATTATCTTACCCATTACAAAGATAGCTTCCCCAATTATCGCCTCTAATATCATTAACTCAGAGACATTTACCTTCCTCTCCCCCCCCCCCCCCATCACCCTTCTGTTCTGAAATTTGATTTGTCCTTTTCATGTGTTCTCTTTTTAATTGTATCCTGTGGTATATATGGTTGTGACAATTTTCTTCCACTATTTGATCTGAGGAAATGGGTCTGGCCCACGAAAGCTCATCACCTAATAAACCATCTTGTTAGTCTTTTAAGTGCTACATAGTCCTGTTTTTTGTTTCAGCTACACCAGACTAACACGGCTAGTGATAGAAATGTAGAAATGATTTTAAAATGACCTTTTAGGGCACAATCATGCATGAGAACACCTGAAAGGTGATTTCTGTTTGAAGTGAGGAGGTTGGGTCTGCATTGTATTCTTTTACAAAAGGTTTTCAAAGTGAATTTATTGGGAAGAGGTGAGCTGCATGTTTTTGGCTTTAATTCCATAACCAGGCGTCTCAAATTCCCCGCCTTTGGGCTATCCCCAGCCAGAGCAGTTGCTCAATTTGGCCCAGGAGTCCCAGCCCTGCCCCTTCCTGCCACAGCCCCGACCTCTGCCACCATAGTACCCCATCCCTTGAGAACACAACTTTGGGGTCTACGGGGGGGGGGAGAAGAGACTGGTGCAGGGTGACAGCAACAGTTGGGCCCCCAACATTCCTCATAGTGGCAGGAGCCACAAGGAAGCAGAGTGCAGCAGATGGCCAATGGGCTGGGAGTTTGAGACCCCCGTGCTAAACCTTATCAGATAAAGAAGATGGCTGTACCATACATGCATAGCAAGAGGTGACTACAAGAATAGCAAAGTATTGAGGTCAGTGAAATATTTAGGGATTACTTACTGTGAAGGTTATACATTTTCTGGTTTGGCTAGGATACCAAAAACTCTCAAGCCAGTACTGAATAATACTTACAGAAAGAATGCAGTGTGTATATGTTAAAGGAAGGGTTATGCTAAACAATACAAATCACAAACTGAAGTGCAAGCTGTTTTGTTTCCCCTACTGTAAAATATACAGAAACCCTGTATACATACAGTGAATATTTTGATATTATTTGGATAACATCCAACAAATAAATGCCTAATATAAACTGTACAATTATTTCACAGCTTGCATTTCTCAATCTTTTCCCTCTCTTTATTTGATCATTCTGTAAAGATACATAGTACTCTTTCAGGTGTTCTCTTCACTTAAAAAAAAAAAAAAAAAAAAAAGAGTTATGATGCATTCATGACCTGACTACTCAGCCACTACCCTAATATCCAGTATGGTTGTAATATGCTTGCTCTCTCTCTTCTCCCTCATGCAATTGATCGTCTCCCATCTCAAGACTCAGCCACTACTAAACTGAAGTGTCACTGAATGTGAGGAAAACATTTTTTCAGACACCATCTAATACTTTGCTTGAAAAAAATATATCCTGCTTATATGGATTATAAGCTCCTTTGGGGCAGGGCTTTCTTTGTGTTCTGTCTCTGTACAGAGCCTAGTACAATGGAGACAAGTCTCAGGGGGTAGCCGTGTTAGTCTGTAAGTTCAAAAACAACAAGGTGGCCTGTGGCACTTCAAAGACTAACAGATTTATTTGGGCATAAGCTTTTGCAGGTGGTAAACACTTTGTCAGGTGCACTGTTGGAGCTTATTAGTGCTCTTGCTCTGCAAGTGCATTCTTGGTATCTGTTGTTTGTTAGTTGTTCAGTTAGTTTACAATTTCTCCGTTTCTGAGTTTAGGTACTTATTGAAGAGTAAATATTTCTAGTACAGTAGAACCTCATTGTTACGAACTGATCGGTCAGCCACATGGGTCATTTGGAATTGGAAGCATGCAATCAGGCAGCAGAGACAAACCAAATAAACAAATACATAAACAATCAATCAATCAATCAATCCAACCTTCTCCCTTCACCAAAAAAAATACAAAAAAAAATACTGTATTGTATTAAATGTAAAGTACTAAAAATGGAAAAATTTTAAAAAGATTTTATAAGGAATAGTTATTTACCTTTGGGACGGTTACTTACCTTTGTAATTGTTGTTCTTCAGGATGCGTTACTCATATCCATTCTAAATCTACCGGCTTCTGCTCTGTGTGACTGTTCCAGCAACAAGGAACTGAAGCAGGAATCAGGTCGGCAGGAGTATAGGTGTCACCACAAGGAGCACTACAGAATAAGGAAATTATGTCTGTACTTGTTTCATTTAAATTAGTAATGATTAAAAGCATCTTTTTTCTCTCCTGTGTAGAAGTTTCAAAGTTATTATTAAGTCAACGTTCCGTTGTAAACTTTTGAATGAACAAGCATAATGTTTGTCCATTCATGAGATGTTCGTAACTCAGTTTCTATTGTATGTGCAATCTGAGTTGACACCAAATAGTATTTTAAATATTTCTGGAGAGAGCTTCTAGGAGTTCCCCTCCCCTTTAGTTCTCTCAAAGGCCTTTCATTGGGCTGACCCAACATTCTAGCTGACATATCTTTCTCTGGAGGCTGTTACTGCAGCTTGTGGGGGAAAGAAAAGCAAAGTGGTCTCTTTCAGGGCTTGAGTGTGTCAAGGCAACTCCAAGCCATAGTGTTGGTTGTTACTGAGGGGGAAATCTCGCTCCCCTGGGGTACAGAGCCCCCAGAAGGCTGGAGGTCAAATCAAATCAGTGAGGCAGGAGAGAAACCTAGAAGAGAAAACTTTATGATGCATGCATGCAGGCTGTCACACCAAGAGTGAAAGCAGCCCTGACAGACAGATTCAGGGATTTTTCAGACAGCTCAGTTGTTGATTGTTTTTTTTTTTTTTTTAACATATCAAAGTCTCAGCAGAAGTACTTTGAGATGTTTCTGTTCACACCAGGAGTGCTAGAAGTAAGTTTTTACAGTACACAAAGCCACATGAGAACTTGAGTGGAGGAGTCTACAAGGCAAACTGTGACAAAGATAAGGGTTTACATGACAAATTGTGACAGACTAGGAGTATCCATGAACTTGAGATAGGAGGCATTGTAAGGGTCTTGATTAGAGTTAATTTGATTTCTCTCTGTTACAGGAAGAGAGGCCTGGAAAACTTTTTAACCCTTACAGCAGTTTTCTTTTAGAGAGTTTTGATTTCCTGCACAGTCCCCCCTTTAGACACAATTGGAGTTATTTGATTTTTTTCCCACATGACCATAGCAATTTTTTGGAAACATGGTAATATGTTTCTGATACTCTTACAAAGGTAACTATTGGTTTGTATTATATAGATTGTTAACACATGGTGTTAGTCATCTTGATTTAGGGAGACCTCCTGACATTCCCCTGCCCACCATCTTTTATATTTTATCTGTAGCCAGAGCCATGTAGCATTCCACACACTATTGATCGAGATGGTGCTGGTTTTCTACATGCCAAATTCATCCTTTCATAGCAAATGTAATCCACACTTGGCTACGGCCAATATTTTGCTTTGATAAGAGGTTTTAGATACACAAATTAGCCATCAGCGCAGTTTCTTTCCAAGATGTATGACCAATCATTAATTACTGTGCTGATGCACCACAATAGCCACTGGAGAATTTATTAGGTGGTTAGAAATTTTTTGGATTCAAGCATAATAATTCTCTAATTTTGCCAGATTCTTGACAACCAGGCATCCCACTTTTCTCATCATAAACCTCCAATCCTATAGGTATTCTTACCTGCTTTCAGTGGAAACCAGTGATTTTAAAATGAAAACTTGATCATATAAAGAAGAAGCTCTTTCCTGCTATATTCCTCCAGACTTCTGACTACTTTCCCTCCCCGCCCCCATGTTTGTTTACTCTTTTGTCCAGAGAACAAAAGCAGGAACAACAGGGTAGCTGATGAAGGTTTACATGCTCTTCTTGTGCTTCAAACAGCTCAAAAGGGGCTCAGCCTCTAAGATACAGGATTTCTTTCAAAAGCCACCAATCTACCACACTGCCTCCACCAAAGATGGCTTATGGAGTAGATTGGAAATCACGGACATGTGCACTAGAAACCTGGAGACAGATAACTTGGAAGGAAAACCATATGGCTTTCTGGTTGCACATCGGTTCTTCTGCTCTTGCCCATGCACCAAGCTGCCCTATCTTCCCATCAATGGAAACCACAGTCTTCAGAAGTAACATGAGGTCATTGATTGGTGACTCTGCAAACTCAGAACCAGCTCACCTCTGCAAGGTAGAAGAGAAGTAATTGCTGATGCTTTTTGGGGAATTCATTAGGAATGTCCAAGTTATATTAACAGCATGTCTGAGTAATACCTTATACTTCATCATATTTAAAATGCTGTTTCAAGGCAAAGTGATTGCTGGGTTTCACTGTATATTGTAGAGCGACTGTTCTGACTCTTTACTCCCTTCTTCTGGTCTTGCAGGGTAGAGTTCCCACGTAAGTGGAAGGGGAGCAGAAGTTTGAGGAAGGGTGGGCAAGACAGCATCCATGGGCCAAATCTGGCCAACCAAGATGGTTGATCCACACCCCCCTCCAATCCAGGCCGATTGAGATGTGGGGGCAGGGGAACATGCAAAGTCTCCTCCCCCTGCTAGGGGTATGCGGCACCAGAGAGAACTGCCAGCTGTCTCTAGCTGCTGCACACCCCTGGCAGGGCAGGGCCAGGGGGCGAGAGACTTCTCCCACTGTCCCCACCCCCAGGAACTCATTGGACTGGGACTTGGGGGCGGTGCAAAGTTTCCTCCTGCTGCGGCATCTAGAAGGAACCTCTAGCTGTTCAAAACAGCTGGCGATTCTCTCTAGGCACTGGGGCGGGGGAGGGGATGGCAAAGACTTCACACACTCCCCCACCCCCGGCCAGTCAGGATCTGTCGGCAGGAGAGAACGAGAAGCTCTGACACTTTCAGGGCAGCCCTGGGCCACTTTAGAAATTTGTGAAGTGGCCTCCCTTTAAAAATTATTGCTCACTCCCTGGTTTGAGTTATCATGCATCCTGCACCAAAGTCCCCACACCAAGCTAGCTAATAAATAAGACAGTAGAATGAATTTTAAAATTTGTAGTGTAAGTAGCTGAGACACTTTGAGGCTTTTGTTTTCTGAGTCCCCCACCTGTAAATTGCTGGAACTCTGTGGGCAAAGACAGCAACCAGTTTGTTCTGATAGTTCAACACAATAGAGGAGCCTCACTCATGAAAAAATTCACTTTATTTTCTTTCATCTAAAATAAAGGTCAGTTTGCATCAAATATAGAGGCCTGTTTTTTATGTACGGAAAAGAAAAGGAATAATAAAGCTAACTGTTTTAGACTTGGTCTTGAATCTGTGTAGCCAGGGCCATCCTGTAAGTCCATCTTGTTCTTTTTTAAAGGTAAGTCAAAAGTAAAATTAGTGAATGGATCTCAGCTCATTGTCTGGCCAATATTCCAGCTCATGAACCTCAACCCATTGCAAAAGATTGTGTTGAACATCTAGCCAGTACATTACAGGTTACTGACAACACAATGCTGAGTCAAAAGACTTAGCTTGCAGCACCTTAGAGCACAACTCTCCATGGCTGTATCTAGACTGCATCCCTGTTCCGTAAAGGGGATGCAAATTAGACCTATCGCAATTGCAAATGAAGCGAAGATTTAAATCCCCCCTGCTTCATTAGCATAAAAATGGCTGCTGCTTTTTTCCGGCTTGGAGCTTTGCGGGAAAAAAGCGCCAGTGTAGACGCGGATCTTTCGGAAAATAAAGCCTTTTCCGAAAGATCTCTTATCCCTCATTTTAAGAGGGATAAGGGATCTTCCGGAAAAGGCTTTATTTTCCAAAAGATCCGCGTCTAAACTGGTGCTTTTTTCCAGCAAAGCTCTGAGCTGGAAAAAAGCGGCAGCCATTTTGATGCTAATGAAGCGGGGGTGGGGGGGATTTAAATCCCCGCTTCATTTGCAATTGCAATAGGTCTAATTTGCATCACTTTTGCGGAAAAGAGACGCAGTCTAGACACAGCCCATGACATTAACATATGCTGGTACAAAGAGGTTTCCTTTCCATTTATAAACAGAACAGAAGACTGCTGTATTTACTGAATGATTTTGACCTTTATTTATAGCAAATATTGTCTGGGATTCTTTCCTTTTATTTTCATTAAGGGCATTAACATTATTGCTTTGCTTAGTTCTTTAATCCTCTCTGAGATTCATATGCATAGAGCTATATATAGAGCCCCTGATCCTTCCTCAGGAGAACATGTTAGCTCTAGACAGAGATTACACTGCCTCTTGAAAGCTTGTAAACAATACCTGCTTAATGAAATCCTCTGGCAAATATCAAATTTTAACACAATTCAATGTAAGACACTTTCCACCCTAAAAAGTGCCATTCAGATTTTTACGGGCAGATATAAACATTGATGATTAAGTTCACTGTATTTTTAATGCCTTAGTGGATAGTTTTGTTTTGTTTATTTTAACATAATAGCATGTCTACAGTGTTCAGCTAACGAATATCACATTTCTATTAACAATGTACTTAAATGGCATTATTCTCCTGCCCTTACATTTGTTCCTATATGCTGCACACACAAATTAAAAGAACAAAGAGGAAATATGTACTGAAAGCATATTATATTTTACTCATAGTTTGTGTGCTTTCTAAACATACCCTACACTCCCTCATCCATCCTTTTTTGTCATTACTTGCTGTGTCCCCTGAAATGAAGGACCCGATCCTGCAAACACTTCCAATGCTTGCTCTGCAAATAGTCCCATTGAAATCAACAGAATAGCTCACAGTAGTAAGCACTGTGTCTGGTCGGTAAGCAAAAGGTTTAAATGGTTGGGCTCTAGATTGTAAGCTTCTTAGAACATGGATTTATCTTTTTAATTTGCTTGCAAAGCAGCATACAGTATCTAGGAACACAGTATTGAGAACACAAATGAGCGGTATGGACATATTATGCATTAATGACAAAGCCATGCCAAAATGAGTGCCAGTACATTAATTTATGCCATGCCTCACTGCAATGTATTTTGTAGGTCACAAGTATTACAAAAAGGTATTTTAGCATTATTTAAGAGAGGGAAAATTAAAAGATTTTTGGGCTCTTTACTGTACCACTCCATCTTTTAACTCATGTGTTAGCCACTATGAATTCAACTGTACATATCTCTCAGGAAACTATTCAAGTCTCTGAAGATAACTTTCCTACACCTAGAAGAGTCATAGCTCTCAAAGTTGTAATCTCATGGCCCTGAAAAGTTAGGAGCATGAATTGGAACTCTGTTCGCCCTAATGGCATAAAAACTCCTCATTAGAGCTCTGTAGGGTACCAGAGATCAAACTTTGAAGTGGTATCTTATTTATATGGTTGGTTAATGAATTTCTGAGGTGTACCATTCAAATATAGATGCAGGAAATTCACATTTGGAGGAAGAAGCAGAAAGCACCTCTCTGGTAGGCTGATTTGATAAAAGACAGTTCTCTGAAGCTGTTCAGAGTGTTCAGAATGTTAGAATGTGCACCAAGCAAGAGAGAAGTTTACAGTGAAAGCTCAGTACTTCCTCTGGTAGGAGACCAAGCCATGTGAATGTAGGCCTTGCAGTGAGGGCATAGCAGACTTAACACTGATCCATTGAGCCCTGCACAGATGCCAAATTTGTATCCACATCCATATCTGTAGCCACAAAAAATGAGTCACTGATATCTACACTGACATCTGTAAATGTGGCTACCCACAGATATAAAGCAGGTATCCACAAATTTGTTCTAGATATAAAATATATATCAGCATCTGCATCTACTACCACAAAATGAGCCACAGATATCCACACCTACATCAGTGGATACCAGTTGATATCCATGGATTTGCAGGGCTCTACTGAGCCACATTTTGAGAAACCTGAGTAGCAGCGTGTCTCAATTCTTCGCTTCAGATCTAAGCCACTGAAGTTGATGGGAGTCTATTGAGGTCAATAGACACAGGAGTAAGTCCTTCGAGAAGTGTGAGAAATAGGAAAAGCAAACCTTTCTGGAACCACTGTTGGTTTGAGTCAATGGAAACACCTTAGGATACAAGCATAATGTCAATATGAAAGACCAGCAGCCACCTTGAACAGACATTTATCAAACAAAACAAATACTAAGAAAGCTGATTATAGCAGAGGTTCTCAAGCAGTGCTGGCCGGAAGTCTTCAGTCATGAATGATGTAAGGGATCATAATTGCTTTGGCCTTCCGATGGTGCTACATGGAAGGAGAGGCCCTGGCCATATACCCGCTAGGTTGGCACATGGCTCTATATTTTCTTCTGTAGATATCTAAGCTCTTGACAAAGGTCAATATTATTTCCATGTTACAGACGGGAATAGAGAACCATGGTGAGGAAAAGTGGTCTGCCCAAGGTTACACATCAGACCAGTGAAAGACAGATCTCTTGTGTCCCCTCTCAGCAGTCACATTGCTCTGAAGACAAAACACAATACAAATCAAAAACACAAGGGAAAACAGAATACTCAAAATTTCACCACCATGCAAAATATTTTAAATGACTGACATCTCTCATATAAAATTCACAGCCCTGGTTGTACATGCCACATCTGACGTACTATTTCCTAGTCAGGTAAGAGGGGAAAACCAGACACACATGCAGTATATATGAGATATACTAAACACAATACAAGTGCAATTCTCTTGTGAATTTCACTGGAGGCACTTTCCTGAATAATAAGTACAAAGACACAATGCCCTTTGAACCGGAAATAGTAAACAACATATAAGCCCAGTGTTCCTTGATAAAGTAACTAGTACAGAAGTTTTGTAAATTACATCCCTTTCACCCTTTTTTAAACAGAGAGAAAAGTTACTATATCCATAAAAGGCTAACATCAAGTTAACTGGATATAAATTCCCTTTTCGTGGAAAAGATAGATCTTTGGCCACATCCTGCAGTTCTTACTCAGGAGGAAAAGATGACAGGTAAGGAACGAGTAAGGACTGTAGGATTTGACCATTTACCAAAGTACTTCAGAATGGTATGGTAGTTCAATGCATATCGATCACATTAATGTCTTCTGAGCAACAGCTTTTCTACAATTCTGATAGTTCTATGGTATTTACTTTGAATCATATCTTACATACAAACTTTATCCCCGAACACCGTGTAGAATTCAATAAAACAACTGATAGGGAAATTATGTTAGGGAAGGGAGAAAATGCCATTATAAAAATTTACAAGCCCTCTGAATTTGACATGTTGAAAGAAACAATTTTTTTAAATGAAAAAGAAGTATACATAGAGGCTAAATAAGCATGTAGTACACTTTATAAAGCATAGTGAGACTCAGGGCTGAATTTCCAGCACGGCTAATTAGTGCTGGAAATTACAGAAGTGACTTTGAGCCTCAAGATAGCCTTAGGAAATTAGCTAAGCTTAGTACTTTCTCCCTAGAGAAAACCTGAGCTACTAAGAGCGTTTTGATATCTGTGTCTTGTGCTAATGTACATCAAGCTGCCAATTACTGGTAGGTATTCTAGACTTCAGAAGTCAAGAATGCTGATGCAATGAGCAGGTATTATTAGGGAGCAATTCTGAATGATTGAATACAGCCTTAGCATCACAGCAACAATGAACAGTTTTTGTGCCTACAGCAATGGAAAAACACTTGCATAAAATTCTGCACCAGTTCATTTGTCCTCAGTCATTCTCTCTTTTTCACTCTTCTCTTTGTCCTTATAGCAATTTACTGTAATTATGTTAAGTGGTCCTTTCTTCGGGATGCCATGCTGTCACTGCTGCTATATCTTTTCTAGTTCAGGTACATCAGGATCTTGAACTTCTAAAGCTCTTTCTTTGCCAGAGCTTTGGAAAAGGGTGTGGTCTGGGGACACCCACTGTTTACGTGTGTGTGGAGGGGACAGATATTTTTGAAAAGTTTGGGGTGTTTTGGAGATGGCATTTTTCTTGGGGTTTGCTGCTGCTTTCACTAGTGTTGTTCCTTTACATAATTAATAGAGGGAGTTAAACTGGCACCCAGAGTGATAGATAAACTCCCTTTTTAAGGTTGTTTATATAGTTTTATTTATAGCAAATGAGTTTTTTGCCTGAGAGAGGATATCAGCACTGGCATGGGAGAGACCTTAAGAGAAATTAGTCCTTTCCTCTGCATTGTAGGACTGAATTTCATGTTTCCTAATGCCTCACATTTTATATAGAGGAACTTAATCATTCAAATTAGGTTATTTAATATGATGAATGTGACTTTTTCTGGATAATCCAGAGTTAATAAATATGCTTCCTATCAATTTAAAAAGCTTTTTGTTTTGTAAAAAAAAATATTCAAATGATGGTTCTTCCTGTGTTTCTAAATCAGGTAATGTATCTGAACTTTTTCACTGTCTCTCATATTTCTTAATGATATACACTCTATTAATAAGTACACAGTTTTGCTTAACATTTCATCATGTGTAGTTTTGGCACTTTTTGAACAACTAGGCTGGATCAGACAAATGAGTCCTCTCAGTAAACTCTCTCAAATTAAAAACTATGGGGAACGTGGATAATATCTGGAGAACCTGCTGGAGAATAGTTTTCCCATATGAAGTTTGATGTGCTTGGATAGAGTTATGGGACATCTGCTTGACTCCCTCTTATTTAAGAACATACTGGTAAAGAGTTCTGGAAAGAGAGAAAGGCCTTTTGGCTCAAGAGATCTTCGATTTCCTTTGTCTTTAAAAAAAGGATTTTGGTGAAGCAAGCAAAAACAAGTAAGTGATGATGTAACTGGCTAATTTCAGCAGGTGAGGCGGTTATAATGTACAACAAAAAGGCACAAGGTGAAGATACACTTTAATTATAGTCAACATGACTTTGAAATAGTCAAGAATGTCGAATGTCAAAATGTTTCCATCCTCACTATTAAATAAAAGGTTCATTTAACTGCAGTTCTGTATCTTTACCTTTGTTAGATGTGTTCATTAGAGAACATTTCCAATTTTAGGCAAGATGAGAATGAGTCACATCCTTCAACATATTCAGTTAAGAAAGGACCAGATTCCTTTTCAGGTCTTCAAGGGGAAAAAAGGGAGGGATAATTTGCATTAAATAATTTTCTTTAAAGAGATGTTTTCTCTTCATTTATATAGATATAGTGGGTGTGTATTTATGATGATGATGATGCTAATCATCAACATTTATATTTATACGTACGTACACACACACACACACACACACACACACACACACACACACACACAGTTATCTTGACCCGTGGATGCTGAGAGTTTGGACTTCCCAACAATTAAATAATGTAGAAATTTGTTTGTTCTCCACTGAGAGGCTAAATTTATAGAACAAAGGCCATTTACTCAATTATATGAGAATACTAATCCTGCTGAGAAAACACATTTCATGAAGAACAATCTTCACCAGATTTTAGGATTGTGATTAAGCTCTGGTTTCAAAGCAATATCAGATGAAGGACTAATGCTATATTAAATATCAAGTACGAAATAGTAAAAAAAAGTTGTCAGCAGATTTACTTATTAAAACTGTTAAATGGATTCTGCACATCATTTGTTGTTCTGATGCACATTTAGTAATAAATCTACTCAAGGAATCACACATCGTACCCAAGAACAGTATGTCCAGAGCATCTCTGCTGTTTCATGTGTGTACCCTGTGGGATGGGAGCAGGAGTACAGACAGCAGTAAAAATCTGAGGCCAGTTCAGAATGTTGTATTTAGTATTTTAGAAGGTCAAAGACTGTATTTCACAAAACTTCCATCAATACATTATTAATAATACACTCACATCTCTATCTAGGCTTATATACTGCCCCCATTACTGGATGGCATGCAGGCAAAAGTTTAAATGCAAACGAGTACTACTAAAACTCCCCTTTCTCCCCACAATTGTGCAAGCTCTTTAAATACAAAATCTGGGCACATCTGCTCTTCCAAATTTACATGGATATGTCTACATTATGGGACAAAGTCAAATTAAGATACGCAACTTCAGCTACGTTAATTGTGTAGCTGAAATTGAAGTAGCTTAACTTGGCTTTTGAAATTGTCTACACTGCAGGAAGTCAAAAGAACACTCTTCCTTCCACTTCCCTTACTCCTTGTGAAAGCAGGTTACTGGCATCAATTGGCATGCCCCTCTCACTTTGAATTAGCTATCTTTACTAGACCGCTAATTCAAACCTTGAAAGATTGACAGCAGCAGCTTCAATCTTCCTCTGTAGTATTGACATACTCTTGGGTAATTGACCAGTGCTCGGCCTTCTCACATCAAGTCACACCTGATAGACTTCCCTATATTTAAGGAAAACTATCAAAAAATTACATTGTCTGTAAGTATGTTGGTAGGCAAGTGCCACTGTGAAACCATTCAGAGAGCTCTGTAGCTATTGCGTCCAATGTCCATATACAGAAAGCAGTATCTTGTGTGCACGGCTTATATAGAATTATATATGCCTGCACACAAATACCAGGGGTGTTGTGCTTCTCCCAAACTACCTAATCAAGAGACCCTAGTGGCTTTCATTAAAAAAGTGTTTAGTCTGTATGGGTAAAACAAACCTACCATGAAAACAAACCTAGCATGACTGCTGCAGTGATTTTTGTGTGGGTCTGCAAACACCATGAAATGGTTCTGAATAAAATGCCCCTTCATCTCAGTGTTAACTTTGAAAACTGCAAATTCAGGGTCCTGTGCCAAGATCACCCTAGCAGAGAAATCTGAAGGGAACCTTGGGAGTTGCAAATACCCCATGAAGGCTTTATTGGGGTGACAGTAGCAACAGCCACCTACAACAGTCCTCTGCTCAGGTAACTGCATGGGGTCAGTCTTTGGTACAGACTCCAGTTTGCCTGGGGCAGGGAGGGATAGGATAAGCCTCACCCTGCCCAAACAGGAAGTGTGGTGACTTTCTAGGGCCCCTGCCACCCCAAGCAGGAAAAGACACATGATTTGGGCCCAAGATTGTCCAAATCCAGCATGGGCATTAAGAAGACTTGTGTTCTGATCAGGTGTCCTGCCTATGTTGATGGGGCCTAACATACCTGCTCCTTTATTCTCTCACTTGCCTCCAACCAGCAGTCACTAATCAGACAGTTTAGAATTTCAGGGAACTCTGGTCACAAGGCACTTGTATTCCACTTCCTGCTTTCTGCCCTGCCACAGAAACCTGTTACACTGTCCTGTTTCAATTCAATTTGTATTGAAGGCTGTTTCCATGCCAAAAGCCCCCTCCCCTCAATTTTTTTTTGCATTGTTCATGGCACTTTCTAAATTTGCCTTATTTATAGATAGATAGATAGATAGATAGATAGATAGATAGATAGATAGATAGAGTGACCATATTTTCTGAACCAAAATTAGCCACACCTCCTAACCCATGTTAGCCATACACCTTGCCACCAGAAGTCCCTCCTTAGAGGCAGTACTCCAGGAGTCAAGATGGACATGACCACAAGTAAAGGATGTTGTGTGACCCCTCTAAGAACTCTTCCCACCATCCTCCTACCAATAGGGTTGGGTTAGGTCCCCACAGGACCCCCAATGCAACTATCTTGCAATTGCATTAACCCAATTTGCATTGTATTATGTTGCGGAGGAGAGGCTGGAGGAAGTGTTCCCTCTAAGATTTTCCCTCCCATGAGCCGAGTGAATTTTGTCTTTTACACCAGTATTGAGTTCACGTATACTTGTTCGGATGTGCCACTGTGGCACCCAAGTTATTAATAAATACCTTATAAACCTCACCCTTTCCCCTCTGCTGCCATGTCTCCCACCCTCCATTCACCCCATCTGCTCCCCTGGTAATTGCTGCCCCCCATCCCTCACCCTCCTTTGTGGTCTGACTCCTGCTGTTCTCACTCCCCTCAAACTGGGGGACCTGCCCCTCTCCTCTGCACCAGCCCTTCTCTTCCCCGTGTCCATTCCTCCTCTAGCCCCACTCTGATCATCTGTAGCTCCCCCTCCTCATCCCTTCTCCTAACACCTCCCTCTATCCACCTGCCCTGCCTCTCTCCTCTGCCCTCTGGTGCCCATCTCTTCCCTCTACCTGTTTGCCCTTCTGCTTCACCCTCAATCTCCTGGCATCTTCACCTTCCCTTAGCCCTGCACCTTCCTGGGGCTTTCCTCCCTTCCCTCTGCCCTCCTTGCCCTCTTTCTCTCTGGTGCCCACCCCTTCACCATCCTTTACCCCAGTTCTCCTCTTGCCCCTCTGTGCCCTCACACATGACTTGCTCCATCCCTCCTTTCAACCCTTCTTCTCCCCTCCCTCCCTCTTGCCCCCATTGTCCCTCCCCTTTCCTCTCCCAGCATCACTCTGTCCCCTCCCTTTTCCCCTCCTGCCCTTTTCCTCATGGTCTTCTCTTGGCCCGCTGGCATTTGACTCCCCCTCCACCCTGACCCTTGGTGCCTTCCCCTTTCTTCTCCTGCCCTGCTCTCCTCACCCCCTACCTCTCCTTTAGTTCTCCCTCTTTTCCACATGGAAAGCAGTGTGTGGGGCTGGAGCCCATGGTCCAGCCCCAGAAGCCCTGACCCCAGCTGCTACTGGGGTGGGACTGCATGCCAGGACTGCAGCAAAGGCCACCCGTGGTGCTGTTTTTAGTGCCGCAGTCCCACCCGCACGGGCTGCCAGACTCCAGCTAGAATCAAGCAGCAGTCGCACAATCAGACCCCAGCTGGAACACACCTTGTGTGGCTGCTGCTTGACTCCAGCTGGAGCTGGGGATGCTCGTGGGGATCTGGACTGCAGTACTAAAAATAGCATCACAGGTGGCCTCCACTCCATTCCCGGCACCTGCCAGCTTGAATGCGCCCCAGCTGGGCTCCGCTTAGCTACTGCCTGGACTCCAAGGTGGCCCGGAAGAGGCAGCAGCAGTGTCCCCAGACTAGGACCCTACGTGGCAGAGGCAGTCCCACAGGGGGAAGGAAGAGAGGGAGGGGCTTCATGTCATCGGAAGCCGGCCCAGCTGCCCTACGTGCCCTGCTTGGGGTGGGGGGTGGAGGAAGAGGCTGCTGTGCCACGTCGGTGTCCCCATCAAGTAGTGAAATGTCTGGGGGGCTTTCTGGGACATACTTGATGGGGAACCAGGACAGAGTATTCACATTCGGGAGAGTCCTGGAAAAATCAGGACATATGGTCAGCGTAGTTACCAGAAATTTCAGCGATGGCCCACCCTTTACAGGATTTAAACCTAACTCCTTTGCATTATGATGCACTCACATAAGACAGCAGAGTGATAAAGGGTGATAAATACTGAAACTACTTAATTGCATTATTGAACACTACCCATAGCCAGTTTCTATTGTTTAGCCTGAACAAAACAACTTAGAATACTCCCTTGAACCATCTGTTTACCCATAAACAAATCCAGTGTTCCCCTTGAACCATTGTTGTGTCCCTACAAAAACTCAAGTAAAGGTTCTGATAGCTGGATCTAAAGCCTGCCTCAGTTCCACAGGGACTTGATCTTCTCACTGATCCTGCTGGGGACTTTGCTCTGCCTGTCTCCAATACTCCGGAGCCACAGCTACCACCATCTAAGAATCTGGATCAGTTCAAATTTCAGGAAATGGTGATTTCTCTCTCTTCTCTCCTTCAAGGCAGGTTCAGAAGGCTACACCTAATCAGTTATGGTTTGCTAACGCTAATGTTTGTAATATTTAATATTGTAATAATTGTGTTTTATTTGTATGGACACTACTTAGAAATATAACTGTTAATCTGGGTGCTTTTCTGTCTTTTCCTCTCCCTGCCCCCCCCCCCCCCCCGCTCCCCCAGCGGTGGTGTTTTGGCTTCCTTATTTACGAGTAAAGATCTCTGTATTGCCCAAAAATCCTGTGGGGTTTGCTCCTCAAGTAGGTTACTAGCAGAACAGTTGTGGTGCGAAAGCAGGGACAGGGAGGTGCTGAACCTGGGGTGGCAGCTTAAAGTGCTTTTTAACCCAGCTCACCTTAGTCCAAGGGCACATGAGGGTCACAGCTTCACATTGCTGTGCAACCCAGCCTACTGAGGAGAGGGGCATATAAGGGGTCATCTTGTGAGTGCTGATTAAGTGGTCCTCTCAGATGTGTTAGTGGGTGTTCATTTGATTCTGGGGTGGGAAGAATAGGGTTCCTACAGAAGAGCGCCATTGAGAGGGAATTGGCAAAAGGGAGAAGTAAAGCGCCATATGAGAGCATAAGTAACACAAGGAACACACGGATAAAAAAAAATTATCCTCGTAAGAGTTAATCCTAATAAATGAGCATATATCCCAGAGTCATAGGTAAATCTGGTAACCTGATGCAATGGGCCTGGCCTGGGTGGAGCAACCCCTGCTGGCAGAGGTAGGGAGTGGGTGCCCAGTCCACCCCTCTTTAAATGGGTAACTTGGTAAACGTAACCTTTAACTGGTTAACTGATTAAGCAGGATTTTACATCCCTAGTACAGAAGTTATTTCCTCACCTATCCAATCTACAATTCAATGGCATTTAAAAGCTTACCTACTTTACAGTAAAAAGCAGCAGGCGGACCCCAGAGCTAGGGTTCCTCATGCACCCACACCATGCGGCCTTCCCCTTCGGGAAGGGAGGCTGGGGAAGTGCAGTGCCTCAACGACCCTGCAACCTGGACCAACTGTTACAATCCTGCTGTGGCCTCATCATGCAGTTTGTTACCACAGCAACATCCTTATTAAGTGACTCCTGGGCATGGTTAATTACCATGGTAATAAGGCAGTTTCTTGAAGCACACTTAGCTATACCAAGACTTTTGTTCCTCACGCAGCACAACATAGTTTACGCTTTGCCGCATTGCGTTTTGCTAGTGGAGAGTTGTGACATTTGAATCAAATAACAATTTGTCCTGGAATTTGTTTATGTATCAACGCAATGAACATATACAAAATGTATTTTGTAGCTTTGGGGATTCTGTTACAGTATGCCTTGCTTGAGTTGCCGAGCTGCCCAGAGAGTGCAGTAATATTTAGCTCTTTAGCCTTTTCCCTGTGCTTAACCCAAGATCAATTCTCAAAAGATAAGTGATTATTCTCATTTTAAAGACAAGGAAATGAAAGGGACTCACCCAGGTGATAGGAAATTGGGATCAGAAATGGGAATAGCATCACCTTCCTTGTCTAGTGCCCTGTCTACAGGGCCATGCCAACTCCCAAACAAGAGGAGCCTCAGCAGAAAATTTCTGCAGCTTTCTCTGGATATCATAGGTTAATTATAATAACTTTATAATTATGTCCTGTATGTAACAACTAGGTTTTTAAAAAAAGTTCTCCTTAATTTCTAATTGATCAAACTTGTGAAAAGAGACTTAATGTAAACTGATTCACATTTTCAGAGGATTAAAAAATACCCACTGAAGAATCAAATAATCAGAACACAGTGAAATCCACTCAAACTCCACTCTTAAGATATGCCCACATTACCAAAAAAAAAAAAAAATTTGTATCACCACAAGCAGACAACTTCATTAGAGAGCAGGAATAGAATGGGCACAAAGAATTAGCCTCATGTCCCATAAGATAGTTCCACAATCCAGTTCCAGGTGAGTACAACTTCATCTATGGTTAGTGACTAACAGCATTACACCAAATGCCCACTCAGCCTCAACTTTTTTGGTAAGTTAACAAACCTAATGAAAGTTACAGTCATTTCTGGCATCTGATATAACACAACAGGACAGCCTCACAAGCAAGTGATAAAAGGGATACTCTAAAAACAAAAAGGCTTGTCTACAAAAAGTTGTGCTTGTTTACACTTAAAATATGCTATAGAATTACTGTAAAAAGCTGTGTGTTATTCCTATTTCATTTGAGTGATCTATTTTGGTTTAGATCAAGTCAATGTGAAACAGGTTTAAGAAATCCCAACACATTCACATAGAAGTTTTCATTTGTTAGACTAGAGTGATTTTAATAAAACCCGTTGAAGTTTGGGGTAGAGAATGCCTACCTACATAATGATCCGTGATAAGTTGAGGGAAGCTGGTCAGTGAGGTTTTACAGAGGTCAGGTCTCAGATATAGCGAACGAGCTGATGGGCAGGATACAGAGTATGCCAAATTCTATGCATGTATCTGTGAGATTGTCTTGTTGAGCAAGATTTAAAATCTTTAAACCAGAGCAATTGATTGAAATTAATGAAATTTTAAAAAAAATACAGTAAACTTTCACATGTGAAAAAAATTAACTATATTAGAATGGAATGGGAAATTATCTAGATGCCAGCTTATTTTGGCACTAGTTAGTGCCTTAACTGCAGTATTTGAATGGTTTTTATACTCCAAATTTGGAAGAGAAATTAATGAGAATTCAGAGAGAGCAACAACACTAACAACATGGGAATAGAATCTAAAGCAAGCTTACATATGGAAGACAACTCTTTACAAATATAAAAAGGGATGTTAAAATGGCTAGGGATCATTCATTCTTAGTCATCCAAATCAAATTGTTATGCCTATCAGCAAGAAACACAAATAGAATTGGCAGTTTGTTATACCCAGAGAGATTGCAGAATCACCATCACTGGGAAGAAGACTGAATTAGACACATCTGTTAAGATATGGTTTAAGAATTCAAATCTAGCCTTTGAGGATACAAGAGGGGATTTCCCCTCCCCCCTCTCAAATCCAAATGATTGATCATTCCTCCTCAAAATAGAGCAATGTCACACAGGGAACAGCACAAAACTTAGCAAGAACCAGCTACTCCAATTTACTCCTGGCAAATATTCTCCCTCCATCAAGAAACAATGGTATTTTTGCTGTACTAATCAGTGGCAAATGTTAACAACAATGCTATTTCAATGGCTATTGGGCTTCAAAATAAACATCTCAGAGCTAAACAGGAATAAATTATTCCTTTCAGAGAAATTGTTTAGGAACGTTTGCAGACAAATGAAGACAACATTGCATCATTTTAAAGCCAGTTCATACTTGGAAGGCTATCCTTCCATCCATAAGAGGTCTAAGACGACCTTTAGCTATAGTTCAGCTTTAGTTTCTGTAGTCAGAGAATACATTGAGCCCCACACAATACAAATGACTATTTAGGACTCTGGTATCTTATATTTAACGTTTACACACATTAAACAACTTATTGCTAGCTTCTTGTATGTTGCCCTCAGATGGATTAACGCATCTGCCTTCCTGAGTATCATTCTCTTCTTTCATTGCCAAGTCTTCGTTAATGAGTTATGTATGGATGGTTGAAGTGACCAAGCACCATGAGAAGAGTTAACACTTCTGGGGAGATTGGGAGAGGGGGGTACACACCACACGCAGAGCTCTGGCAGCTATCCACTATGGGAACAATTAAGCTGTTGGATAAATGTGGTGAAAAAGATACAGAGCATCAAAGACACTGTATTTCAGTCCTCTGACTGGCTGCCTGATTGTAAATATAATCTAGGGGTTTGAATTGCTTGCAATGGAACAGATATGAGTCAATTAAAGTAACTTTCACTCAGACTTGTTTCACATACAGCATAATTCAGTCAAGAGAGCACAGGAATGAGAATCAGGAGGTTCTGGGTTCAATTCCCAGTGCTGCAGCTAGTTTGCTGTTCAACCTAGGGCTAGCCTCTTAATTAGGATTCTCTCAGGTTGATGTGAAAAGTTTTTTGAAAATCAAGCCACATATTTGGATGCCCAAAGTGCTGAGTACCCAATAGCTATCATTGACTTCAACAGGGCTTCCTGTATGCTCACAACGTTTGAAAAACAGATTACTTAGTTTATATATCTAATGACTGGCTTAGGAGCTTACCTTTAGGCACCCCCTTAAAAAAAAAAAGCACTGTCTTCACTTATACAGTGGGAATAATACTTACCCATCCATCTCTGTAAAAGCTCTGAGGCAAAACATATTTTGCCTATAACTGAAGCAGTTTCAGATCTCCAATTTTCAGTCGAGTGAAATAAAAATCCAAGTTTTATTTTGTTATTTAATTATGAATGTTGATTCAAAGTAGGTATGGAAGCAAGCATCTACAAACTGACAAAGTGTCTCACGCTCATAATTTCTGAGCCACCACTTTTAGGAGTGCCAACTATAATGTACACTGAAAATACATTAATTTACAGGCTCTTTCACACACATGCAGAATTCCCTTACACAATTTGTTGTTGCTTTTTGATAAAGAAAATGTAAACACTATGCTTCACCTCAATCATTTTATCCACTTTAAATGGCATCTTATCAACATTCATACCTACTTGGCAAAAGAGAGAACAAAGATTTGTTTTAACAAGCAAAGAGGTTTCAAATGGCAAATTATTATACCAGCATAAATGGCTCAATGTTAAAATAATTATCCTTTTTAATTATAAAACAGAAGAAACTGCTTCTTCACAATTTTAGAACACATCAATACATTTTGCTCGTGAGAACAAAATTTACAGTCATAAGTTGCACATAAAGGGTTTATTTTAAATGTTTTAAGGATAGAGTTACATCATAATTATAAAAATTACTTACAGAATTAAGTAACAGATTTAAAGTGTTTATACTTCTAAATGCAGAGAACAGGGAACTGTCTACATTGTTCAAAATAAAATAAAAATAATGAAACCAAGCTCTAAAGATGAAGTCATTACCCAATTTTAAAATGTGAACACGAAGACCTTTGAACTATACACATACCAAGAACCATCCAAATTGCACTAATGATGTAAAATACAAAAAGCACAGCATTTTAAAGGAACCAGAAACTGTTTTAGCTATAATTCTTCTTCCCTGAATTGATTGTAATTGCTGCTGTACTCAGAGAAACCTTCAGTTTTAAAATGAATCAATTTTAAAAGGCTTTTATGTATTGCAATTTATGAAGTTTAAAGGGGATTTTCCCTTTCTGTAGTCTACCTCTGACTTAATTTAGGGTTTGGCACTCAAAAGAAAGGAAAAAAAAAGGTGTGTAGTGTTTTTAGATTTATCAGTGATTTTATTTACTAGTGAACAGAATACATGGTCCCTTCAAATGCTGTGACAGATACAACCGGAAAATTACCTTCCGTTGGCACTATGCTCGCCTCACCGGTGCATTTAGTCCTACTAACAACCATTAAAACAGCACAATAAGCAAATTCACAAAAACTGAACACAAAATAAAACAAACAAAAACAAAAAACCTAAACATTTTAACATGCAACTTTAGTTTGTTACATTGAACGTTCTACCTTCTAAGCATGCAAAAAAGGATGGTCTGCATTTAAGATTTTTTTTTCCTTTTTAAAATTTTACATGGCAGCCTGACATCATACACACACACACACGCACACAATATACAACAATACTACAGCAGGTAAATGAGAAAGGCCAATAACTTTTATACACAGATCCTGGCTTGTGCTGTCACAAGCCCCATGATAATTTTGGAAAGTAATGTTGAACCCCTAGAACAAGGAACCAACATTTAGTTACCAGGGTAACGCAAGCACTGCATGCAGATCTGAAACATGAGCCTAAAACAAAGCCCAAAGCAGAAGGGCAGGGAGTGGAATTAGTCTCAAGCCTCAAAAAAGGTGGTTTAAGCTAACCAAAAAACCAGAAACAAAAACGAAAAATAACAAACCAAACAGACAATAGGGGACACTTAAAAAGTCATAAAAGTTTACAGATTATACTCCACTAATTGGCAGATTATGTGGTATATTAAATTGGCTTGCAGAAAACCCACAAATGCAAGCCTTTAATGCTAAAAATGTTTCAGTAGACCTAAACCTCAAATATTTCAAAACAAACTTTGTTTTCCTCAGATGTATAGCCCAAAATTCACTGTACTACGTTATGCACGTATCCTGTGTATAGTCAATACACTCACTCATTCTTGTGCCACAAATATCAACTTGGGCTCATGGAGCCAGGCTCAGCTTTGAGATTTACATGCAGGACTCTTAAGAGTCAATAGAAAACACATAACAGATCTGCAGGATGAAAACACTGTGTTGCAAATCTGCTCACTTTGTTCAAAAACACAAGGAACATTTATGATTCAGGTACTTAGTACTTAAGGACTGCATTGAGAAGCTATTCACTGAAAGACAATAGCCTGCCTTTGGTTGCCCATGATGAAATACTGGACATAATGCAATAGTAGCAATGGACAAAGAATTAAGGTACTGTATTTATATGATGAGTATTTGTTACCATTCAACAGCATAATGAGGCACAAGCCTTAAGGCTAAAATATGAAATCAGGCAAAAATGGATAGAAAAGGGCTTAAATCACTGAACCTCCAATATCAGTAACACCCATACTAGAGGTTATCTGGCCCTCAGATCAGATTAACAGCACCTCTTTTTCTAGCCTTCTAACAGCGTAAGGTTGGGTATCTGGGTATTCTCTCTCTGAACAGTGAACAATGGCGTCACATTCTAGCCTTCTGTGAAGCACTGCTTTCAAACTTGCAAAGCTCTGCCTTAATGTGACGTGAAAACTTCGCTACTGAACTGACCGTTTTTGCAATTCTGAGGACTTTTAAAAACTGCCACATTTTAGAAATTCTTGGTTTACAACTATCTTGCAAGATTAAAACTGTGAAAGGATTCTGCTGCTGTGGGCTGCTATTTACATCCACAATCTAATGCAGATGACCGAACCACTGAGGCTGCCTAGCTTTCATTAGTTAGTACACCACTGGCATGCAGAATTCTAGTGTTCATTGAATGAAATTCACATAACAGCATACCTCAAAGCAAGTACAACGTACACCACAAAAGGCGACAACAGGTTTAAGCTGTAGATGATTTGTCCGGACACTCGTAGAAAAGCCAGAAAGAAGAGCCAAGAAAGATGCTTTCTTTAGGGGAGGGGTGGAGGAGGGAAAGGAATGCAGCAGACTGAGCAGAAGGCAACAAATGCTTCTCCTTCTCCAAGTAAGTCTTTAATGTAAGAAGACTGTTCTTTCATGAGGTTTTTGTCTTTACATGTAACAGATAAACTACTATTAGGCTTTTAAGTCCACACAAGCATCCAGGTCGCTAGTTTTGATACCAAATGAGAGACTACTGATTGCCAATGTGTAGTCTAAAGATCTTTCTGAAGTAACATATATTATGACTGTTGTGGCACCAAGCACTTGGGTTTGTTAAGAAGTGTGTATAACAAAAATGCAACATTTAGAATTGAAGGCAGTCTTGTGTGTAGATTTACTGGTTCCTACAACTTGTAAATGTGGGCCACTAATCTGCATTTTCTAATCAATAGTTTATTGATTAAACCTTTTATAGTTTAAAGCCTTTTCACTGAAAGGTGCAAGTCAAACACTCGATGTTGTACTGTCTTGTGTCTACTAAGAGGCACAAATATCCCCATGTACTGCTATTTCTTAACAAGTTACTTTGAAATAAGGTGTAGAAACACAGTAGATTGATTTTACTTGGGTTAGGCACTCCTTAACACTGCACAAACCAACAATTTAATTTATTTTGTAATCTCAGCCCCAACCCTGAAAACAAGGACTGCCAGTAGCCAAGAAATTAAATTTAATGTTACATAAGAAGGCAATATTGAAATATCAAACTACACTTGCATGTGGCAGTTGAACAGGTGAGTGTGAGGTTGAAGAAAGTTAGTCTATGAAAAAAAATTTAGATTAATGATTACAATACTAGATTAACTTTACACAGCTTGAATTTGCAGCTGTTTACTTTAACTCCCTCTCCCCAAAAATATAGAGACTTCCTTCAAGAAAAGGAGTTCTCTTACACAAAATGTGTCATGTTCACACACATTGTTTGTATTATTCAGAACAAAACAGTTTTGCTGGCAGAGATTGTGGGTTCGCAGGGACATTTAAGCTTTCATTAAACTGGAAAGCATCAAGTCTTTGTGTCTACAAATTTTACATTTAATAGTTCCACAAGTTTGGCAAAAGTTCACAATGATGTCTAGGATGTTTTCACCAAATCGTAGACATAAATATGGAAATCGTCATCAAACTTGATGAAATAGACAGAAGGTTTGGCTTCAACTTGGTGAATGACCATGCCAGTCCTTTTAGAGCCATCTTCTTTGGCATATTCCACTTGTTTGCCTACCAGGCTGTCCACAACTTCACCTGGTTCCCGTTCTGCTGGAGGAGAATCATCTGAAACACAAAAATATGATGTTTACTTTTGAGTTTAAAGATTTTCAATCCACATAACTGCAAAGATGACTTCAGAATATCTAAATATATCAGAAATGAATGGTGAGAATTACAGTTTTTGAGAAGAACATTTTAAAAGTTGTAATAGGTTCAGTCAAACTGAGTTTACATCTTTCACAGTTTACAACTGCAGGGGAAAATGTAGTTAGGTAACACTGTAACCGGTATTTTAAGAAACTGAAATCCTATACTAGCCTTATGGCATCTATTTGCTCCTATGTAGTCATATACACCTAAAGCAAAGTAACAAATGAAAAAGTTTTACATGTGTGGTCTTTGTCTATAATACACTGCAGGTTATGTATGCACACTGTGTGTAGAGCCAGAGATTTTAAAAGTAATGTCTGTGCACACACCCTGGCTCTCCTCTCCAGTTGCTTCTCTACCACAAATCAGATAAGATCAAAAGCAGAGGGGAAGGACAGTGGGCAGTGGAATACAGATAGCAATCACACATCTAGAAGAACCACCATTAACAGTTATGTCACTTCCTCTTCCAATCTGAGTGAAGGTCCCTGTTGTAGTCCACTGTAGGTGATGACAAATATCACCTAAACAGGAAGAGAATATGACTATGTGAATGGTAGATCTGCGCAGACTACTGCTGTCCTACAGAAGGCATTAGCAGAACAATCCTGCACCACGGCATAAATGTCTTGCAAATGTGTGAATGGAACGCCAAGCATCTGCTTTACAAATGTCCAGGAGGGTACGCACTGAAGAGATGCTACTGTTGTTGCTTGTTCGCTGGTGGAACGATCTCTTAGCTGAAAGGTAAGGTGTTTGAGACCTGAGAGAAGAATGTCTTTTTGTCCATTCTCTGGATTGAGATGGCCTGCTGCCTTCCAACTTTTGTTTTTACAGAGACGTACAGTCACAAGGACTTTCTGATTGGCTTTGTTCTATGCAGGTAGCAAGCTAAGACTCATTGAACATACAGGGAATGGAATCTCTGTACTTGTACAGAAGCATGTGGTTTGAGGAAGAACACAGGTAAGTGAACGGATTGCTTAAGACTGAACTCCAAAACTACTTAGGGATGAATTTGGGATGTAGTGTTCCCCTGGATTTGAGGGGTATGTATATGACAAAATGTAATCAAGTTAGTAGTTGCAACAATCTTACACTCATTCAGCCTCCCTAAAATCACCACAGTTAAGGGTTAATTTGAAGACAGGCTTTCAAAAGGAAAGTCATATCTAGCTAGCAGTTTCTGCTAATCAGAATGGAAGAAGGAGATAAACAATTAATACTAAAAACCTTAGTGATTAAAACTTTAAGTCTAAATGAATCCTATATTACAAGGTTATCAAAAGTTTAAAAAAATAATAATTTAGTAGGGGTCATTATAACCTATGTGTTTCGTAAAAGTTAAATATAAAAAAATTGTTGTTAAAATATACTCTAAAACAGTCCTCTAAGACAACCTTCACTTTTCCTGACACCATTCTCCCTGGAATGTGAGCAACTGGCAACTGCAAACCTGCTGTTAATTACTCAATGCCATTCCAAATGGTAGGTAATTATCTGGAATGGTGTAAACCTATTGCTTATGTTTGTGTGTAGTTTTAAAGAAAGCATGGTTTCTTGCATTAATCTTATCAGATCGATAGGCTGTGCTCCTATTCATTTATTCCTTATACCATGTAAACTGAAATAGTTGACCCTGTTGGAGATTCTGAAAATAGCATGTGACAGCAGATGTAGCTACATCTAATCCTTACGGAATATGGTGTATGCAGGGTCGGCAATCTTTGCTTCAAATATGCCACTCTTCTCGCTGTTGTGAAGGCTACAAGAAAGGACATTCATGGAAAAGAAGGACATGGGGCAAGAAGCTAAAAACCTCAAAGGGACCCGGATATCTCGTTAAAAGTGAGAATAAGTTTCAGGTTCCACTGCAGTGCAAGCTTCTGAGTAGGTAAGAAGGTTCTTACTAAGCCCTTCCAGAATCTATTGATCAGCTGGTGTGCAAAATCGAAACAGCCTTGAGAGGTGAATTGCAGGCACTGATTGCTGCCAACTGGACTCAAAGGAGCTGATGCACAAAGTCATGACTCCCTGTACATGACAACAGCAGTTGCCTTTATTCAAGAGGAGGCATCAGTGGCACTGACTGGGGATTAAAAGTTGGTCCTGGTTATCAGTTTGCGTTCATCTATCAGAGCTTGGAAGTGAGCCCTGTCAATGAACTTTGCAAGTTTGCTATAATTCAGGAAATCGCAGTTAGCCAGCAACACCTGGTAATTGACTATCCTGAATTGGTTGCTAAAAGATGAGAAGAACTATATATTAAGTAGTTCCAGGTGTTTATTCTTCTTGCACACTGTTGTCTGGTCCTTTCAGAGATGGTATGGACCAACAGTGAATTAGAAGCTGGGTGAGACAAACATTTTGCATCCTTAGTTGGAACATAGTAACGCTTCTCACACTTTGAGGGTAGGAGCACAGGCAGCAGAGGTAGCCAAACTGTATTAGTTGACTCCAGTACAGTTCTGTTAACAGGCAGAGCTATAACCTTGGATCCAGAGAGGTGCAGCATGATTAAAAGTATGCCCTGGGAGTCCTGAATTTCCAGAAGGGGAATATGAAGAGCTCCAAACACTGCAGAAGTGGGCATGGAATTGTCTTAAGTAATTGGATGGTGTGTGCACATGGTGACTTGGAGATCTAAAAGTCACCACTTCATCCGGGGATGATGATGGCAGTCTTGCCGGTTCTGATGGATCTGACATGTTGCATTCTTCCCCCTCTGTCAGATCCAAAGATAGATCTGAGCAAATAAGTGCTAGAACTACAGGTCAAGGGGGTGCTGCTGCACCTGCTGGCTTGAAGTGATTTCCATCATGTACAGGTTATTTTAATGCTCTCAGCAACCCCACTATACAAATTGTTCTTCCAGCTCTGATAAAAGCATTCTATTAGAAGGGAGGAAGAGGTGACACTGGTCCCAAAGCCACTGTGAGGGGTCACATTATGGTCACTGTGAGGGGTCAGTAAGTGATCACATTGGCCCCAATTGTATGGGGTACCAACAGCTCCAACTCAGAGATGGAGGTTGTTCTTGAACTTGTGCAAGTTTATTGGGGAGTTGAGGATAAGTATGGCAAGCAAAGAACAGATCATCAAATGGCTCCTAATCTTCTGAGTATGCGGCCAATTCTTGTTCCTGTGATGGTACCATTGGTGATGTTGGAGGAGAAATGTATTCTGCATCTGGTGGGGGTTGATAAGCTCTATCCTGCAGTGGGTTCTCTCAGAGGAGACAGCTCTCCCTGAAAATTGAGGGTAGGGGAGTAGGGTAGGGGATTCTGGATCCATGCAAGTGAGGATATCATGGGGGTTGAAACAGATTCAGGCATTCTGATGAGAGGGACTCTGCCTGTAAGGACCATCCAAGCTAGCGAGGAGGGTGGTATCTTGCAGTGACTGGGCTTTAACATTACCATCTGTTTGTGAACACCTGGGAATGATGGACAACAGGACATGATCTGGGACCGATGGATCCCAATGCTTTTCTTTTAGTGCTTCTGTCCTAAGTCCTTATGGGCTAAGCTGGTAGGTTTTCTTACAGTTACATATGGCTTCTTTGAAGTGAGTTTTTTTTTTTTACAGTCTCATGCTTATGAGAATGCTTCCTAATTTATTGAAAAGACCTCAGCAGAGGATCTATGAGAGTAGTCTCTTTCCCACATCAGACTTGACAGCAGGATATGTACTTCTTGTTGAATCAAACCAATGAACAGGTAGGATTCCCCAGCCGGGGTCTGATTAGAGCCTCATGACATTCTCCATGACATTCTACCGGCAGAGATGAAGCTCCTACTTTTTCAGGTAGGACTGGGGAATGATTGGCATATACTACACCTTACCACCATAAGCTTCCTCAAGGCAGTGCAGATAATGGTGGTGGTCTTTAATGATAAGGAGGATTGTGGGCAGGAAGCACAGAGTTTGAAGCCCTGTGTCCTGGGCACTATTTAGTACTTAAATGAGGTACAGGGGTTATCCTCACCCCCCCCCCCCCTTAAACTAATGCTAACATTGTTAGAACTGATAACAAATGTTACAACAAAGAAACTAGTGTGATTTTGTGGGTCTTTATGCTAAACTTAACATAACATTTATTTGACTTAGCTTCCTTTGGCAGAGAGACCGGCTTACAAAAAAGAAAACTGGTGAAGTCTGATTCAGAAGGAATTCTGAAACTACGTTTAGGAAAGATTTCTTGCTAGGACAAAAAAAATATTTTGTTCATGGAACACAATAATAAAAGGTCAGCCATAAAAGTTCAGTTAGTCTCCTTGCAGATGTAATAGAAAAGTTGTCTCATGGACAGGTATTAAAACCTTCCAAAGCTTTTAATGGAAATAAAAATCAATTTATGTGCTAAGTTTCAAGTCTACACAGAAAATCTTGCCAGTTTTTAAAATCATACTTAAAAATTAGGTCCCGAATCACTGAACTTCTGTACCCAGAGCACAATTCAAGCCACTAACTGAAATGTTTCCAGATGCAGGGAAGACTGACTGTTCCAGATATTATCTAGAAACACAGTGACAAGTATGAGAGACTCCAGCAACAAGTCCAGGAGTTCATAGTACCAGAACTGATTAACCAAATCTATAACTATAACCTTGTCCCCTTATCTATAGGACTGGAGCAGGGAGGGAGAGGAGAAGGAAAAAATATAAAATGATGGTTCCAGTCCAATAGAGTGACATTTGTCAGACCTGGGAATCTTTCCTCTCCTTAAAGATAAAAAAAGGACACTGGCATTTTAAATTGCTTTTGGTAAAAAAAAAAAAAAAAAAAGATGTATTGATTCATAACCCCATTTCTGAAATAGATCTCATACCATTGACTCCTTTAGGAGAATATACAACTACAGTTTCTATCCTCTGTGATTCATGTTGCTTGCATGGTGTTCAAGTATGACAATACTGGTGTGATACTGTCTGCTAATAAGTGTACCATGTAGTCCTCCATATGAAGTGAGACTTAAGAACCCAATGAATAGCTTCCAGCTCTAATCTTTATGAAAAGCTTCACCTATCGAGGACCCCAACTAAATGAACAACCAACTCATTATAAAGCCAGAGCTCTGTCACAATCCATTCAGCTAGAGAGAAGAGTATAGAGCTCCACTCAATTTTTTTTTCTTTTTGAAAGGGGGTTTCCTATTTGTTTTCTATATTTCCAGTTCAATATTTTCTACACTTGAAGACATTGTGACTAGCTGGAGATCTGCTATCAATATATCTGCACAAGGACCAAGTAATCAAGTTGGGATACATGAATCTATAGATCTTGCATGTAAATATCTCACAATATTGGCTACCACTGTGCCTGTGAATGCCACTTCTTGTTTACAGTGAGACGTGGACAACATTATCTCTGCAAATGTAACCGGACTTGTTTGTCTGAGTGACTGACAGAACATGAAGGAGAACTGTGTGGACTTGTAGGCTCTGAATTTTTTTGGGGGGGGGTAACATAACTCTGCACAATTAAATTCAACTTTTGTAATGAAGAGACTGCATCACAGTACTTGTATTGTATGAACTGAAAATACTATTCCTTTCATTGTGATAGTGCGTATATTTATAATAGAAAATATAATGACCATTATACACTTTATATTCTGTATTGTAATTCAAGTGAGTGTGAGTGTGAGAGAGAGAGAGAGAAAAATGTGGAAAACATCAAAAAATATTTACATAAATGGCCTTATATCAACAGCACACTCAATCATGATTCGTTTTTTAAGTGCTAGACAGTCCTAATTAAGTTCACATGAATCTTCTGCAGTTTGTCAGCTCTTTCATTTCAATAACAAATAAACAAATAAACCCAATGTCCATGGGAAGTGAGATGTTTTGTAGTTTAGAAGAAAAAAAACATACTGATGTACGTACTGGAATCAGGCATAATGCGGAGATCACCTTCTTTATAGTCATCTAAGAGCTGATACATGTACAAGACAGGATCCTTCTCATAGGTAATATAAAACCATGTGTTCATTATAGGAGCTCGAGCCAACACCATCCCCCTCCACTCATCTTTTGAGCCATCTTCTGTTTCAAACATATGTTCCACAGCTTTGCCAATCATTGTATCTGCAAGGTGGGCATCACTGATTCGAGATGAAGCTGAAATACGTACACAATATTTCATAAAGTTCAGGACCATTTCAGAAGCATGCATACTGCACCTTTCAAACAAATCATAAAAAAGGTTTCATTCAAATTGTTTCTATTCTCTGGGTGTATCCAGACTACAAATATTAAATAAGAGCTTGTCTACAATGTCATTTAAAATAGCTATTTCTGATTAAATCCCATGTGTAGACATTAAGGATGTTAGATAACTGTCAGGTAACTGAATAATCGTGTACACTCATGAAATCTTAGCTGTTTACATGACTATTCAATAGACCCTGGGGAGCCCCCTGCCACCGCACGCGGCTGCCTTTATAGGAGCCAGTCCATGAGATGAGCCAATTTAAAAAGGGCTGGCAGCAGCCCCTGTCCGTGAGAGGGAGTGCGGGGTGAGTCTGAGCTCCCCATGGACAGAGGCTGTTCTGTAGGAAGCAGAGCAGCCTCCGTCCACAGGGCACTCGGGCCCACCATGGGCAGAAACTGTTCCACAGCAATCTCCCCTTTCCCTCACCCTGGCTATTGCCTCTGATAGAGGCAGCAGTGCTGGAGAGGAGGGGAGCCAGGCGGCACCGTGGAACCAGTGCTGGGGAGAATCAGCTTCTAAAGCCAGCCCCCCCCAGCACTGGCTCCTGCTCCCTTCCCCCTGCTGACTGCATCAGCAACGGGCGGGGGAGAAATGCATGTAGTCGACAAGGTTAATCAATAAGCCTGGGCTTATCAGTTAATTGCATGGTCAAGTACACGTTGACATCCCTAGTGAACACATTTATTCTGGAACAAGAGCATCCACATATGGAGCTAATCAGAAAATTAATCCACTTTAAACTCACAACCTAGTGTATTCCAATACAAGCCATACCTCCAGTCTAGAAAATAATAGAATCACTAAAAGACTTATTGTGGGTTACAGAGAAGATACCACATCATCTTCATTTCTATTAAAAATAAACTTTTATGACCAGCCCTCCCACATTTGCTAAAATAGCATTTAGGGGTTTTGTCACTGAATTTTTTCCTCTTGAAACACTGCCAATTTATTTCAGCCAATAAAAAAAGCTGGCCCCATTTGAGAGTGAGTGACAAATGGCATGAATTCTGAACAGTGATAAGTGTTTTAGACAGCTGACTGAAGAATTGATAACAAAACACATGAATTCAATTATTTCATTTTAAAAGAACTTTCACTTTATTTTTATTGCTTCTCGGGAAAGGCATACGAGAAAAATTTAATACAGAACCATAAAATACGGAGCACAGCAAAGAAAATTTTCATGAAATTGAACTGTAAAATGTGATCTCTCACTCAGCATCAACAACAGAAATATTAATCTAAGCACTATATAAGCTTTTTAGAGAGAAACCTTGGCGGTGACAATGGTTGATCAATATTATATAATTTATAAGCATTCTAATTAGATAATTATACTAATTAATGTCTATTGCACTCCATCTGATATCAAAGAAGTTGTTTAATTTGAGTGCAGAATTCCCTCCTTGTTCCAAAATAAGGAAAATATTTCCTAATAAAAGTCCACAGATGTGACAAAATACAATATAGCAGCTCCATCCAGCGTCCTGTCCAGAGCTTGCAATATATATGAATATGCAATCAAAAGAGTACTTACCAACTCTGTCTGGAAGGACTTCAAGCGCTGATACTCTCTCATCTTTGTGCAGTTCTAGTCCATAGACACAATCAAATCCATCATATTTAATAAGGTAGAGAGAAGGATTTACTGGAACCTGATCAAGAACTGTCCCTTTCCATTGTGTTACAGGTCCACTCCCTTCTTTCCATCCATGCTGTATTCTGCACCCTACAATATTTCTTCGGGGCTGAGAAATGGGTTTACTAGGTCCCACGTTGTTTCGATGCTTTCTGTATATAGATACAAACAGGTTTACTCTAGTGTACAGAAACATGTTTTATTGTATTTATAAGCCAATTAATTAAATCTTTTTGTTTTAATACGCAAGTACTCCAAATTTCTCAATATCCTTATGTTCATTTAACCATTCTAGACAAGTTTTAATGCATCTTGTATTTTAATGCATCCTCTTTCTACTACATTTTGTATTATAGTGCATGCATCTTCTTTGCCTTAAATTATTTAGGAAACACATTACCGTAATGCTGAAAAGAAAAATAATGTCACTGTGATCTCTTGCTAATAATTTGAAACAGAGATGATCAAACTTTCGCCCTATCACTTTTTCAGCAAAAATTGTACTTTTATCCAATTAAAAGTGTTTCAGAGGAATATATACATTTTAACAAAATTAACAAGAAAAATTCAGAAGTTGCATTTCAATAGTGTGGGTTCAAATAATTTTGTTTCTACTGTAATATTCAAACTTTAATTTATATTCTATATCACACGTGCATAGGATGGTTTAGGTATACTTGGTCTGCCTGAGCTCCAGGTATGGAAGAACAGTAAGTGGATCTGAACCAACGGGGCTCCTGGATCAGACACTCAGATTAGGTAGGTTTCAAGTGTACGCACAAGGCTGTCGGATTAAGATCAAGTCATGACTGTTTTTCTCATGATAAAATAATTTCAGTATAGTTTTGGAATAAATATTATTTACTGCTAACTTCATTTAACCTCATGCAAATACCTACACAGTATCAATTCCTTCAATTATTAGAAACTGAATGTCACACAAACAACCTATATCATTCTCAGAAGAAAGTTGGCAACAGAATTTCTCAGCAGTAGCAAGTGGCCTCTCAGAAAGATTACTTACTTTGCAATAACTGAAGCTCAACATGCATGGTCCTTAATGGTATTCTTGCCAACCATGCACCTGAGACTGGAAGACTTGTCAGAAGCATGGTCCATTGATCTGTGCCTGCAACCTATACTGTCTTGTTCTCTGAATCTAGGACATTAAGGGGTGATGCAGCTCAATCACCTCTCCTATTATTTCCTCTGTATCAAGAGATGATCTGAGGGTGGAGTCTGTAAGACACGTAACTTTACTTTCTTTGTGTGCGCGCCCCCATCCACCTCCGGGTAATTCACTGTAGTTGACTCTCTAGAAGAACTCACACAAACATAAGAACGACCATACTGGGTCAGACCAAAGGTCCATGTAGCCCAGTATCCTGTATGCTGACAGTAGCCAATGCCAGATGCCCCAGAGGGAGTGAACACAACAGGTAATCATCACTTGATCCCTCTCCCGTCATCTATTTCCAGACATATCCATTTCCTTCATTTGATACCAATATTTAAAAAGGGCTATAGAGGCGATCCTGGCAATTACAAACCGGTAAGTCTAACTTCAGAACCGGGCAAATTAGTCGAAACAATAGTAAAGAATAAAATTGTGAAGCGTGTAGAAGAACATAATTTGTTGGACAAAAGTCAACATGGTTTCTGTAAAGGGAAATCCTGTCTTACTAATCTATTAGAATTCTTTGAAGGGGTTAACAAACATGCGGATAAGGGGGATCCAGTAGATATAGTATACTTGGATTTTCAGAAAGCCTTTGACAAGGTCCCTCACCAAAGGCTCTTGTGTAAATTACATGGCCATGGGATAAGAGGGAAGGTCCTTTCTTGGATTGAGAACTGGTTAAAGGCCAGGAAACATAGGGTAGGAATAAATGGTGAATTTTCAGATTGGAGAGGGGTAACTAGTGGTGTCCCTCAAGGGTCAGTCCTGGCACCAATCCTTTTCAACTTATTCATAAATGATCTGGAGAAAGGGGTAAGCAGTGAGGTAGTAAAGTTTGCAGATGATACAAAACTGTTTAGGAAAACTGTGTATACAAAACTGTGAGGGACTCCAAGAAGATCTCACCAAACTGAGTGATTGGGCAACAAAATGACAAATAAATTTAATGTGGATAAGTGTAAAGTAATGCACATCGGGAAAAATAACCCCAACCATACGTACAGTATAATGGGGGCTAATTTGGCTACGACATATCAGGAAAGAGATCTTGGAGTTATTGTGGACGGTTCTCTGAAAACTTCCACACAGTGTGCAGCAGCGGTCAAAAAGGCAAATAGGATGCTAGGAATTATTAGGAAAGGGATAGAAAATAAGACCCAGAATATCTTACTGCCCCTGTATAAAACTATGGTACGCCCACATCTTGAATACTGTGTACAGATGTGGTCTCCTCACCTCAAAAAAGATATTTTGGCCTTGGAAAGGGTTCAGAAAAGGGCAACTAAAATGATTAGGGGTTTGGAACGGGTCCCATATGAGGAGAGGTTAAAGCGACTGGGACTTTTCAGTTTAGAAAAGAGGAGACTGAGGGGGGATATGATAGAGGTCTATTAAATCATGAGTGGTGTGGAGAGGGCCGATAAAGAAAAGTTATTTATTAAGTTCCCTAAATAGAAGAACTAAGGACACCAAATGAAATTAATGGGTAGCAGGTTTAAAACGAATAAAAGAAAGTTCTTCTTCACACAGCGTGTAGTCAACCTGTGGAACTCCTTGCCAGAGGAGGCTGTGAAGGCTAGGACTATAATAGAGTTTAAAGAGAAGCTAGATAATTTCATGGAGGTTAGGTCCATAAAAGGCTATTAGCCAGGGGATAAAATGGTGTCCTTCGCCTCTGTTCGTCAGAGGCTGGAGAGAGATGGCAGGAGACAAATTGCTTGATCATTGTCTTCGGTCCACCCTCTCTGGGGCACCTGGTGCTGGCCACTGTCGGCAGACAGGATACTGGGCTAGAAGGACCTTTGGTCTGACCCAGTACGGCCGTTCTTATGTTCTTCACTAACTAGAGGAGGTTCAAGAAAATGTGCGCCATAAATCACATGACAGAAGTAGGTTTCTGAAGCTGAAGCTTGAGCAAAGGCATGATTTCCAACAAAAAAAATTGGATACGAGTCTGTAGATGCTAATCTATAGACTTTTGAAGTGAATTCTTTCCAGGAAACGCACGTGAAGTAGACTGTCCTGACATTCTTTAGAGAAGAGCTTTCATAATCCTCTGGCCTAGAATGATGCCGTCTCTAAACATCCATTTACAGAGTTTTTGCAAAAAGACTGCTTTTCATTTCATTCTCTCAGTGATGGAAAGAATAGGCTCATCAATTCCCTAAAACATTTATCCTTTGTGAGTAGGCTAGAATACTGCAAACGTACTTGTCCATTGTGAGGTTTGCGAAGAAAAATAAGCAAGTTTGATTCACGTAAAATTCACAGGGAACCTTTGGATAAACCTGTGATGCAACCTCAAGGACAATGTGTCTCTGAGAAACACTTTGTAAGAAGGTGTCTGCCATGTTGTGTCTGCTTGAATGGTGGGCTGAGAGAACCAGGTTCAAGTTTTAGAGAGAAGTATGGTTTCATGATGGAGGAAAGATTCTGATAATACACTAAGAATCTCACAAGTTGTAGGATGGATAAAAGCCAAGAAGCTCATCACCAGATGATGGAAAAGAGTAACAGCTGCCAAACATATTGACAAATAAGTAATGGACAGACTAGATGTCTTGGATAATCTTCTGTCTTTAACATAGGAGGAATTACAGAATCCTTTTGGTGTAAGTAAAGCTGATAAAACTAAAAGGAACTGCTTCCATTAGATGGCATTTTGTTTTCTTAGAATCACAGAACTGGAAGGGACCTAGCATCATCTAAAACATCCCGACAAGTGTTTGGCTAATCTGCTCTTAAACATCTCCAATGATGATTCTAAAACCTCCCTAGGCAATTTGTTCCAGTGCTTAACCACCTTGACAGTTAGGACATTTTTCCTAATGTCCAAACTAAACCTCCCATGCTGAAATTTAAGTCCGTTGCTTCTTTTCCTATCATCAGGTATTAAGGGCAATACTTTTTCTCCCTCCTCTACCAACCTTTTAGATACTTGAAAGCTGTTATGTCCTCTCCCAATTTCTCTTTTTAAAACTAAATAAACCCAGTTTTCAATCTCTCCCCATAGGTCATCTTTTCTAGACTTATAATAATTTTTGTTGCTCTTTTCTGGACCTTTGCCAATTTGTCCGCATCTTTCCTGAAATGCCGCACCCAGAACTGAACACAGTACTCCAGTTGAGCTCTAATTAGTGTCAAGTTCAGCAGTAAAATAACATATTTAGCTTATGATCTACTCTGACCTCCAGTATTTGTTCCTAGGCAGTCCCTTCCATGTGTTCCGCTGATTCTCTCCTTCAGTACTTTGCATTTGTCCTTATTGAATGTTGTCCCATTTACTTGACCATAGATTCAGAAAGAGTTGTAAGTATATGCACAAGTAAGATGTGCAAGAGGTCAGTCTGATATTTCTAAGTGTTCTTCACTTTTAGTATGGTCAGTGCAGATATGTACTCCTGTGAGCTCTAGACACATCCTTTCCTGGGCATGGAGTCTGACTAGATGAGAAGCAGTCCTTTTCTTAAGGACTTATGAAGCTATTTATCCTGCTTCTCATCAGGACATTTACTCATACTCGAAAACAATGTTTGGTAAAAATCCCAAGAAATGACCAATAGTGAAATCTAGAGAAATCTGATAATAAAATGCTTCTATCATGCTATAAAGTTGCTTAAGTAGGAAACGTTGAGTTCCATCAGCTATAATTACAGCTATAATATTCACTGGGGTTTCTGAGAGAGGGAATGCAAATCCTCTGCAACTCATTTGAGCTCCAGACTTGCACTTCTCAAGGAGAACTTATTGATATGTAGTTCAGTGTATCTTTACTTTCAGATTTCTCTTCTCTCACGATTATATGCAATCTTCAGCACTATTTTCTAGAAAAGCACTGAGCAGCTACTTTGGTCTCACAGATAACATTTTCCCAATTAAATACAGCAGAAACATCAAGTTCAGCATTTGGTTGCATCAGCAACTTTTGTTAAGTACATTTTTAGAACATGCCTGTTTAAGAGATATATCAGGTCTCTGCTAATTTCTTTTGTTAACTTCTCTTATTGAATATATCCACTACAATGTCATTCACAAGGAATCTATAATGTGAAATTTGCATAATGAAAAAAAATCTGATTTTGTGTGCAATAAATTTACTTCAACATGGAATCCCATGCTAAGACATCTTTTGATTAACTGGTGAAGAAGCTTAATTCTTTCTGAATGCTAACTGGAAAAAAAAATCTATTAGAACAATTGACACTGTCAAGTTTAGAAAACTTGTTTAAAGTTATTTAGCATATTACCACTACCTTAGAATTAAAAGTATAATTTTTAAAAATATCTGTACCCTCCACACCATATATCATGTTTATGCTTTACGTTTCATTCATTATAGACATATTGAAGCATTCCGTTTCATCTTTTTTTTGTAGTCCACTTCATTTTCTGGTTATGGTGCATACAATGATTTGATACTGGGATTGCAAATACTTCAGTGGGATGTTTTAAAAACCCCACTATTTTCAGCAAAATAACATGCCATGGTTACTGCAACTTACATTTTGCACCTGAACTACCTGTAAAATAATCCAAAAGTGTTTAGCTGATAGCTACTTTTAAACACACCACTGCCTAGAGAAAGCATTTCTTCCAAATTTCAGAATAACTACTTCCAAAGTGTTTTACAATCAAGGTGATATCAAATACCTTTTTATTATATTGAGAATCACAATTTCAAATTTAGGTCATACAAAGAGGAAAATAAAGTCAATGAATGGATGTTAAAATATTTCTAGTTAGCCACTATTTTTTTTAAAGAATGGTTTTACAGGACAATTAAAGTTGTCTGGGTACCTTAACTATGCTTTTTCTTTCTTAACATATTTGGATTTTTAAAATTTCATCTTAAGTCTCAATTTTCTGGACTTATAATACTTGTTTGTGAGGTAATTACAAAACTCCTGTAATATATTTTAAGCTTAAATTAGTTACCTGTATATACTTGAGTATAAGCCGACCCGAATATAAGCCGAGGCACCTAATTTTACCACAAAGAACTGGGAAAAAATATTGACTCGAGTATAAGCCTAGGGTAGGAAATGAGGCAGCTACTGGTAAATGTAAAAAATGAAGATAGATACCAATAAAATTACATGAATATTTATTTCAAAGAAAAACAATAACCTAGCTCTGTAAGTGGAAAATGGGGTCAACAAAAACAATATGGTATCAAAAATACCGTAACTTTAAAAGTACAACAACCTTAGCTCAATCAGCAACCAAGCTCAATCAGCTCCCCATAGCTCTTTTCCTCAGGTGTCCCGGCTTCCTAGCTGTTTTCGTGTTTTTAGCTGAGGGAAACTTGCAGATGGCAACTCCCTCTCCACATATACCATTCCCCCGACACAGAGGATAAAATATTTCCACAATCCCTGGGCAGATCCTGCTTTCCATAAGGATTTTATCCTTTCCATTCAGACCCCTTACACCTTATCTCTTCTCTTCAGCCTGCGCCGAGCTGCGCTTCTGCCTCCGGACCCGCCCCCTGCCCACAGCACAGTGACAAGCCAATCACTGGCAGTCACTGTGCAGCCAACAAGCCTATGTATGTGCGCTGTTCATTGCACATACATAGAGCTTTCAGACCTCAGAAATTGACACGAGATACTTTGATGATGAATTTACAGCGCAGTCCATAACAATAACACCTCCTGACAGATACGACAACCTGGATGCCATAGAACCTGACCAGCGTATTCACTTTCCTCAGTTCTCGAGACGCTGACTCGAGTATAAGCCGAGGGGGGTATTTTTCAGCACAAAAAATGTGCTGAAAAACTCAGCTTATACTCGAGTATATACGGTATATGTATTCTCAACTTTAACTCCATTTTAAATGTTGGTCTTAGAATAGAATCCCAAAATCTTAGTTCCTTCAATATTCTGCTGCTGTTCATCAGAACAACAAGTAAGTTAATGGCAAAGTGAATCATGACCATCTCTACCAACCAGTCCAAACTGGCAGGCCGAACCCAATCACCCCATTTGAAAAAATAAGCCTAAGAAAATTCCATGACAAAAAATTTATCTGAAAAAAATTAAAATCACAAGAAGCAGAAAGAAATCTATTGCATGTCTGAAATTATTTTCAAGTGCAGACATCAGTAAAAATACTTGATGACAATAACTTCATATTGACCTAGTTATAATGCACCACTCAATTAAGTTATTATAGTCTTCCTTGCCATTTCCTCTCCTTGAAGTCTTTAAGAAAGTTATAGTATTTATCTCTATACTCTTATTTCTCATGTGATAGTGCTATTCAAACATCAGGCAGTTAAAAAAATAGCATGTTAACAAAAGCAGTGTAGAAACACGTGTGTATCTGCCAATGGATATACAATAGCAGAACAAAATCTCACACTGTTCCTAGAACAAAAATAATAAAGGTTGGAACAGGAGTAATAAGAACAGAAACATGTATTTCCAACAAGATAACTCTGGGTAACAACCAACATAGGGAAGTACAAATAGATGAAATTTACAGAAAATAAGAAATCCCTTACTTGTGAGAGGTTCTCTTCTTCATCATGCTGGCAGATACTCCTGCATGCCCTATAACAGAAATGAATGAGATATTATGTTCATGCAGAGTGCTAAGAAAGGCTGCTGTTTTGAATGCCAAGACGTAGATGAAGTGCTGTAATTATATAGGGAGTTAAATACCTAAACGTAATATAAACAAGAATATAAGTATCCTGACTTAAAATTTTTAAAATATTTTAGGAGATAAACTTGAAATTAGAAGTGTACTTAATGCAACTCAGATGTCAGATGAAAACATTCTACAGGGGGAAAAAAAAAAAAAAACCTAAACAGCACAAAGTTTAAAAAACATCTCAATATTTTGTTACCCCTCATTTAGGTAATGAGAGTATTGACAGGAAAACTTTGTCTTGTGGGTTAGAATTAACTGTATTAATTTTGCCACGTAAGCATTGTTAAATGATGAATGTGAATGAAAAGATAATAAAATGTTGTATGCCTTAACTAAACATATGCCAATTCAAAATACAGAAGACTGTAGTAAGACATCCCCCCCTTAACAGACCTTGCACCCACTTCTCCTTTTCCGTCAGTGTTCCCTGTATTTCTTGTCTGGTCATTCATGAAATTGGTTTTCAAAGCTTTTCTGATGTGCAGTGCCCCTTAATGTGCTCTCCTTATTACCCTTGTGTATGGCTGCTCATCATAAGCAGCAGGGCAAAGCAATTTGCAAAAGTTCCATGAAAGTGGCCTTCTGCATGCACAAGTTTTGCAACCACTGGTCATTATTCCATAACTGCATAACTATGTTGTCCTACCAGTTTGTGCTTGCCTCTCGGGACCAGAATTGGTGTTTCCATTCTGTCAACCCTAACCTTGCCAGAAACTTTCCCCTTTACTCTTACATATGTTATGCAGCACACAGCAAGTGGCAACAACAGGAATATTGCTTTTGCTAAGATCTAACCTAGACAAACTGCAAAAGTGTCCCTTTAAATGGCCAAAGACACATTCTATGACCATTGTACACTTGCTCAGCCTGTGTAGTTGAAGTGCTCCTTACTGCCATCCAAGTTGCCTGTGTACAGTTTCATGAGCCATGGGAACAAGGGGTAAGGCTGGGTCTCCAAGGATAACTATTGGCATTTCAATATCTTCAATGGCCATTTTCCAGTCTGGGAAAAAAAATTGTCTTGCAACTTTCTGAAGAGATTAGTTGCTAAAGATGCCTGCATTATGCACTTTCTTGACCATCCCATGCTGATGTTGGAGAAATGGCTCTTGTGATCCACCAGCTCCTGTAACACCATTAAGTACCACCTCGTGTGGTTTATGTATTCTTTGGCAAGGTGGTCTGGTGCCAAAAGAGGGATATGCATTCCATCTATTGCCTCGCCACAGTTAAGGAACCCCCCCCCCCCCACACACACACTGTGGCAAAGCCATCCATTATCTCCTGCACATTCCTCAATCACTATCCGTCCTAGAAGGATATTGATTGCCCTGTCTACTTGCATTACAACAGATGCCACTGTAGATTTATCCACTCTGAACTGATTCCTGACTGACTGGTAGCAGTCTGGCTTTGAAAGCTCCCACAGGTCTATCACCACTCCTCAACACTCAGAACAGGTCTCATTCTGGTACTGTTGCACTTCAACGGATGGGGCGGAGGATCAATTTGCAAAAGTTCAATGAAAGTGGCCTTATGCATGCACAAGTTTTGCAGTCACTGATCACCTTCCCAAAGCTGCATAACTATGCAGTCCCACCAGTTTGTGCTTGTCTTCTGGGTCCAAAATCAGTGTTTCACTCTGTCAACAGGTACAACTGCTTAATTCAGTGAGTTCCTGCACATATGTGGGGCATTGCTGGCATTAGTGCCATGTATATTGGCCAAACTGGACAGTTTCTACAGGAAAGAATTAATGCACACAAATCAGATATTCAAAAAGGCAACACACAGAAACCTGTTGGAGAACACTTTAACCTGCGCAGGCACTCATTAATGGATCTCAAAGTCACTGTTGTTTCAAGCCAATTCCACAAGCTAAATACACAGGGAAGGGTTGGAACTTAAATTCATTTACAAGTTTGATTCTTATCGGAGAGAAATGAATAAAGATATTTATTGGCTAGCTCACCCACTACCTTCCACATCCTCATGACTTAACTAACCAACCAACCAAACAATGGGTAATTGTAGAGGTGCAAATTGTTATCAGCTTCATGTAACTTGAACAATCCAATTTGCTATTCCCCCCCCCCTTTTTCCTTCCCGCTCCCCCCCACTGCCATCCCTTATTTATTCTTGCATCTGGACTTCTCATATTCTAGTCGTCTGAAGTGGGATGTACCCATGGCTCATGAAACTGTACCAGTTACATGTTTTATTAGTCTCTACGGTACTGCCAGACTATTAGTTGCTTTTTAGTTTTTCTAGTTCCAGACCAACTCGGCTACCCCTCTGAAGCTTTTGAGTTAGGTGAGTTACACTTGCTAAAGTAATTAATCTTAACTAGCAAAATACATCATGAGTTCTGCTAGCATTTTGTAGAGTTTTATATTGTGGCTTAACAGCCAATTATTTGGGGGAGAAAAACATTTGTAACTACTCTGCTTACATTTCTCTCCCCCCATTATAAATAGAGACTACAATCATCATACATCTAAAGAATCCACTAGCTGTAGCTAAAAGATTCAATACTAATAATCCTTACAGACATATTACCTCAATGCAAAGTGATTTGCAACCACATTCTCAAACATTTAGAAAGGTGATATTTGACTTTCTTCCCCTAGAATTCTGTGATTCTATAAACACTACAGGAACAAGGTTTTTTTACATGTAAGATGAGAATTGCTTCCACTGGAGAAATATATGGATGAAGTTCTATGGGCTGTGATTAGTTGATTATATAGTGATCCTTTTTACATTGAAAATTATAATGTGTATTTTCTTAAAAACTACTGTAGCATACTAATAAATTGAGCAATTAGCAAATATTGACTATATTCATTAAAATTGGCATCTACTGGCTGAAGCCATTTTGATTTAAAAAAACAAAGGACCTGACTTATGATCTTGACAGTGTGAAAGACAACGTATGAGTTTTCAACCTACCATATCAGCTTATTAAAGAATTGTATGCTAGTGCTAACCTATGGTGCTTTTGTCAGTTTTAGTGGAGAATTGTCTGAGCTTTGTGGTTGCCAGGTTGTATGAGTAGTTTATTTCTGTATAATTTATTCTCTCTTTTTACTAGTGGTATTCTATTCCTACCAAACTCTCTCCTCCTCCCCGTTTTTCCCCTCTACTCATTGTCACTTCACTACAGCTACCGGATTGACATATTTATTTACTGGAAAACATGAAATTTTTCCTAGAGAACTAGACATTATTTTTCTTTAAACTGATTTATTCCTCATCCTCTTCTTTTTGTCCTTCATTTCTCCTGGCTTTGGAAATATTTTCTAAGGTGATGAGTACCTGGGAAACTTTCTGAGGTCATTGTTAGGATTGCAAATCATTGCACAAAGGCTGTTTCCAATGTGCATATATAATAGCATGGCTAACTATGTTCATGCAGTGCTAATACTCTCAAGCATCTAGAAAATTAACATTGCTGTTTCAAAATTCAAAGTATTTTTGTATAGGTAATACGTTTAGTTTTTTCCCAGTTGGGTAAAGCAGATTTGGGGCGGGGGGGGGGGGGGGGGGGGGGAGAGACAATGATAATTCTAAGCAATAGTCTCAGAAATGGCAGTTAAATATATATATATTTTTAAATAGCTGCTATCAGTATAGACAAAGGGCATTCTCTTCCCAAGATGGCAGGAAGAGGTAAGTCAGTCAAGATACAGAAGGATTCACCTAATTTTGAATAACTTTTGGATGTCGATGTGAAATGCCTTAAAGGACCGAATTTTCCGAGAGTCTCCTTCTGAGAGTTGGGGACTTCAGGGATTTAAGAATTGGGACACTTAAAATCAATGCTGATTTAAAAAATGTAGGTCTTCCTGTTTGGTTGCAACAAACCCCGCTGCCAGCTTTGTCCACATATTCACTCTGCTGACACCATTATTGGGCCTAACCAAGTGAGTTATAAGATCAAGAATACATATTCCTGCGCCTCCAGAAATAAAATCTATGCTATCATGTGCCGAAAGTGTCCGTCTGCTATGTACATTGGACAAACGTCTCAGACACTTCGCCAAAGAATCAATGCCCACAAAACAGACATTAGACAGGATCACAAAGAAAAAACAGTTGCTTGTCATTTCAACCAGAAAGGACACTGTCTGAATGACCTGCTAACCTGCATCCTACTTCAGAAGACATTCCAATCTGCACTTGAAAGGGAATCCTCTGAACTGGCATTCATGCTAAAATTTGACACTCTCCGCACGGGACTTAAAGACCCCAGCTATCTTACCCATTACAAAGATAGCTTCCCCCATTATCACCTCTAATTCTATTAACTCACAGACATCTCCCCTTCCCCACCTCTAATATCATTAACTCACTGGCATTCACCTCCTTCCCCCCCCCTACATCCCCCTTCTGTTCTGTAATGTGATTTGTCCTTTTCATGTGTGTTCATTTTTTTTAAATTGTATCCTTTGGTATATATGGTTGTGACTATTTTCTTCCATTATTTGATCTGAGGAAGTGGGTCTGGCACACGAAAGCTCATCATCTAATAAACCATCTTGTTAGTCTTTAAAGTGCTACATAGACCTGTATTTTGTTTAAGCTGATTTTCAGTGGCACATGGGCGGGAGCTCAGCCCTGCTGCTCCTCCCTGTGCTGCCATGTGAGCCTTTTGGTTGTTGTGCAGCTGCAGCACAGCTGCAGCAGCGGGGGTGCGTGTGTGTGTGTGTGTGTGGGGGGGGAAGTTGGCAGGAAGAAGGGGAGGCCAGGCAGAAAGGCTGCAGACTTGGGCTGTGCATGAGCAGCCAGTGCTCTCCCCCTTCTCTGCCCAACTCCATTGCAGCAGTAAGCTGCTGCTGCTGGTGGTGGTAGGCGTGTGTGGGCTCAGCAGGCCAAGCTCTCCCAGCAGCTGAGGCTTGGGCCATGAGGCTTCTCCTCCAGTAGCCAGGGCTGGGACCAGGGTCGCAATGGCTGCTCCTCAGTGGCAGGGGCTTCGGCCACGCGGGCTACTCCTCCAGCAGCTGGGGGCCAGAGCTGCTTTGCGGCTGCAGCAGCTCAGACTGCCAATTGGGGGTAGGAGGAGGGGAGGAGAGGAACTGGGACACAACTTCTTCACAAGCAACAGCTGCTCAGGCTGCTGGCGGCAAATGGGAGGACTGAGACAGGGCTGTTTCATGGCAGCCAGGAGTAGGGCTGCTTCACAGCAGCTCAGGAATTGAATTCAAAGTGCATAAACCCTGAATGATTACCTACAATAGTGACCCTACTTATACTGCAGCCTACTCATTTACTTAGATATGGAGCTGATGATCCCTCTTCTGGTCAGCACAGACTCTTTTTGAAGCACCCAGGATATGTGAAGAGCTCCTAGCAAAGAGGCTACTATGCACATAGCTCCCTCTGTATGGCCTTCAGTTCAGGGCTTAAATATTAAATGTGGTTGATGGCAACATCACTGGTGCATAGTACTGACTGGAAAAACTGTTACTCTTTGACAGTCTCCAGCTTTCCCCATGTGCACTAGCCTACTGTTATACTTAGGCACCTGAAGCCTGAGGAAGGAAGAAGAAAAGCCTCAAAATAGTATATTAAATAAGTTTAAAAAAACCCCAACAGATCCTGGCAGCAAGAAAAATTGGTTCTCAGCCACTAATGGCGGTTCTTAAGAAAGCTAAGTTAGATGTTTGCTTATTTCAGCCTTCTCGGAGACACAAATATGGATTTGTTCAACAAAGACCATGCTGTTTGCATTCTATGTTGTGAGAGCATTGTTTGCTGCACATCAAGTGTCGAACAACATTTGCAGACAAAGTATGAGAAACACTTCAAGGATGATGTGGACAAGGCTGAGTCAAACAGGCTATCACAAGGTACAGAAAGCAAAGCAGTGTCTTTACTAACTTAGTGGTAGAAATGTATCCGTGTTAGTCTGGTGCAGCTGAAACAGTCCTGTTTTTTGTTTTTACTAACTTCTGTGTCTTTAAGAATCAAAACAGAGAGGGAAGTTTACAAACAGGGGAAGATATAATGAAGTTGTTTGTTAATCATTTTGAGGAAAGAGGAATTAATACCTGAAAAATATTTTGAGACAACTAATGGTGCCCCTGTTATGGTCAGAAAACAGAAGGGCTCTGTAAAGATCATTGAGGATCAAAGTGGCCACCCAATGGTAAATTTTCATTGTATTATTCATCAAGAGCTAGCAGTACTGTCTCCCTCTACTGAGAGGTTCTGCAGCTTGAAGGAGGTTTGGAGATCAAAGAGGGGAATCTGCTCTATCAGACTTCTTTTGCCTCTTAGGCGGTGGATTGGTGTTGGGGCATTGGCGTCTCATTGTAGCACCAGAGATCTACAAGCCGAGCCTCTTCTGCAGCTTCTTTAGGCGATGTTGTATCCTGAACAGATGCTGGGGCACTCTGCACTCTTGAACTGGGAACTAGATGATCTGGTGCAGTGCCCCTGGCTTAAGAGTCACTTCCATTAGTAGCTGCCGCAAATGAAAGTCCCTCTCCTTTGCGTAGGGATGTGAATTATTAACTAGTATCGTTCTTCCTGGCTAAGATTTACCAGTTATGGTTAACTAGTGGCCTGGCCAGAGCAGCCTCCAGGTGGGCCTGGCGTGCCACTAGTGTGGCCAATCAGCCTGGCCAAAGCAGACCCCACCCATCCTGTTGATTAGTTAGCCATTATGGTTTAACCATTTAACCTCAAACAGGATTTTACATTCCTACCTTTGTGCAGGGCTTGAAGCTCCTGCAGAACTTACACCGGTCTGCTTGATGAGTCTCCTCCAAGCATGGTAGATAGGAGTCATGGGAGTCACTATTTGGCATTGGCTTACAGCAAGAACCACAAGCCTTGAAGTCTTGGGCTTGTGGCACAGTACACTGCCCAAGGCAGGTGGTAGCTGTTATCTACCACCTCAAATACTATAATGATTAATACTAAAGAGAGAACAAAATGAGAACAATGAAAGCCAACTAGGCTAGGGAATGGAGCACTTGCAGAACAAGCAAGCAATGTTCCAATGCCATCATGGAGGGTAAGAATGAACTGAGGGTCATATGCTAGCGCTACTCCGAGGACTCCCTGGCTAACGCTATGGAGGCTGCTAGGGAAAAGTTTCTGGCATGTGTGCACATAACACGCACATGCCTTCACTGGAAAGGACGTGAACAAGCACTCGAACAATGGGCAATTGCTTAATCTCCTCCTCCCTGGTAGCTCCCCATGAAAGAAAGGAAGTAGTGGTAATTTCTACCTCTGCCATGCTCCTTTCCGACCTCCCAGAAGAGCTTCTAGTGACAAGTAGACTTACTTAATTGTATACACCATTTTAATTAATTTAAATTTATCCAGTGAGCAAACAGGAATCAAGGTCTGGCAATTTTTTTTTTTCCAGTCTGGTCAACAACAAAATTCCCAATATTGCAGTTACACCTTTTCTTGGTACCAGAAGTAGGGCCTTTTTAGACCAACCTATGAAATAAGGAGACAATAGATGCACTGAAAAATAGTTCTCTCTCAGGAGTAGCACAGCTCTGTGAAAAACTGCTTGCTAGCTGGAGGGCAACAAGGAGCCAGGCGGCCATGTGGACACCAAAATTTACGCCTCCACTTCTGGGGATGATTGGGTCTGTAAAGCAGATGCGGGTATTGCTTCAGCAGTGCAAAGCAGTTCAGTGGGGCTCTCAGAGTGGCAGGTGGCATAGTCAGAATTATAGCAGGGTAAAAGAACATCAGCAGTACTGTTATGGATCCTGCAAAACCAGCATTAACAGGTACAGATACTAAGTAGATAAGAGGGATGCAATTGGCTGGAAGCCTGAGACTTGGTCAAAAGGTATTATGATTGTAGATGGGACATTTAAGAAGGGCTTGTCCTTGGATGAACTGGAAGAGAGATCAGAGAAACTAGGGCAAAGCAGCAAAAGCTTTTTAGGCAAAGGGGTCTGAGAGACTCCTTGGCCAACCAGGGCAGAAGCTAATAGTTCTCTTGGCAGAGTAACCTTGGAGGAAAGACCCTGAAAAAGCAGAGCAAGGAGAGTGCAAAAAGTTCTCCAGGCCAAGAGGTATGAACTTGGAAACCCTGTCTATTGAGGACAAGTGACTAGTAAAAGCTCTCCTGACAGAGAAGACACTGAGAATCAGTGCTGAGATTCAAATGGCTCTTCACGTAGACTGGCCTGGACAAAGAGACCACGAATACACAGGGCAAAGGCTGGATAGGCATTAACTTCCACAAAGTCCTACCATCCTAAAGCCTTCTTTGGGGAAGGGTGGGAATATGTAATGTGGTATGCCAGGTCATCCAAGGCCTCCTGCTGGAGGGACTCCATTCCTACCACCCTTCCTTCCCTAGGAATGAGCAGTGAAAGTGGATCCTCCAAGCCTGTCTAAAAGGGCTCAACAGAAGCCATCAGACACAGCAGGTTAAAAGATAAAAGATGTTGCAGGACCTGACCTGGTCAGGTCCTGGGTGGGACCAGAAGGGCACTGAAGGGTGTTACACTATGGACAAAGGAACTTAAGAGGCCACATTTACTGGATGGGGGTTAGGACATGAAAATGAAGCCCTAATGTAACCAGATAAAGGAACAGGATCATGTGGAGGGGAAAAACCCAGGTAATGGCAGCAGCAAACTGAGAGCAGGACTGCTGTTTTTAGGGTCTCCGGTGGGCAGGCCTGGGAAAGTGACCTATGCCCCCCAAGAAGGAGCTTGGCTCCTTGGCTAGAGGGCTGAACCTCTGCAGACCTAACAAGCAAGCTCGGTATCAACCTACAGGGTGCACCAGGACCAGAAAAAAATTGCATCAGCACACCAAGTCAACAGGGAACTCACAAGACACAAACGTCCCTTGTTATAGTATATTTTATTAGCTATGCTGAATATTAATTTGTAAAAGTTATATTGGATATAGACTCGACTAACAGATTTTTTTTGAAGTCTTTCCAGTTGTGAAGCTTATCTTGAAAGCAGTCTCTCAAGTGGAACAGTAGCATGATGTTGTGTGTAATTATCAAAGTAGCATAGAAGCTGTAGCAAGTGATGTGAATATAAACCTTATCACATTTAATTCATGCATTGTGAAATCTGACAGATCCTTTGTCATAAATTCATTAATGTTGGCTACTTTAATACCAATTACTGCCAGAGACCAAACTTTACTTATACCAAAAAACATCCACACTGATCTTTCCAATTATTAAATGCCAGGTGAAATATTTATATTAAAATTTCTAGGTATTCCCCCCACCCCCTTTTACTCAACCAGCCACTCACTGTTCATTCTCCATTTAATTTCTGCTTAAATCACAAATGAAAAACAGCATCGGAGACTGACCTGTAAATTCTTCACACCACAAAACTGCTGCTTTATTTAGTGTTTATTGGAAGTCTCGCTGCTGAAATTAGAGACTTAGGAATTAAGTGTTGACTTCAGGGTTGGGAATAGGGATGTAAAATCCCAATGAATCAGTTAATCAGCTCCCGGCTGTTTGGAGCAACCCTCTGCCTGTGGCAGGCTCAGAGTGGGTGGCTGCTCCTGGGCACCAGTTAACTATTATGAAGAAACTTGTATAGGATCTGACAACACTACACTTGCTTGTTTGATTTCTAGTAAAATGTACAAACTTCTGTCAAAGGTGCCTAAAGAAAAAACTAAAACATCAACTATCAGCAAAACTGCGCTGTGACAAATCTTTTCCCACAAACCCCCCGTTATTCAAAAGTCAATTTTCACTAGTATTTAAAACAAGATTTTGCAGGGAAGCAAGACTAATGCCATTTTTCAGTAAAATGCTTCAAGCATTATAAGCTTTGCTCAGATTCACTAAATTGTGTCTTACACAAACATATGCAGAATAGGTTTGTGTCTAAAATAATCCAAATGTGACACTTCGGCAGTACCAAAGTTGTACATAAGAATGGCCATACTGGGTCAGACCAAAAGGTCCATCTAGCCCACTGTCCGGTCTTCTGACAGCAGCCAATGTCAGATGGCCCAAAGGAAGTGAACAGAAACAGGTCATCATCAAGTGATTCCTCTCCTCTCATCCATTTCTAGCCCCTGACAAACAGAGGCTAGGGTCACCATTTCTACCCATTCTGGTTAATAAGTATTGATATACCTAACCTCCATACATTTATCTAGGTTTTTTTTTTAAACCTTGTTAGTCCTGGTCTTCATGATCCACTGGAAAGGAGTTCCAGGGGCTGCCTGTGGTGTGTAAGGACAAACTTCCTTTTGTTTGTTTTAAACCCGCTACCTATGAATTTCATTTGGTGACCCCTAGTCCTTATGTTATGAGAACGAGTAAATAAGAGGAAATTACTCACCTCGATATTAACTGTCATTCTTCAAGGTGAGTGTCCCCAAGGGCGCTCCACATTAGATCGGTGCACTGCCGTCGAGCCTTAGATCAGAGATTTCAGAGCAGTGTCCCTTGGGCCATGTGCTCTCAGGTGGCAGGCATCGTGCATGTGCGAGCCCTCCCTCTACCCCCATTCTTTCTCTACCCCGGAACAATACCTTTGAGAAGACCAGAATCCTGAAGTAGAGTGAAGGAAGGGAGAGTTGAGGCGCGCCCATGGGGACATTCATCTTGAAGAACGTCAGTTCCTGTCGAGGTGAGTAATTTCCTTTTCTTCGAGACACATTCCCATGGGTGCGTCACATTAGCGGACTACAAAGCTATTTCTGGTTAGGGAGGTAGGGACTTTGGATGTGGCAGAAATCAAGTGGAAAGGTCCGCCTTAGAGAGTTTTATTTTGGAGAAAGGTTCCTGCATAAGTGCTTAGTGCTTTGCAAACATGTAGTTGGAAGACCATGTAGCAGCTGTGCAAATGTCTCTTATGGAAACGTCGCAGAGGAATGCTATTGAGGTAGCCATGGCTGTGATGGAGTGTGTCATTATGCTATCCAGATTAAGATCCTGTTAAAATATTTCATAATTTTTTTATTTGTACTTTTAAGGAGTAAATCTTCATAAAAATGATTTACATAGAAATAAAATATGCCTCAAAACAACACTAAAGCAATTTAAAAATACTTGAAATAAATTTGTCCTAGAATGTGTACTAACTTGCCAATACTAAAGGATCAAAGCTTGATGTAATTGGAGATTGGCTTGGATGGTTCCCCCCCCTCCTCCCACCCATTAGAGCGATCCTTCTGCTTAGGGACAATTACCTTCTAAACATGAAATATCACTCCAGCCTAGGGATATTGGTTAATTGACTAGTTGTGTAACCGTACAAAATATTGTCTGTTACATGATTATTTGATAGTCCCCGGGAGCAGGCCTGACAGCCAGTGCACTCCTAGCCCCACTCCTGGGGAGCCCCCTGCCACGCTGCACTATTGCCTCTGTATCAAAGGCAGCTGTGCAAGGTGGCAGGTGGGAGCAGGTCTGCAAGGGGGGCCAGTTTAAAAACCAAGTTCCCTTCATGGACCAGCAGAGACAACAGCATGGGGTAGCAGCAGCCCCTGTCCACTGGGTTCTGAGCTTCCTACGGATACAGGCTTTTGGGAGGGGAGAGCAGGGGAGCCTGATACAAAATAGCCTCTCGCTGCATCAGGCCTGGTTCAAAGACAGAGGCTGCTCTGGCATCCCATGGCGCAGCCCTTATCCACAGGGGCCAGAGTTCCCCATGGACAGGGGCTGCTGCCGCAGAGCAACCTGTCCATGGCGAGCTTGGACTCCCCTCCCCACCCACACAACATAGGGGCTTCTGCCACCTAGCATTGCTGCCTTTGTATCTGAGGCAGCAGTGCAGGATGGCACGCAGCCAGTCTCCGCATGGGGACCTGTTGTTTTAAACAGGCTTCACTTGCGGACTGGCTCCCACTTGCCACCCTGCACTGTTGCCTCTGATATAGAGGCAGCAGCAGAGTGTGGCAGGGAGTTCCCTGGGAGTGAGACTGGCTGCTGGCCCTGTGCTCAGGATTATCAAATAGTCATGTAACAAACAATATTTGTGCGTTTACATGACTATTCAATTACACACTAACATTCCCCTAACATGCTCCCCAATGAACTCCTGCATGCAACTGCAGTACGAAGAGAGAAAGGGTCCCTTCACACCTTTTTAGAGCAATTTTCCATCTAAGATTGTGGTATATTGATTCACATTTACACATATGAACCATCTTCCATGGAGAATGCATAAATACATGAAGTAAGTTGGGAATATGGCAATTATTCATCTTATTTTTTTTTACTGTCATGCTTCAGTCTTTCAGCAAGGCTAATTTGGCTAGTAGTCACTATACTCCACTATACAGTGGTTTCAGACCACTTTTAGTTTTCTGTGCCAACAGACAGATACTAAGTTTTCTTTGAGCTCCTGATAAATCTGTATTGAGGCACAGTCTCACACCAAACATAAGAATGGATCAGAGAAGTAGCCCTTTTATTAGATAAGAACCTAAAGGGGTTTGGCTCACTCTGTCCTTGTTCCTTAAACTTCTGACTTCCCTGTTCCCTACTGGTCACTAATTCTACTTAAAACAATCCTACAACTGTGTACAAAGGGCTGATTCCCATGCTTTGGATTGATGTACCAGCGTCAGACTTGTCTCAAACAATCCATCAAGGAAGTATGAAGTCTGAACTCACAAAATTGAGGGGCTCAGCAAGGGAAAGTCCAGTAGATACAACACTTGAGGGAATATCTGCTTCCCCATGGCAATACAGGTAGGTGTCATGACCTTCACTATTTGAGAAGGACTGAGGCATGATAGGCACTCAATTCAGGTAGATGGGTGGGGATGAAACCCCCACAGCTTTCCAAAACTAACACTAAAACGAAGAATTAGATGGAAAAGGGGAACAAATAAAACAAAACATGTTTGCTGAAGCTGTTGATACTAGCGATGTTCCATCTCACACCACAGATAGTAGAAAGAAACTACAGAAGTGGCCAGTCTGCACTTTACCTTATCCCATCAGATGGGCGCACAATAAAGGAGTACGTGCAGATGAAAGGATACCGTACATGGAAAAAAAAATCCTTCCAGGCATAGACACATGGAGTACACACACATTTCAAGACTTTTGAAGAAGTTGAAGAAACTTTGTATATAATCATTTTGATTCAGACATCTCCATACGTTCTAATCTTCATCAGTACATTTTACCTCTATCTTCACATCAATGGTTTAGACATAGGCATTGTTTGATTCCTGCTGGTTGCCAGCAAAGACTTTGATAATTTTAAAATTTTTACTTATACATAGGCTGACATTTGAAAACATTTTACCCACTTGTCCCTCAGATGTGAAGATTACTTTCTGAAAGAAAAAGGGAAGCAATTCTTAAATCTCAGCCAATGAATAGTTTTATCAGCTAATTATGAACTGAACTGATGCAACAATTAGTCATCAAATTGTGTTACAGGCAGTCCCCGGGATACGTACAAGATAGGGACTGTAGGTTTGTTCTTAAGTTGAATTTGTATTTAAGTCGGAACTGGTGTCCAGATTCAGCCGCTGTTGAAACTGACCAGCAGCGGCTGAATCGGACATGCCTGGGGGCAGAGCAGCTGGGGTGCTGCTGGGTTGGTCCCGCCGCTCCTCGGCGCTACTGGACCAACCCGGAAGCACCCCAGCTGCTCTGCCCCAGGTGTTCCCAAGTCAGCTGCTGCTGAAACTGACCAGCGGCTGACTACAGGAAGTCCACAATAAATCTATTGTGGTACATGTACTATACACTGTACTGAATTAATCTCTCCAGCTCATTAGTTACATTCTATTATTATTTAAAAAAAAAAAAAAAAAAAAAAGATTTTTTTCTGCTGGGAATGAAGGATAATCGATTGACCTGTAGCGCATGCATGCACACACACTCCAATTCCCAAATCAACCCCACCACCACCACCACCACAGTTGTATTAAGTAAACTTCCCCTCTCTCAAGAAACTGTTTTGCATTTATAAATGAAGGTTTTTCGAAGAGATTAAAACATAATGACCAGCGTTTGGTTCAACAGTTTCCTAAAAAGTCTGGATGTGGAGTTCTATTCCCCAAAGTCACTTTCCCCCAACTCACAAGAATTGCCTTTTCAGGCTTGTCTATATTTGAAAGTCAGCTCAGATTACAGGAGGTCGAAATTTGAAGTACAAGAAGTATAGTTCTACAAGTATACAAGCTCTCACAGACATCTCTCTTTACCACCCACCGCAAGGGGAAAGCTGAATTAGTTAGCTTTTGTTCAGAGAACGAGACACTTAGTTTATACTTCTATTGTCTTGAATTTTTCTCGCCACCAATGCATGAAATAAGTGCTTGTCTGCAAAACAAAGTCGCACTTAATTAGATATGTTTACAATTAATAGTTTAAAAGTGCAGCCATGGCAGCACTTTTTGGGTTGAAAGCGAGACCACGGCATGAGTGCAAAGAGAGTGAAAACCACCATGACAAGGGGAGTAAGCTAACAGCACTAGGAGTACAGCTCCCAGTGCTATAGCCTGGTTCACACTGGCGCTTTACAGCTCTGTAACTTGCTGAGGTCAAAATGGAAGGGGTGACTTGGAATTGGTTTCAACTCTACTGAAATAAGACATTAACACCAAGATAAGGATTGTCCATATAAAGAAGTTGCACTGGTTTAGAAGATTTTCTACAGAGGGAGTTCTTCCTGCATGGATGCTCTAGAAATGGATCAAGCTAACTTAAAATAAAGCATTCTTAAGTGGCAGAAGAGCACCCACACAGTTATTTAGGAAGAGCTTAAACTTCACATACTACCTTAATTTTAATTTATTTGCCTACTGAGATGAGTCCTAAATCTCATGTAAACAAAGCCAAAAATATCTTAGAGATGCTTCATTTCAGATAATGGCTGAGCAGCTTCTTCAGAATGACATTATTTTCTAAGAAGTTTTTAACAGCACTATTGAATGTATCATGTTCCTGAGTTTTCTCTACTAGCACTTTTTTTTTTTGGGGGGGGGGGAGGAGAAGCAGAAGGGATTCACTGGTGAACTGCTTAGGTTCTGAATCAAACCGACACTAATTTTGTTGTGTCCCCCCCCCCCCTTTCAAAATTTCACACGTCTGTGTGCCATATGAAAGCTTGAACAAAACTAAAATGCAGGGTATATTTACATGCAAGTCTCCACTGGATTACTGACAAGTTGATGTCTTAAACAAAATAAAGTCAAGGATGATGTCAAGAGCAGAAGTATGTACTATTTTAATACTAAGATAGGAAAAAGGAAAGTTACAAAAACTTTATAAAACTATAACATATACTTCTGTGTTTCAATTCAGTATTTGACCACCCAATTTTTTTAAAAAAAGACTGTATACCTGCATCAGCTCTGGATCGCTGACCTGGTGTTTTTCCGAATGGGGTCTTCATTCATCTGTGTTTAAGTGAGCAGCAAAGCTGCTGGACTAGGGTGAAAATCCAGTTCTTTGCCACTCTTAAAATGTCGTCTTATTCTTAAAATGATAAATTACTACCAGTTAATCCACCATTCAAATGAGAATTTGCATGCCCGAAGATTAGTTGAAGTATTTTCAATTACGTCGCTCTGCAAAACAAAAAGATATTTTTGTATAAGTAGTCAAATTTGAGAAGTGTGCTCAAGACAAATCATGTGAAAGTTAAAAACTAAAAGTTACATCAACAAAAGTTACTTTTCATGCCCAAGGAAGTTTTACTTTTTAAGCACTGTTTTGGCACTGTGTAAAGTAAAAACAATGGAATAAACTGCCACAAAACCAATTTAAGCCTATCAATATATGTTAGTGTATCTCTTAAATTAATTTCTGTGTATTATACAGTGCCACTCTGTAAGCCAGTTTTTAAAGATATGGATGAAAATGAGCAAAAGCAAAAACAGAATATAATGATTAAGTACCAATAAACCAACAGTTTAAGCCAGTTTTTAAAGATATGGATGAAAATGAGCAAAAGCAAAAACAGAATATAATGATTAAGTACCAATAAACCAACAGTTTGTTTTTAGGCAGGCTAATACAGGGCATTAATTTTTAAGTGTTAAAATGTAGATATCTGTATAAAAGTCTTTGCTTCAGAATAAGAAAATAAATCAATTTATCTACATAGCAGGAGGTATTAGCAGTAACCAACTGCTGTTAGCTAATAAAACACCAGACTTATGTTTCAGTAGAGGAAACCAGTTCTACAGAAAACAGAACCAAAGGAAGGAAAATGTTCTGCACTATGTACAATTAATCACAAATTTTAGAGAAGTTCTCAGTAAAGGATAGGTATTTGAGCACAATAATTTGTAATGATAAGTGAAGGGAATTAAAGCTTCTCAAATATTTAATCTTCTTCAATTTATCTAGATCAGTTGCTGCAAGAGCTTTTCATAGAAATATGCTTAGAACACATTTAACAAGCAGTTTTTCCCGGAAAATTGGCAACATCTTTGCTAAAACGGCCCCTGCTAACCAAACAGAACAAGAGAAATCACATCACATTAACTGATCTGAAACAACTTAAAGCTTTTTTTGCTTTATCGCTTTTTCACACCACAAACATCTGCTGTCCTGGCTTAATTAGGGTTTAAGAATAACTTGACAATTTCATGGGGTCATGGAAAATTAAGACAAGGAAGGTAAATCTAAAGAAAATAAGATGCTTATTAAATTGATTTGTTCAATAAACAAGGGGTTAACGTTTTAGAATGCGTTACTTGCTCTGTTACTTCCGGAGGAATTCTGCATCAGTGTGTGTGTGTGCAGAATTCACAGCATCCACAGATTTGCTTTCCCACAGAAAAAGGATTTCTTATGAGCAAGTAAAGGAAAGCCATGAGAAGAGACTTTCAACCCTTCCCAGCAGTGCAGGCAGATTGGTTTTGGTGCCTGGAGCAGGTAGTAGAGATGCAAAATCACTCGCTAGGGTAGAATGGCTGGGCAGTCATATCTATGAAAAACACATACAAAGTTCTTATGGCATGCTTGGCATGGAGGGACAGAGCTTTTGGGTGTTTCTGAAGTTATGTCAACACTATGAGGTAAGGCTGAATTTATTAAGGTTGATTTCTTGCCACCCGATTCTGTAAAGTTGAAGGTCCACGTTCACACTGCACATAAGAATTCACTGTGGTTCGAAGTAGTGTGTCCCCAGTAGGAAGATTGCAGTTGACTTGGAAAGCAATAAACGCACATCCCCATCTTGGCACTGACGACCTTGCTACAGAGTACATAAACCGCAAGGGACACTTCTTGATGGCTCACAATGGCTGTTTCACTGTTATCAATGTGCGATGGTTGGGAAAGGTGCACGACACACACATCTTTAGGAACTCCAGACTCTCCAGAAAGTTCCATGTTGGATTTTTCTCCCAGACTGGAAAATTAGAATCTGAGAGGCAGAAATGCCAATAGCAATCCTTGGCAACCCAGCCTACCCCTTGCTCCCATAGCCATACACAGGCAGCCTGGACCAGAGTAAGGAGCAGTTCAACTACAGGCTGAACAAGTGCAGAATTAGGGACTGTAATGGACAGGAATGCTGACCAGCACCAGGTGATCAAGGGGTTAAACACAGATAGCTAGCAAAGGTGTTGACCAGGGGGCCAGGAGAACCAATCGAGAAATTTGAATTGGATATAGATTCCTTGACTGCTTTCTTTGTATGGGAGAGAAAAACCAGGGGTTGAGTGAGACAGAATGATTTTGAACCCAGGCAGGACTACCATGCCTCTAAAGAATTCAGAGCATAGGAGAGGACTGAAGAGGAGATTATTTCCCTTTTACTTACTTCCAAAGTGGATCTAGTCACATTCAGGATATTTTCTCTTTATTTTGTGGTTTGGTTTGAACTGCTCTGTGTGAATCTATGCCTTCCCTCCCCAGTTAACATCTAAACTTTGTTTCCTGAGACTTCTCTGTGTTTTAATTAGTCTTCCTTAGTTACTTTGCAACGTCTAGCAACAAAGTATGCCTTATCAAGTTTATCATTTATTTTGTAATAAAAATTATTTTTTTTTTAAGGTGATGATTTGCTTCTTGTATTCTGGAAGGTCTGTCTGTCTGTATCTGCATGCCTCAGACTGAAGGGTCAACTACCACAGACTGCAGCTTGTTTTTCTCTTTTCAAGCTCTTTTGGGGCAAAAAGAACGTGGGGTGCCCCTGGAGGTGGCTTCAAGCGTTGACCCTTGTTTTAGGGATAAAAAATAATTTGATGGTGGCAGCTTTCTTTCTTTATGGTGTTTATTTCTCAGAGCGAAGGAATCTGTGACTATGGGAAGTTTTAGTAACCAGTGGCTACAGAGGCAAGGTTTTTAAACTCTCTTGTGGGCCCTGACCTTCTGCACTCCAAGTGCCGGAGTGGGGAACAGCCCTGACAGGGATGTGAATGGTTAACCGGTGGGAGCTGTAGCAGCTCCTCAACGCCACGGGCAGCGGGGTGCTACGGCTCCACAGGGCCTGCCATGGTGGGCAGAGTGGCTGCTCTGGGCCCACCTGAGCTGGAATGGCCCCCCACATGACTAGGTTGGACCTCAACTAACATTCCCTTTGTGGCAGCAGCCTTCTGTGTGCTCTGTAATATTTCTGAGAGCAAGGGGAAAAGTTATCTATTAGGGTGGGGGGCTGAGGCAGAGTGCCAAGCTGGAAATTTTGAGCAGCCAGACACCCGGGGAATAAGGAGAGCACACAGCATGGGGACAGAAAAGAAGTTTATGATAGGACCAGAGGGCAGGGGAAGTAGGTCAGAAACATAAGGAGGACAGCTTTTTGCCTCTTGAGACCCTGGAGATTGTTTGTGAGGTTTCCCTTGAGTTCCTCTCATGTCCTGGGGCCTATGGGTATGGAGGCTATGCAACTGGGGGAGGAGGAAAAGCTGTTCTGCATGGGGTCAGAGGGATCCTCTCCAGGGATGCCACCATGAGCTCCATCACAGCCATCAAGGATGAAAAGACATTCTCCGGTTGCTTCACTTGCAGTTCTGTTGCAGCATGTTCTCCTGTTGCTCCACTATTCTTTCCTCCATGCGCTTTGGTATCTTCACATAGATATCAGTGTTTCTTTTCCTGTTTTGGAGTGCCAAGGGAATGGATTCCTTTCATCACGACTCAACAAGGTTGAAAATCTACAGCACGCTCCATGCTGGGCACTCTTTTGCGCCCCTACGAACTGGAGCTCACGAGCAAAAGGAACATCTAACTGATGGGTAGGAAGTAAAAAACTATTCATTTTAAAGAAGAAATTTATATCCATTAGATCACCTGACATCCTTGGCATTCTATGACTTCCATCCTTCAGACAGCAAAATTCCACACAGTATATTAAAACTAGTGAGACTAAAACTATGTTGCAGTCTATTTAAAAAAAAAAAGTAGACACTTTCAATTTTTCATTAACTCAGAAGAGTGAATAGGACATGTGCATTGACACTTTGCTAACAAAGGAAGCTAAGGGGACAGAGCTGGGCCTGGCCAGGCCGGGGAAAGCGGGGAGGAAAGGAGCAGGGCTGGGGCTGGCTTAGGCCTCCCCCACCAGCTGAGGGGAGAGAACTGGGCCTGCTGTAGCCAGGCCTCAGCCCAGCCCAACCCCGGGGGCAGCTGCAGGGAGAGACATCGGCCTGGAGAGGCTAGGGAGAAGGGAAAGAGGGTAAAGGCTGGGGCAGGCCTGGCCTCAGCACCCGATCCCTCCATTGCAGCCAGGAGGAGAGCGCAGGGCCTGTTGTGTGTGTTTGGGGGGGGGGAGGGGTTGGCTGGCCTGGCCTAGGTCAACCCCCTTCTCAGCAGCCAGGCTTACCCCTCCCCCCAGGATGGGGGAGAGCGCCTGGGGGAAGGGAGGAGAGCTGGGCTGGCATGGCCTCAGACCTGTTTGGCCGTCAGCAGAGCCAGGGCTGGCACACCTTGGCATGGCCCCCCCCATGCAGCCAGGGCTGCCTACCCCAGAGAGAGGAGAGCTGGCAAGCACAGCCCCTTAATATACACATAAAATATGTTTGCAAATATCTACTGAGATTTAGTTTTCACTATAAAACACTGAAATGTTTGGGGTTTTTTTTCTTTTACCATACTATAAAATTCAGTGATTGTTCATGAAACAGAGAGATACCAAACACAATTTGTCTTCCTCAAGTTCCACTCAAGTCTGTAAGATAATCACCAGCAGGCTCAATGTGAAAAATAGATAGCACGTAAAACAAAAAGCACACTAAAACTAAGGATGCTAAAATAAGATTAATTACCTAATCAAATCATTGATGGAGTTTCCATCAACAATTCGCTTAGTTGATAAGGGTGCTTCCGCTTTGAAATATAGCAGGAGCTCACTCAGCTGTTGCTATAGTTCCAAGGTGGAAGTGTCAGGCAGTGTTCTGCCTTTGAAATGTACAAGAGAGCCCCAGCAGTGGCTCTTGTGCATTTCAAAGACTGAAACACCGCATGGAGCCTGGGGCCAGCAGGTGACATCTCCACTTTGAAATGTACAAGTTGACTAGCTGATTAGTCACTTACATCCCTAACATACAATTACACCTACGTACAGATCAGAAGAAAGAACACTAACAGGTAAGAAAATGAAAAAAATAAAATAAAAAAGGAATGAAGGAATTGTACAACAGTGTGTTGGGCGGCTAACAAAAGATGGTGGTCTTTGAGCTGTTACCAGCCAAGCAGTACGCTATATATGACATCACTCCAAGTCAGCTTGACAGGATTGTTTCACAACTCTGACATCTCCGACCTCATGCTTTTCCTGATTTTCATCAGCAGCGAGAGGATTTATTTTTGAAAAAGTCATGGTCAGATTTTTACTGTAGCAGCTGACCAACAAAATACTGTCTTAGGAGACTGATAGAATCATAGAACCAAAGAGCTGGAAGAGACCTCAGAAGGGCATCAAGTCCAGCACCCTACCCAAGGCAGGACCAATCCCAATTAAATCAAGCCAGAAAGGAGTTTGTCAAGCCAAGACTTGAACACTTCTAGGGATGGAGACTCCACTACTTCCCTAGGGAACACATTCCAGTACTTCACCACCCTCCTAGTGAAATAGTTTTTCCTAATAGCCAACCTGGACCTCTCCCACTGTAACTTGAGACCATTGCTCCTTGTTCTGCCATCCGTCAGTACTGTGAACAGCCTTTCTCCAGCCTCTCTGGAACCTCCCTTCAGGAAGTTGAAGGCTGCTATCAAATCCCCTCCTCACTCTTCGCTTCTGCAGACTAAAGAGACCCTCTCCAATGCATTCACATCCTTCCTGTAATTGGGGGCCAAGAACTGGACACAATACTCCAGATGTGACCTCACCAGAGCCAAATAAAGAGGAATAGTCACATCTCTGGCAATGCTTCTCTTAATGCCATGAGCCTTCTTGGCTACAAGGGCACACTGTTGACTCATATCCAGCTTCTCAACCACTGTAATCCCCAGGTCCTTTTCTGCAGAACTGCTATTTAGCCATTCAGTCCCCAGCTTGTAACAATGCTTGGGATTTTTCCGTCCCAAGTCGATTTTTCCCGACTCTACACTTGTCCTAGTCGAACCTCATCAGATTTCTTGTGGCCCAATCCTCTCATCTGTCTAGGTCACTCTGGACTCTATCCCTGCCCTCCAGCGAATTTACCTCTCCCCCTAGCTTACTGTCATCTGCGAACTTGCTGAGGGTGCAATCCATCCCCTCATCCAGGTCATTAATAAAGATATTGAACAAAACCGGTCCCAGAATCGAACCTTGGGGCACTCCGCTAGAAACTGACCGCCATCCCGACATCGAGCCATTGATCACTACCCACTGGACCCGACCTTCCAGCCAGCTTTCTATCTTACCGTCCATTTATCCAACTCACATTCCCTTTACTTGCTTGCAAGAATATTGTGGGAGACCGTATCAAAAGCCTTGCTAAAGTCAAGGTATATTACATCCACTGACTTCCCCATATCCATATCTAGTTAGCTCATCATAGAAGCTAATCGGATTGGTCAGGCACGACCTGCCCTTCATGAATCCATGCTGACTATTCCTGATCACCTTCCCCTCTTCCAAGTGCTTCAAAATGGATTCTTTGAGGATCCCCTCCATGATTTTTCCAAGGACTGAGGTAAGACTGACCCGCCTATTGTCCTCCTTCCCTTTCTTAAAGATGGGCACTACATTTGCCTTTTTCCAATCATCTGGGATCTCTCCCGATCGCCACGACTTTTCAAACATAATGGCCAAAGGCTCCTCAACAACATTTGCCAACTCTCTCAGTACCCTCAGATGTATTAAGTCCGGACCCATGGATTTATGTAGCTTTAGCTTTTTAAAATAGTTCCTAACCTATTCTTTCCATAATAGACTTACACGCTGAAATACTAACTTTACAAGTGCTATTTTTTCTTATATTCTATTACCCTTACCTCATTGTGCATTGTTGATAGGTGGACGGCCAGCACCAAGGGAAAAAAGGTATCTGAAGAGCCAGATGTGTATATTTTTGTCGTATCTGAACAAAACGCTCTCTATTTAGAGCTATGGTGTCCAACTGGTTCTGAAGCAGTAGCCATTATAGCAGCTACTGCTATAGCAAACTATCCACTCTCAACTGTGTACTGGACACCACAGATTGAGAATCTCCTTTTCCCTACATCTCCTTTATTTATCAAATCATTCTGATACAATTTGAAATAGGGAAGTTTTTATTTTATTTTTTTAGAGCTCCCCATATTGTGAGGTTCTAAACTGTAGTTTACTTAGTTTGTGCCTTAATCCAGCACTGAAATTAAATTGGTTTTGCACAGTTTATTTGTAATCCCTGTTCTACGTGAGGCTGTTTCAAGTCTTTGCAGTAGCACCGTAAAAACTAAATAGTTACAAGAGGCTGATAACTATTGTTCTTATCAGCCTCTTGTAACTAATTAGTCTTTAAGGTGCTACTAGACTATTGTTTTTTTTTTTTTTTAAGTTTTTCCTGTTACAGACTAACTCGGCTACCCCTCTGCAGCTTTTCAATGTAATTTTTTAACTGGTCAATGAATCTTCCTGTTCACATATATAAAAACTGACAATCTCCAGAACTGATTTTGTAACGTTTTCACACCTGAACTATCTGCCCGTGAGATGTTCACAATAGATCATGAAATGAACAGGAAGAAACTCTGGAAATTTGGGGTTGGATTTCAAAAGTCTGATAGGGCCTACTTCTCCTCCCCCAAAACCATTCCATGTGCTTCATATGTTACAATACTGATACCTTGGCTTTTGTCAATGTTTTTTCCACAGATACATTGGCTTTTGTCAATGCTTTGTCAAGTGTGTTCTTTATGTTAACACTGCAAGATGTTACTTTTAGGACCACTTAATCCAAACATTTCTTTCTCCATAATTACATCTGAAAAAACACAGCAAACACGTATCAGTAGCTGTGGTGTATTTTGAGTATCTGTGGTTAGCCTGCTTTTACTTAATTTTGATGCAAGAGATAATTTAGAGGAAAAATTCCTGAGATTCATTTCAGAGTGACATTTCAGGTTTCTTGCTTTGAAATGCAAGTGTAATTCACTGAAAATAAGCACAGGAGTTTGCCATCTATTAGTGAAAGCAGAATCTTCCTCCCATTCTGGTGAAAACTTTGGCTTTCATCTTCAAACATGCATTTCTTATACTTTGAAGATGTTATCAACCACAAAATTAATGTAAAGTTAACAAATCCAAAAAAATTCAATTGTGACTTAAGAACAGTAAACAACCTGTAGAGTGTAGTATGGAAGGAGATCATAAATAAATTATAAATTAATGGAGATTGCCTATCTCCTAGAACTGGAAGGGACCTTGAAAGGTCATTGAGTTCCAGTCCCCTGCCTTCACAGCAGGACCAAGTACCATCCCTGACAAATTTTTGCCCCAAATCCCTAAATGGCCTCCACAAGGACTGAACTCACAACCCTGGGTTTAGCAGGCCAATGCTCAAACCACTGAGCTATCCCTCCCTTCCCATAACATATGAGGTCTACATAGCACTATAGTTTCTTGTTATAATGAGCATGTGCTGCTGAAGCTTAGGTACCACCTGCAGGACTGAAGCCCCAGCCCACCACCTCGGGCGGTATTGATTGTCTCCGGAGGTCTGTGGGACGCCCAACCTCGCCCTACTTCTTCCCGAGGGATTGAGAGAAAGACGCTGGCCACGCCAAGTCTGGAACGCAGAGGTGAGAATATATACCTGCTAGGTGTCTATTTGCATGCATTTAATAAGAGCTCAGAGAACCAAAGGGGTTTCATGGTACCTATAAGTGACTTCTTAGTGCAATTTCTGTCCTGTCCTTTGTAGTGACTGTGTTATCTGTAACACAATAGTAGCATTTAACTACTAAGTTTACCCTGTAACAATAAAATAGTAACTGTTTAAGCTTTAACCTGACTCCTGCAGTTGCTGGACCAGAACCAAGCACAATTTTGAAAGAACTTCAGCCGGTCATAAGGGACTCACTGCCCTGACCATTGGCTGACACTCGCCCACCCACCACCTGTTCTAGGCCAGAAATGCCTGTGACAGCTGCCCCACAAGTGGTTTCAGTAGCAGCTAGTCCCCAACGTAGCTCTGGCAAACAGCAGCCATGCCACAACGCGGCCCTGGGCCATCTCCATCAGCAAGAGCAGCCACGACACTTACCTTCCAGGAGCAGAAAGAAAATGAGTGCTGCTGCGGAGATGGGAGGGCTTAGATTACAAATTTTTGTGCGTCGTCACATAGGCACGCACATCAAGCAAACATCAGTGCAGGCTCCTGGCTGCAGGGGGGCAGAGCTGAGCTCCTGCCTCACATGCCAATGAAAAAAGTCAACTTGCATGTCACTTGTGGCACGCATGCTGTAGGTTACCTACCCCCATAGACTATAGCCTATACCCAAATTGCTAATCTGACAACTATGGGCTTGTTTCCACAATTGGGCAGATCAATGATGTGGCTATCGAGCCATAAGAAGACTAAATCAACCACCAAAAGGCACTCGTGTCAACTGTTACTCCACTAGAAAAAGATGCATACAGTAAGTTAACAGGAGAGATTCTCCCATCAACCTAGGGTGGCACATTCACCACAGCGACCTAAGGTATGCTGACTCTTATTTACATAGCTGAAGTTATATAATATGGGTCATCTTTAGCCTGTAGTGTAGACCTGACCAATGAAATATGGACACAGGCATAATCTGAAAGTGATCATGATCTATAACTCAGGCTAAGTTTTGTCACAGATATTTTTAGTAAAAGTCAGGGACAGATCACAAACAAAGTTACAGAAGCCCGTGAACTGTCCCTGACTTTGAATAAAAATATCCCTAACAAAATGGGGAAGCAGGCTCAACACCCACTGCTGCCACAGCTTCAGGGTCCCCACTATTACAGCGAATGGTAGCTCTGGGGCTCCTCACTACCTGCCATAGCTGCAGGAGGTCTCCCACCAAGGTGAGGCCCGGAAGCTGAGGGAAAGGAAGGCGGAAGAGGTAACTGGGAGCTCCAGCCTTGAGGCAAAAGCTTCAGAGATCAACGGAAATCACACATTTTTACTTTTTTAAAAAAAAATTGTGTTTGGATTTCACTTTCTGGAATACTGCATTAAGTTCATATATACAATTCAAAGAAAAGGCAAAACTAGAAAAGAGGAAAAAGTTAGAAGTCTAATTTCTCCAGAGACATGGAATCACTTCCATGTAGAAAAAAGAATCTGAAATGTTTAATTTAAAGATCAAGACATAATAGACATACAAATGGAATGATATACACAACAGCCTAATCTGCTCCCTCAAAACTATGAAAAAAGAATACTAAACTCAACTGAAAAAGGAAGCATTGTGTACATAATGCATAGCCAGTCTATGGACCTCTCCGCCACAAGACATCATTGAAGTCCAAGAGATCCACTTATTTCAAGAAAAAAAGCATATACATGGATACAACATTTAAAGCAATATGTACCCCCCAACTTCCAAAAATATGACAATTATCAACTATTCATAAGAATTTTCACCTAGAGGCGGGCTATTCTAGAATTGTTGATCATTAGATGTCTTGCTTCTTTGTTTGAAGCATCTGGTACTGGTTGCAGTCTGATACAATTCTCACTTTAGCTAACCCCGGAGTCTGATTAATATGGCATTTTTGTAAATTCCTACATTTGTATTCCTCAGTGTAAGCTAGCCATCTGTTAAGCAACTTTTCATGTTAATTATATGATTGAATCTAGTCTTATTTCAGACTTAATTTTCTTACTGTAGTAGCAATTGTGGTTTTTATCATAAAACCGCAAAAATATGATAGATGGCTACAAAATATACTGTTACAATGTGTACAGCCCATTATCAAATTTTTCTTAGCATTTTAGGAAGAATCATTTTAAGAGGTTATATGCAAAATGTTGTATTATAAAAGTAATTTAATGCCCCAAAATGTTGGAAAACTTCAAAATTTAGAAAATCTACTTGTACTAGTATTCAACAATTAACCAGTAATAATGACGGTCACATCCATGGAAGCCTAAACAGCAAAAAAATGTTAATATCAAGTCATCTCTATACATTTTAGAGATTTTTGTGTGCGCCTGTGAGTCCATTTGTTCAAGAACTCCCCCTAAATGGTAAGTCTAGGGCCATCAACTTTGGTATGCAGCTTCCTCTTATCCTAACAAAGTAAGGTCAGGGTTTGGTTGTGCCAAGAAAATGGAATGTACCTGAAATTACACTGTTTTCCATAACATGAAAAGGGAGGGAGCTGTTCTGAGGGACACGATACTGCACAGTGACCACTGAGGGTAGCGAGCACTGGGGACAGCTATACTGTACAGTGACCACCGGGGAAGCCATAAAAGGAAGAGAGTGGTCAGCTGGGGATGGGGTTTGCCATCTTGCCGGCCACCATCTGAGGTAGGAGCCTCCCTGCTCCAAGCTCCTCCCGCTGCCAAGCCGCAGCACCAGACTGGCGAAGGGGGAGAGAAACACTGCCTGCCTCACCACCATGCCCCGTCCAGAACTCCACCAGAATCTGGCAGCACAGCTCCACTTTTCCCCCTGCAGGAGCCACGCCCCCTAGCACTGAAAGGCTGCCCAGTGGAGCCATGCCCAGATGGCTTGCACAACCGCTCTCCCACCCTGCGGCCTGACTCAGGCACCACTGTTTAAGTTGTCGAGTACTTAAATATAAATATACAAGAATTTGATGTACATGGAAAATGCACTAGTAGCACTAGGAAAGAGAAAGCATATTAGCACGCACAGGTGGTATGCAAATATTGCTTTCATTTTGTTACAGCACTTCTCTTCTTGAGTTACATACACAATGAAGCCCAAGATGGTAATAGACTGTCATTGTGTATGATGAGGGCCAAATTTTGCCAAACTATCTGAACATATCACGTTGACAAATGTCCTCTAGGAACTAAAACAAGAACAGGTTAAGTCATCTCATTTGTAACTTAATTAGAATTTAAATCCATACCTCAAGTGATAAAAAACCATTTAATTAACTTGTAACAAGCAAGCCTGCTTAAACATTATACTAACAACTAGTTAAATCTAAGGATGGTAAAGACAAGTCAACTATCAGAGTAGTCAAATGCTTATCCGATATTGTCAGTTGACTAGTCAATTCCCCCCTCTTTGCTACTTCCAAGTTGGGGGGGAGGGCAGGGGGAGAGGAGGTACTTCAAAGGGCAGCACCGCACAGCTGATCCCAGCTAAGCTATGCAGTGCTGCCCCCTTTGAAATGCCATCGAAGCAGCAGTGTCGCCTTGAGTCAACTGGAGACTCCCCAGCTGATCTTGGGCTCCATGGCATTTCAAAACAGCAGTGCAATATGGAACTGGGGGTCAGCGGGGGACTCTGAGTACCCTGCTGACCCCGGGCTCCATGAATGCACTTCCACTTTGAAATGCACAAGTTCCCCTGCTCAGGACTCTTGTACATTTCAAAGTTGGCACACTGGCGTGCAGCCCATAGTCAGCGGGACTGGCCCCAGGCTTCATGTGAAGTTCTACATTCCTCCTTCGAAATACAGAATCATAGAATACTAGGACTGGAAGGGACTTCAAGAGGTCATCGAGTATAGCCTCCTGCCCTCATGGCAGGACCAAATACTGTCTAGACCATCCCTGATGGACATTTATCTAACCTACTCTTAAATATCTCCACAGATGGAGATTCCACAACCTCCCTAGGCAATTTATTCCAGTGTTTGAGTACCCTGACAGTTCGGAACTTTTTCCTAATGTCCAACCTAAACTTCCCTTGCTGCAGTTTAAGCCCATTGCTTCTTGTTCTATCCTCAAAGGCCAATGTGAACAATTTTTCACCCTCCTCCTGATACCCTTTTAGATACCTGAAAACGGCTATCATATTCCTTCTCAATCTTCTCTTTTCTAAACTAAACAAACCCAATCCCTTCAGACTTCCTTCATAGGTCATGTTCCCTAGACCTTTAATCATTCTTGTTGCTCTTCTCTGGACCCTCTCCAATTTCTCCACATCCTTCTTGGAATGTGATGCCCAGAACTGGACAAAATACTCCAACTGAGGCCTAACCAGTGCAGAGTAGAGCGGAAGAATGACTTCTCGTGTCTTGCTCACAACACACCTGTTAATGCACCCAGAATCATGTTTGCTTTTTTTGCAACAGCATCACACTGCTGACTCATATTCAGCTTGTGGTCCACTATAACCCCTAGATTCCTTTCTGCCGTATTCCTTCCTAGACAGTCGCTTCCCATTCTGTATGTGTGAAACTGATTGTTCCTTCCTAAGTGGAGCACTTTGCATTTGTCCTTATTAAACTTCATCCTGTTTACGTCAGACCATTTCTCCAATTTGTCCAGATTATTTTGAATTATGACCCTATCTGTCAGGTTAGTTGCAACCCCTCCCAGCTTGGTATCATCTGCCAACTTAATAAGCGTACTTTCTATGCCAATATCTAAATCGTTGAAGAAGATACTAAACAGACGGTCTCAAAACAGACCCCTGCAGAACCCCACTTGTTATACCTTTCCAGCAGGATTGTGAACCATTAGTAACTACTCTGAGTACATATACGTATCAAAGGAGGAATGCAGAAGTGTCTATCGACTAGTAAATTAACTGCAATTTAACATCCTTAGTTAAATCATACTTCACACTAGTAATTGTGACAAAGCAAAGGACTACTGTAATAGCTAGTTTATAACCAAATACTTCTGGAAAATTTTCTCATTTCAGTATGCAATACACCAGAGAATTGTTTCGTCCAGGTACTAAATCCTTATATGTGCGAAGGCCTAATGGTGATAAAGGAAGGGCAATATAATGTCCTGTATAATCTATATCGTGTATATTTTCTTACCTATACCAGTTCTTAAGTGACCATAGATACTGGTACATATAGCACTATTCAGATAAAGATATGAAACCAGCCGTTTGTTTAAATTAGAATAAATAGAACAAAATACAAGAAAAATCATATATGAAATTCTCTGACTTGTAGTGTTGATATTACTAGGTTGGGATGTTAACACTTAACCTGTTAACCAGTTAACTTAGGGCTTCTTGCCTGGCCCACTGTGAATGTGGAGTCCAACTGCAGTTGTGAGGGGTGTCTCTGCTGCTTCCACTGTGGCCATGAGGCTCAGCCCACTGTCCCCTCCATAGCTGGGGCTGTTTTGGTCCTTCACAACTAGCTGCTGCCAGAGTTCACCGGCACGGGTCGATTAACCAGTTAACCTGTAAACATACCATAAGCCTCATGCTTACCAGTTAACCATTTTAACATCCCTATCTTGGTCAATTAAACATTTGGCAAAATACCATTCTTAGGTAAGTTGTAGGCTGTATTTGGGAGAGTTATCTATAGATTCATAGAATCACAGAAAACAAGAACTGGAAGGGACCTCGAAAAGTCATCAAATACAGTCCCCTGCTTTCATGGCAGGACCCAGTACCATCTAGATCAGGAGTGGGCAATAATTTTTAATTTCCAAGATTTTGGAAAGTGGTTGAGGACTGCACTCTTACATGATATTAATGGAGCTGCGGGGTCTACACTGGAGGTTGGGTGCAGAAGAGAGCTTGGTGTAAGGGACTGGGATGCAGGAGTAGGGCTGGAGTCTGGGAGGGAGTTGGGATGAAGCAGACGGACTGCAGTGCAGGGGTTTGGGATGTGACGTAGGGTAGGAGGGGACTGTGATCTGGGGCAGGAAATCGGGGTTCCAGATCTGGGAGTGGGTACAAGTGTAAGAGGGGGACAGAGAGTTTGGGTATGTTAAGGGGGGGAGGAAGGGGAGAGAGAGTTGGGGCAGGAAAGGGCTGGCTGTGGCCAAGAGTCTCATCAGCTGCCAAACTAGCCTGACTGCCTGTAGAGCTTAAAATGTTTCCCAGCCAGCTAGCTTGGCCATGTGCTTCATGAATAACTGAGCCCAAGAGAGGAGGCGTGATTCTTCTTATCTGCTAGAAACCAGCCAATGGGAATGTGCTGTAGGTGGGGCAGCTCCTAAAACTTTCCCCCTCCCCTCCAGTTTCAAAACAGAAACGGAGCTATGCAGCTGCTTTTCTGCATGGCATGTGGAGCTGCAAGGCAATCTGGGCAGCTTGCCTCGGGCTCCCCGCTGCCTCTTCAGGCCGGATCCAGTGGCTTGGGGGGGCCTAATCCAGCCCACGGGCTGTATTTTGCCCAGGCCCGGTCTAAACCATTCCTGACAGATGTCTATCTAACCTGCTCTTAAATATCTCCAGAGATGGAGATTCCACAACCTCCCTAGGCAACTTATTCCAGTGTTTAACCACCCTGACAGTTAGGAAGTTTTCCTAAAGTTCAACCTAAACCTCCCTTCCTGCAGTTAAAGCCCACTGCTTCTTGTCCTATCCTCAGAGGCTAAGGAGAACAATTTTTCCTCCCTCCTCCTTGTGACACCCTTTTAGATACCTGAAAAAAATCACAATCATGTTCCCTCTCAATATTCTCCTTTCCAAACTAAACAAGCCTAATTCTTTCAGTCTTCCTTCATTGGCCATGTTCTCTAGACCTTTAATCATTCTTGTTGGTCTTCTCTGGACCCTCTCCAATTTCTCCACATCTTTCTTGAAATGTGGTGCCCAGAACTGGACACAATACTCCAACTGAGGCCAGATCAACGCTGAGTAGAGTGGTAGAATGACCTCTCGTGTCTTGCTTACAACACTCCTGTTAATGCATTCCAGAATCATGTTTGCTTTTTTTGCAACACTGTCAACTCATTTAGCTTGTAGTCCACTATGACTCTTAATTCCGTTTCTGCAAAACTCCTTTCTACACAGTTACTTCCCATTCTGTATGTGTGAAATGGATTGTTCCTTCCTAATTGGAGCACTTTGCATTTGTCCTTTATTAAACTTCATCCTATTTACCTCAGACCATTTTTCCAGTTTGTCCAGATGATTTTGAATTATGACCCTATCCTCCCAGCTTCGTATCATCTTCAAACTTAGTAAGTGTACTCTCTGTGCCAATATCTAAATCGTTGAAGATATTGAACAGAACTTGCCCCAAAACAGACCCTTGCGAAAGCCCGCTGGGTATGCCCTTCCAGCAGGATTGTGAACCGTTAAAGTCTCTGAGAACGGTTACCTAGTCAGTTATGCACCCACTTATAGTAGTTCCATCTAAGTTGTATTTACCTAGTTTTTTTTATAGGAAGATTAGTTTAGGCTTCTTGAGTCCAAAGACCAATAAACAGCAGGAGTTTAAAATATCTTCCATTTAGCATTAACAATGTTTGCTCATCTACTTCACTTTCAGTCACAATTTCCTTGTAACAAATTCTATCATGTGCCAAGGCTGCTAGAAATTAAATTGAACCCTTGCTACTGTTAAATATAACCTATGCAAGGGAAAAACAGCTCTACCTTTTTTCTTCTTCATGAGACACAGAAGAGACATGAAAGATTTTCCTGCTCTTTTATATAAAGGAAATTAAAGTTATTTCTGAGACCCTATGAATGGAAAACTAACAAAATAATTTCAAGGTCTAAGAGGGTTCAAACTGACCAACTGAGTGAACTGACAATCTTGTTAAAAAAAGCTGGGTTTTAGCTTATATGAAACAAATATTTAACTTTATTAAAAATTAACTATTAAAAATGATACTGAAGAGAGCTATTAGAGAGAGTCAACCATCTCTAGTATTCAGTAGTGCTGCAAGAATAAACCTTTGAGATGTTGCCAAAAAGGGAGTTTCAACAAGCCAGAAGAGGTCACATTTCCATTCCTGGTGTTTATACGGGCAAACCAATCAGCACCAAAAATGCTCATAAAAAGTTTGAACCTTCTTAATGTATCTATGTCTTCACTTCAAAACATGGATAAAAACCACCTCTGTCTCAGCAGAAACATGATATGGGCAATCTTTACTTGCAGAGTTCAGTATAATTAGTCTAGTTTAACCCTATTACGTTCACATCCAAATCAAAACCTCAGATTTAAACTATTAATGTATTAATTCAACTAACTCACACTTGCCATCTTGATTTAAAAACCTCTATTGCAGTGAATGCAGTCAGAGAAAAAAGTTTAGCCATTATTATATACTGTATTTTAAAAAATATATTTAGTAAATACCTACTGAAAAGCAGGTGGGTTTACACAGTAACAATTTAGCATTTCAAAGAAGCAAATAAAGTGTTTAGTTAAATAATCTTGGCTTGTACTGAATTAGGCAGGTATCTTCAAAAAGATGTGCAATTAGTAATTTAAATTAACATATAGTACCTCTCACATGTAGTTTAAGATATGGGCTTTTACTCTTCTGACACCAGATTCTTTCAAAATATTACCTTTTAATACAATAAAACTCCAGTGGTTTGGCATCCAATGCTCCGGCACTCCTGATGGTCTGGCACCATCGGGAACCCAGAAGTGCTCCAGGCAGCCAGACAATTGGAGCTGCTCTGGACCTGGCTTCCCCGATCCAGCCGCTGCTGAAACTGACCAGCAGCTGAATCGGGGAAGCCAGGGGCAAAGCAGCTGGGGTACTGCCAGGTTGGTCCCGTAGCACCGCCCCTTGGGGCTGCAGGACCAACCCAGAAGCACCCCAGCTGCTCTTGGGGACACCTGGGGCAGAGCAGCTGGAGTGCTGCTGGGTTCGTCTCACAGCGCAGAGGGGCGGCGCTACCGGACCAACCTGGCAGCACCCCAGCTGCTCTGCCCCAGGCGTCCCAGATTCAGAAACTGCTGAAACTGACCAGCAGCGGCTGAATCGGGGACGCCTGGGGCAGAGCTGGACTATCGGAAGGGAAGGCTATGAGGTGTCTGGGGTGGCATCACCCCCCCACCCCAGACCCCTCATAGCCTCCCCTTCTGATAGTCCGGCTTATCTGATAATCCGGCACCCCCTGGGTCCTAAAAGTGCCGGATTACCGGAAGTTTACTGTAAATATAAATATTTGCACTGGTCAATAATTGACCATCACAGTGGCCCACTACGAGTGGTTATGAAGCAGGCACTTCACAATATCCCTAGATTACTTAAATAGTTAGACACACAATTTGATGAATATACAGACTGATTTTCACTGATGTGGGGTTTTGTGATCCTTGTTTTATGTACTATACGATACTATAGTTATCCAATAGTACCAGTGTAATCCTGCTGAATAAACATGAAGCCAAAGTACAAAATAAAACCTTACTAATGGTCATTAAGGAACCATTAACTTGCTTCACAGATTTTACCAGTCTCACATTAAAACACAAGATGGTAAAACTTGGGTGGAGAAGACACGTATGACCAAGTATGATATTCTGTTGTAAACCGTTGCCAGAGTGCTACCTGTACCCATAGCAGTATTTCCCAAATGGTGTTCCACGAACCCCAAGGTTCCGCAAACTGAAAATAAGGGTTCTGCAAGAAAATCCCATTACAACAATATATTATGATTTTAAAAAAAAGTTTTAAAATATGTGCAAGTAAACTAAATGGCGATCTCATGACCTTGTTTAGCATTTGTTTATTACTATCCTTAGTTATTTGTGGTCTACTTTTTCAGCTCCATATATAAGACTGTTATTAGGTGTTCTGCAAAATTCTTTCAAGTTTAAAAGGGTTCCATAGCTAAACAAAATTGGAAAACATTGACCTATAGGGTTGGCCATGCCCATCACAGAGCTCCAGATGTGGCAAAGTGAGAGTATAAAGGGCACAGTTATGCCCCATCTCTTACTCATCTCAATTGTCACGTACCATGCAAGCTGAAGTAGTTTTCCGTTCTACAGGATCTAGGGCAGGGGTTTCCAAACTTTTTGACATGGGGACCAGTAAATCCATTCACGAGCTTTTGGAGGACCGGTAACATTCATTTGCATAGTCAGTAAGAAAATGATGAATATTCAAATAAGTTGTTTCTGGTCCTCCCAAAGCCCCCAGTGTCAGCGTTAGCAAAGCTTTTGATACAGTCACCCACAATATTCTTGCCAGCAAGTTAAAGGAATATGGATTGGATAAATGGGACTGTAAGATGGATAGAAAGCTTGCTAGATCAGGGTTTCCCAAACTTTTTACTTTAGTTGGAACCCATTTTTTTCAGTACTGTCTTTTGCAGCCCTAAAATATAAACGCATATAAAAAAAAAAAGAATGAAAAATGAATACGTTTTCAGTGTTTCCTCTGGCTGCATCCTCCACCCAGCCTGGGCCAGGGCATGGGGGACCCGGTGCCACATGAGCACTTCAGGAGGCGGGAGCAGGAGCAGATTGGGGGTAGGGTATCTGGCTAGGAAGGAGGGTGCAAGGAAGAGTAGGGTTGCCAAATGTCTGGTTTTGTACTGGACAGTCTGGTATTTGAAGGTTTTATCTGGGAAAGAAATTGAGAAATTACCAGACATATAAAGTGTCTGGTATTTTCTAATTAGGTAAGTTTTATTATAATTAGGTGTATTAGTCCTTAGCTGCCTGGCTGGTAGATGTGCTCACGCTGCCTGAGTGTGTCTATTTGCCAGGCAGTTCGCAACTACTCCAGGAAAGGTACTGGGCGGGGGGGGAGGGGGGGAATGGAATCCCCAGCCAGACTGTAGCCCGACAGCGCCCCCCCCCCCCATCTCAAACAATCTTGCTTGCCCTCTGAGATGTCTGTATACAGGGCAGAGAAGGAACAATAAGAAAATCAGCATAGCCATTAAGTTTTGATCTGCTTTGATGCGAGACTAGGATATGCAAGTTTCTCTGACTCTGAGTAACGATTAAGGAAACAAACTGAGCTCGAGGCTGCAAGAAGTGCCCGGCTGGCACCCATGTTGATTCGAACACAGAGTCCCTGGGAGAGGAATTTCCCACTGAGAAAAAGAACGTCCAGTACTTCCAATTTAATCCTCTCAACTCTCTCTTACAAGTGTAAATTAAGTTCACAACTCCCTTGTAAGAACTGGTCTCACAAAAGACAGATCAGCACCATTTGGCATTACAGATAAGAAAGAGAAAATACGTGACCCAACGGGTATATAAGGTGGTACAGTAGCACACTCTCTTTTGAGTGTCAATCTGCCCCTCTACCTGCTGGTCGGGTTAGGTGTTTGACCTCCCGAGGTTCCATGGGGACGCCCACCTCGTATTTTCGTCTTTCCGAGGAATTGAGGGACCGATCCTGGCCTGACACGCTGGGACCGAGGGGGTAAAAATTGTACCTGTATGTGTCCTTTTGATATAGTGCATGCATAGAATAGAGCTCTTTAAAGATTAAGCTGTAATTTGGTACCATTATTTTCTATTTCCTATCTTTATCTTCTTTGTAACCATTTTTTTATATCTATATCTATATCTATATCTATATCTATATCTATATCTATATCTATATCTATATCTATATCTATATCTATATCTATCTGTCAGCAGTTAAGAAATAGAACAATAGCCACTGCAACCATATGATTTATAAGCTTCCTCAATAAACCTGTAAATGTTTAAGCTTTAACCTGACTCCTTCAGTTGCTGTAACAAAACCAGGCACAATATATAAAAACTTCAGCCAGTTATTAGGAACAGTATAGGAAGAGCTTGGGCGTTTGTATCTGTGTCACACCCAGGTGGCAAAATCCGTTGGGGCACTTCTCAGCCTCCCCCAGGCTGCCCGCTGCCAAGGAATCACAGATTCTAGCAGCTAAAATCTGAAGTGTAATAAGCTCTTCCTGTACACTTATTGGGGCGCCCGTCAACCTCTTCCAGGTTGCCCACTGCAAGGGACCCCGGTCTCAGCAGTTGAAGTCTCGGGTGTATAGTATACACACACACACACACACACACACACAGACACACACACACCACTCACTGCCCTGACCGTCGGCTGACAGAATTGATTGTGGGATTGTGCTACTGGTTCACATATAGCAACATGAAGCCTGTCCTGATAAACATGGATTTTAGTGGTATAGGGAAAGGGTTTGCCCGAGAGGGATGGGGTAACCCTAAATGGAACAAAGAGATGTTAGAGAAAGATTGGGGGAAATCTCAGGAGATCTGGGAACAGTTTCATAGCTGGCGAGCCGCTTGTAAGATCAAAAAGGGAAAAGGGAAAGGCGCTTGCATCTGGCTGTTAAAGGATGCCTGGCAGGCAGCCTGTGCTAGCTACTGGGACTTAGAAACTGAGCTGATAAAGGTTAGAAATGAGAAGGAGGAACTGCGGAAACAATGTCAGAACTTAGATACCCGGGTGCGGACACTAAGTAAAGACATGGAGCACCTACAGGGGCGGCTCCTCCCAATGTTAGAAAAGGAAGGGATTGCACGTAGAGAGAAATTGGAAGCCAAGCCATGAAGCATTAATAGAGCCAAAGTAGAAACTGCTCTGTGGTTAGATCCAGATGACTGGGACGGAGACATCTGGGATTCCTCTGACGGAGAATCAGCTTCCTAACGAAAGGAAAGCAGCCCCAGTTCAGATGAGACCAGTTGTCACCTTTAAAATATCAGGTGAGGATGGAGGAAGCTCAGGCAGTGAGGGGGAGGAAACTTCCGCCTCTGGCATTTCTGATGGGTGTAAATCAGACAGAGGAAGAAAGGGAGCCGAACAGAAAGGACTACACGATCCTATAAGCCCGCAGAATTACGGGAAATACAGGCAGAATTCACTAAGAGACCTGAGGAAAGAATCATAGATTGGCTAGTCCGTATATGGGACAGCGGAGCCGGACACACGCATTTATCCTCCTCAGAGTGCAGTAGGCTTAATCTGGGTGCTGGAGTATCTCTCAGTCACTCAGATAACAGAGGCCCAAAAACTCTCTGGGTCTTAGCCTGTAGGTGGGCTACAGAAATCTTCCGGGCAGACCAAGGTGAGCCTACCACTACACCGTGGGCGAACGTAGATGAAGTTAAGCGGGCCTTGCAAATAGCAGCCACTATCAGCCTGTTGAATCGGAACAAATCCAACCCGGAGCGGGAGGTAGGGAACCCCTGGGAACAAAAGGGCCGACTAGATGAACTCAGACCGCTTCTGAAGGGAGCACCCAGTGCCCATAAGGCTATGTCCCTAAGTCTCCGAGACACCGTCTGAGCGCAGCCGGACACCACCTATCAAGGGTTACTGACAATGATGATACAGTACTTCCGGGAGTTTGGGGAAGGCGGCGCGCCACCGGCTAAAGCCAACGTGCGGGAGCTAAAAGGAAACCCTAAAGGTAAACCAGAGGGTTTCAAGCCCCGGCGTGAGATAACTCCGGAAGAAAAGGAGCTCCGAACTAGACTCTGGAAGCAGTGCTTAGCCTTAGGCTACCCCAGAGATGTAATTCACGGACTACCAACTGGAAGATTAAAGCTCCTGGCCACTTTTAAGAAAGCTGATTCAGAGGGGGCAAACATAACTCCTAGTGCCCCTCCTGCTACAGACACCCCTTATACAACACTGCGACAGCAACTGCATCAACTGCCACCTTCCCCGGTTAGCTGCAACCAAGGAAACTAAATAGTGGGGGTCAGCCTCCCCTCCACATAAACGAGCTCAAAGGGGAGGAAAATCCCAGCAATGACCCCCGGATCCAAATAATTGTAAATGATAAACACACAGTATCTTTTTTGGTGGATACTGGAGCTCAAATATCCATGATTAGGCAGGAAGATTTTCATGGCCTGCCACCTTCTGGCTGAAAGCAAATACTAGTTACTGGAGTAAATGGCACAGTTACAACTTATCCTCTGGTCAAAATAAAATTGGATATTCCCTTAAAACCCCACAGACAGCCCCGAAAGCATGAAATAGTCCTTGGAAATGCCAGCATACTTGGCATGGATATCTTAAGAGGAAGGGAGTGATTAATGGAGAAAGATGGGCTTTTGGAGCTGACCTTAAGTCACACGTGACTGTCCTGGGTGATACAGACACCCCTCGCTACAAGATTAGTTTGCTGACTCAAGCCCCCGCTCTCCCACCTTCCACAGTAACCACAATGAAACAGTACAGTATCTGAGCCGAAGCTATAGCTCCGGTCTCTGAACTAATCAAAGACTTGGAAAAATGGGGAATCTTAGCTCGCACTTACTCCCCATATAACTCACCAGTATGGCCAGTCAAGAAACCAAATGGGAAATGGAGACTCATTATAGACTATCGAAAACTAAATAGCAGCACGGGACCTTTGACGGCTGCAGGTCCTAGCATGGTCAGCATTGTAAACAGTATACAGACTTGGAACAAGCAGTGGTTGGCTGTACTAGATGTAAAGGATATGTTTTTCATGGTTCCCCTGCAACCTGCAGATTGGGAAAAATTTGCTTTCACCTGGAAAGGGGTTTAATATACTTTTACTCGTATGCCTCAAGGCTATAAACATTCCCCAACAACCTGCAATGGGGCACTGGCAAGGGTCCTAGATGGCCTGACCCTGCCACCGAGTGTCCAAATATTGCAGTACATAGATGACATCTTAATAGGAGGAGATTCCTCCGATGACGTCCAAGAGGCCATGAATCAAGTAAGAACAACATTAGAAGGTCTTGGTTTGGATTTACCACCTGACAAATTCCAAGGCCCCTCTCATGAGGTAAAATTCCTGGGCACTGTCTGGATGGGAGGCAGGAGGATGGTCCCAAACAGCTGTATTTTAAAGAAGCCTTATTGAAGGCACAGAAAAAAAAAACCATCCCAACGCGTAGCAAGAGAGGCAAACATGGTAAGAGACCAGATGGGCTTAAAGGGGAAATCCTTGGTGAACTTAAGCACAAAAAGGAAGCTTACAAAAAGTGGAAACTTGGACAAATGGCCAGGGAGGAGTTTAAATGTATAGCTCAAGAATGCCTGGGGGTTATCAGGAAGGCGAAAGCGCAAACGGAATTGTGACTGGCTAAGGATGTGAAGGATAACAAGAAAAGTTTCTACAGGCATGTTAACAAGAAGGTGGTGATCAGAGAGGGTGTGCGGCCCCTAATGGATGAAGGAGGTAACCTAGTGACAGATGATGTGGGGAAAGCTGAAGTACTCAATGCTTTCTTTGCCTCTGTATTCACAGACAAGGTCAGCTCCTGGACTTCTGCGCTAAATGACGCAAGATGGGATGAAGATGGCCAGCCCGTGGTGGGTAAAGAACAGGTTAGGAACTATTTAGAAAAGCTAAATGTACACGAATCCATGGGTCCGGACTTAATGCACCCGAGGGTACTGAGAGAGTTGGCAAATGTCCTTGAGGAGCCTTTGACTATTATCTTTGAAAAGTTGTGGAGATCGGGAGAAATCCCGGATGATTGGAAACAAGCAAATGTAGTGCCCATCTTCAAAAAATGGAAGGACGATCCAGGGAACTATAGGTCGGTCAGTCTTACCTCAGTTCCTGGAAAGAATCATGGAAGGGATCCTTAAGGAATCCATTTTGAGGCATTTGGACGAGAGGAAAATGATTAGGAATAGTCAGCATGGATTCACAAAGGGCAAGTTGTGCCTGACCAATCTGATTAGCTTCTATGATGAGGTAACTGGCTCGGTGGACATGGGAAAAATCAGTGGATGTAATATACCTTGACTTTAGCAAGGCTTTTGATACCGTCTCCCACGATATTCTTCCCAGCAAGTTAAGGGAATGTGGATTGGATAAATGGATGGTAAGATGGATAGAAGGCCGGGCCCAGCAGGTAGTGATCAATGGCTTGATGTCAGGATGGCGGTCGGTTTCTAGCGGAGTGCCCCAAGGTTCGGTTCTAGGACCAGTTTTGTTCAATATCTTTATTAATGACCTGGATGAGGGGATGGATTGCACCCTCAGCAAGTTTGCGGATGACACTAAGCTGGGGGAAGAGGTAGATATGCTTGAGGGCAGAGATAGGGTCCAGAGTGACTTAGACAAATTGGAGGATTGGGCCACAAGAAATCTGATGAGGTTCAACAAGGACAAGTGTAGAGTCCTGCACTTGGGATGGAAGAATCCCAAGCATTGTTACTAGCTGGGGACCAACCAGTTAAGTACAGGCAGTCCCCGGGTTACATGGATCCGACTTACATCAGATCCCTACTTACAAACGGGGTGAGGCAACCCCGCACTAGCTGCTTCCCCCCAGCAGACCAGGGAGACGTGAAGCTAGCGCCCTCCCACCGCAGCAGACCAGGGAGATGCGGAGCGGCTTTTCTCAGCAGATACCTCAGCTTGAGAATAAAGGATTGGGGGAAGTGAGGTGTGGGAGAATAAAACTGATCTCTGGAGAAATGTTTGGCTAGAGTTTCCCCTATAATATGTACCAGTTCCGACTTACATACAAATTCAACTTAAGAACAAACCTACAGTCCCTATCTTGTACGTAACCTGGGGACTGCCTGTAGGAGTTCTGCAGAAAAGGACCTGGGGGTTACAGTGGATGAGAAGCTGGATATGAGTCAACAGTGTGCCCTTGTAGCCAAGAAGGTTAATGGCATATCAGGTTGCATTAAGAGGAGCATTGCCAGCAGATCCAGAGATGTCATTATTCGGCTTTGGTGAGGCTACATCTGGAGTCGTGTATCCAGTTCTGGGCCCCCCACTACAAAAAGGATGTGGATGCATTGGAGAGGATCCAGCGGAGGGCAACCAAAATTAGGGGGCTGGACCATATGACCTACAAGGAGAGGCTGAGGGACTTGGGTCTGTTTAGTCTGCAAAAGCAAAAAGTGAGGGGGGATTTGATAGCAGCCTTCAACTTCCTGAAGGGAGGTTCCAAAGAGGATGGAGAGGCTGTTCTCAGTAGTGACAGATGGCAGAACAAGGAGCAATGGTCTCAAGTTGTGGTGGGAGAGGTCCGGGTTGGATATTAGGAAAAACTATTTCACTAGGAGGATGGTGAAGCACTGGAATGGGTTACCTAGGGAAGTAGTGGCGTCTCCATCCCTAGAGGTGTTTAAGTCTTGGCTTGACAAAGTCCTTGCTGGCTTGATTTAGTTGGAATTGGTCCTGCCTAGAGCAGGGGGCTGGACTTGATGACCTTCGGAGGTCTCTCCCAGTTTTATGATCCTATAGCTAGGGACTATCAGCTGGAACTTCATCAACTTGATACTTGGATGTTGATAACCTCAACTAGTTTAAGTCGCAAACCACAAATCAGACATGATATCAGGAAATAATGGAAATACCCTGCCACCGGGTATCATGCAAAAAGGCACAATGTGTCTCTGGCTATAGCAAAGGCTTCCAGAGTGGTTGCAATTGACCTAGCCTATGGACCTACATGAATTAAGAACTGCTCTATGATGAGGTAGCCAGTTTCAACAGTCAACAATGGTGCCAGAAAGGACGGCTCAGATCTGTCTGAGTAAGATGGGATCAGCAAGCTTAAGGGAATGCTCTACCATCAATACCAGACTAATCTTCTGTGGAGAAGTCCTGGGCTCTGGACTTTGAGGAACCCAATACTGAAATTTTCAAGACTGTTCTAGACACTGAAACTGACAGATCTGGTCACAGGGATCTCCTCTGGCAAATAATTCTGAGAAGAAGCCTTTCAAAGATCTTCCTTTTGATGACTAAGAGGGTTGTGAGATGGGTTACAGGACTGCCTCCATTAAGATATAGCTGTAGTAAGATGAGGGCCTGAAACAAGCTCAGGTATCACAGGCCTGGTGAGAGGCCTGAGACCTAGATAGCAATGCTCAAGACTTCGCTAATATAAAGCAAGGCAGAGCTGTGAACAAGAGACACGCCCTGGCTAAGAACTTGGCAAGAATAGGGCTGATATTACAGAAACACTCATAAGTAGCTGTAAGCCCATGCCATAAGCATATTCCAGAGCTGTTGTAACAGGACGCATCATGAAGAAACATCTTGCTACTACCATACTCCTCACAAGTAAGAGGAACATACTGACCCAGCTTCAGGACAGGGTCTAAACTGACAGCATGATAGTGATCAAACTCACACATACAAGGTAATATGTGCACCTGTAAATAAAGTTGTCTTGGAAAGGCTGTCTTTCTTCAACTGAGGGGGCACTGTCGCATTCCTGGCACTGACTGAGTTGGTCCATTGTCAGGTAGTACATATATGCAGTGATTTGGTATTGTCTGTCAATTATTATTATACTTTCTTTGGTGCTTTTGACCCTAATCTGATTTTGTGGTCTTTTGGGGGCTTTCAGAATCTGCTGTGTTGACTATTAGCGCAAGCCTATGACACACAGAAGGGCCAAACACACAGCTGAACAATCATCATCACTTAAGGAGCAGGAGTCCTGTCAGAACACCTCATGTCAGACTCCTCACTACAGAGGCCCCTGCTTTATGACTGCCTGATTTATGACCCCCTGTACTTACGACTTTTGCCATAAGTGCAGAAGGGACCGAAATACCCCGACTTACGTCCTCAGCCCCGCTTTTACGACAGCGCACGCCTGTCAAATGCGGGCTCGAGTTACGACGCCCCTGACTTGCAACACTATCCCAATAACCAATTGCGTCCCAAGTCGGGGGCAGCCTGTGCCACAGCAGCTAAGATACTGTTCCCTCCTTTTCTTTGTCCTGAGACTTAAAACCACAACAAATAGAACACCTGTCTCTAGCTCAGCTCTCATCCTGGCACTTTCATCATCATGAATAAGGGCACCAATGGGAAAAAATTCTCTGCAGTCTGCTCGAGGCCTGAATGCTTTGACATAGGCCTTTCCAATACCAAATAGGGGCTAGTGGCCTGCTAACCAGATTTCAGCTCATGTAGTACTAGAAGTTTCTCAACTCTGCAGGGAGATCTCTTCAAAAAGTTGCAACAAGAAGTATTAATTGTGATCACTTGTACATAGACACAACTGCCCACTAGGAAATGGATAGATAACACTAAAGGGATTACAGTAATTCCTAATTTGCTAAATTTTTATCTAGCAATAAAAATATTTTCCTATTAAAATAATCCCTATAAATAAAATGTTCACAGCTATGAAAAATGAGCTTAATGCCAATCAAATCAGACTTAAGAATGTTTAATATTTTGTGTAACAAATCATTTTGATCAGTTTTGAATGAACTATTGTTTTTCTTTATAGTTATACCAGTTAAAAGTTGTATCAAAGATTTATGTATTTAAAGAAATTTAATATCTAATATAATTAGATACATTGACAATAGAGAAGAATCATCATCATTAATACAGCAGTAAATAAGAATTACCACTACACTGCCCATAGAAATCTGCTTTTAGTATCAGCTCCACTGTAACAATTCAATCATGGCAAAGTAGTGCAAGAGAGGCTTACTGCATTTCAATTTCTGTTCTATTCAATAAAACGTCAATGTGGAATTACACCTAATTATTCATGAGTAGGCCTTTTGGCACCCTCTAGTGGATTCCTCTCGGACTTTTTGAGTTTGGTTTTTTATAACTTTCCCCCAGTTTGGCCTTCCAAAACCTTCCTGCTTTTTAGAAGTGCTAGATGCAATCTCCAGCTTCTAAGGACACAAATTAAATGTCAAGGTCATAATATTGATCTACATTTTTTCTGGAGTGAGTCACTCTGAAATAAAATAATCCCAATGCATAATATGAAAGTTTATCCAGGCCTTACTCCAAGAAAGGAAATTTACAGGAAAAGAGTTATGACATAGATGTCTGCTCAACAACTTTGGAGCAAACCAGATCTATTACTCATGGCAAGGGAGATACAGCTCCATCTCTGTTCAGCCACTAATCGAAACACCTCTGTAGCCCAGGAAAAAACTAATTATGAGAGCAAGCATTGAGACTAAATACAGCAACCAACCAGAAGAGCATGAAATTCAATTTGAAAAAAATAAAATAAAATAACACTAACAATTAGTAATCCCATCTCTTTCCCCAACTGACAGCCTACTTGGGGTAGGTTAGATCTGTGGAATTCATTACATGAACATTTATTTATGCTCTATTCCAAAAAAGGAAAAATCTGTCTATTCATATTTGCAATGAGGTTACAGATCCAGGACATTGGGATTTTTATAGCACTATCCACTTGAGGGGAGAGGATGTATGCTATACAGAGTTATGTAAAGATGTAAAAGAGGCTACATAACGCCATTCTAAAAAAATTACTGAAATACCAAAATGAGGAGTACCAACTTACCAAAAGGCAGCATCAGATGATTTTCACTGTTATGGTTCTGAGACAGTGATTTTGAAGCCTTCTTTCCTCTTGACACTGTATAATAAAGCACAAAGAAAGTATTTGTCTTTCTGCATTGAGCTGTGCAGTGAGTATATACTTTAGATTTCTGTAGTTTAAGTATGTTAAATTGCAGTTATCTGACTAATTGTGTAATCAATACAATTTGTATCAACTACATGATTAGTCGATAAGGGGCTGCTCGCAGAGCCTTAGTAGGGTAGATCCTGAAGCTGGCTGAAGCCAGGACTGAGCAGTCCCAGCTTGTGCTGGCTCCAGGAATCACCCGCACTGCAGTTCTGCATTTTAAATTTATCAAGAACCGTCAGACTCCTACTACATTTAAAATGCAGAGGTGCAGCATCCTGGAACAGGCCAAGCCAGGACTGCTCAGTCCCAGCTCAGGCCAAGTCCAGCAGTCCCTGTTCACAGCGGCCAGGGAGGGCCATGGGAACAGGCTGCTGCTGCTAAAGCAACCCCTGCACGCAGCCAGCCCCAACTGCCATGATCAGGAGCTGCATGGTGGCAGCAACCTCTCTCGGCTGGCAGGCGCAGAGGGGAGCTCCTTGCTGTGACCCATGCGGACGGGGACTGCTTTCGGAGCAGCCTCCCCCATACCTCCCTGCTGCCTCTAATAGAGAAAGCAGGGGGAGGGGGTAGGCAGTACTGCAGAGGCATGGGTTCCTGTTCCCTCTCCCCTTGCGGTCTCTCATACAGAGGCAGAAAGGAGGGTGGCAGGGGGAGGAGTAGTCAAGTACTACACTTGACTACCCGATAAGCTTATGCCAGTCAAGTACATAAGAACAGCCGTACTGAGTCAGACCAAAGGTCCATCTAGCCCAGTATCCTGTCTACTGACAGTGGCCAGCACCAGGTGCCCCAGAGAGGGTGGACCGAAGACAATGATCAAGCGATTTGTCTCCTGCCATCCCTCTCCAGCCTCTGACAAACAGAGGCCAAGAACATCATTTTATCCCCTGGATAAAAGTAGCTGGATAATTGCTAACATTCCTACTGTGGTTCCCAAAAAATGCCACAAATTGTCTTTGGGATACTCTACAGAGCCTGGAGTTTAGTCTTCTGGTATATGGTTGAGTGAGTATCACTTAATCTTCACAGAAAGATGGGTGTCAAGTTTTAAAATGCTCGGGTTACACGTAAAATGTGCCTAATTCTGATACACTGTGAACCACTATGATAGTTATGAAAAAAATTAACTGATTAGAAAGTAATGAACTACTTTCATAAACAGCTTCAATAGAGAGCTTGTCGAGGTACCTTAATCAGGTAAAATCCCATGAAATAACTCTGTACTTTGGGAAGATGCAGAAGTCATGCTATTCTCAAAAAATGCCTATCAGACATCTAGGAAAGATGAAATATACCAATTCTCTGCTCTAACTAAGAACTTGCCAGACGAAGCAGCAACTTGACTTTCAAATGTCTGAACTATCAAGCCCTGAACCCATCTTGAAAAAAATCCAAGAATCTGCAGTACTGACACAGATTTAAGAGTGACACTCTCATCCTGGTACCAAAAGTCACCCAAAGTCCCAGTATATGCTGTGTTGAACGTCCTTCTAGAAACTTAAAATGTGGATATTATCTCTTCCGAATAACCTCTTTGGCTCAAGAAGCTTTGTTCACCAACTAGACAACAAGGCTCAGACTGTCTGGATTCTTATTTATGACTGGATTTTGTAATAAAGATCCCATCTGCGTGGATAGAGGAGGAAGGTCTTTGTACCACAATAAGGAGGTCTCCATGGCCAGAACAGGACTACCAGAATTACCAGTTCTGCTTTTCTTCTGAAGTGTTCTAATGAGAGAAAAGGAATATTAAAAATAAAGATCAGTTCCTTTTGAGACATCTTTGCTACAAGGCATCTGTTGCCTTGGCTTCATAATCTCACTGGCAAGAATGGAACATTGAATCTTTGTGATTCAAATGGTATGCAAACAGATCTATTGCTAGGAAACCAAGTTTCTTTTCCAGTAGATGGAAGACCTCTGGGTGTAGTCCTCATTCTGTATAATCTATCTTTTGCATGCTGAGAAGTGAGCTGTGACATTCACTTTGTAATGGACACAAAGGAAGCAGAGTAACTGCTGATTCTCCTCAGGTCAAGTCATAGAACTTGAGCTTCTCTGTCTGTAGATGCCATTCTCTTTTGCTCTGCTGACATAGAACATGACTGAGGTATCTGTTGGCAGCATGAAGTCTACATATTGCCTGATTATATATTGGACTGTGGTGATATTTCATTCTATCCTGCATTGTTCTCATTTGACTGGCTCTCTCAGAAGTCTGAACCCCATTCCTCCAGCCTTGTGGTGATAAGTGTCCTGTTGAGTTTACTTATTGGAAAGTTTGACTAGAATCCTCACACTCATCCAGCAGAATGGCCTGAGACTGCTCCTGGGGAAAAGATGTTTTTAGTAAGGAAAGAGTAAGCAATCCTGACACTTAGGAACTTTTTCCTAATGTCCAACCTAAACCCCCTTGCTGAAATTTAAGCCCACCGCTTCTTGTCCTATCAGCAGAGGCCAAGGAGAACAATTTTTCCTCCCTCCTCCTTGTAACAGCCTTTTAAATACTTGAAAACTGCTATCATGTCTTCCCTAAACTAAACAAGCTCAGTTCTTTCAGTCTTCCTCCATAGGTCATGTTTTCCAGATTTTGAATAATTTTTGTCGCTCTTTTCTGGACCTTCTCCAATTTCTCCATCTCTTTCCTGAAATGTGGTGCCCAGAACTGGATACAATACTACAGTTGAGGCATAATCCGTGCAGAGTAGAGTGGAATAATTACTTGTGTCTTGCTCACAACATTCCTGTTAACACATCCCAGAATCATGCTTGCTTTTTTGTGTGCAAGTGTCACACTGTTGACTTAGCTTGTGGTGCATTATAACACCTAGATCTTTTTTGCAGTACTTCTTTCCATAGTCACTTCCCATTCTGTATGTGTGAAACTGATTGTTCCTTCCTAAATTGAGTACTTTGCATTTGTCCTTATTAAACTTCATCCCGTTTACTTCAGGCCATTTCTCCCATTTGTCCAGATAATTTTGAATTAGGATCCTATCCTCCAAGGCACTTGCAAACCCTCCCAGCTTTTTATCATCTGCAAACTTAATAAGCATACTCTCTATGCCAATATCTAAATCATTGATGAAGATACTGAACAGAACCGGTCCCAAAATAGACCTCTGCAGAACCCCAGTTATGCCCTTCCAGCATGACTGTGAACCATTATTAACTACTCTGAGACTGATTATGCAGCCAGTTTTACACCAACCTTATAGTAGCTCCATCTAGGTTGTACTGATTTATTGATCTAGTTTATCAATAAGGTGGTCATGTGAGACCGCATCAAAAGCTTTACTAAAGTCTAGGTATATCATGTCCATCGCTTCTCCCTTGTCCACAAGTCTTGCCATCCTATCAAAGAAAGCTCTCAGATTGGTTTGACATGATTTGTTCTTTACAAATCCATGCTAGCTGTAACCAATCACTTTATCTTCCAGATGAATTCCTTAACTATTTGCCCCTTTGTTTCCCCTGGCACAGAAGTTAAACTGACTGATCTGTAGTTTCCTTGGTTGTTCTTATTTCCCTTTTTATAGATGGGTACTGTATTTGCCCTTTTCCAGTCTTCTGGAATCTCTCCCGTCTTCCACGATTTTTCAAAGATGATGGCTAAATGCTCAAATACCTCCTGAGTATTCTAGGATGCATTTCATCAGGCCTTGGTGACTTGCAGACCTCTAACTTTTGTAAGTAATTTTAACTTGTGTTTTTTTTAATTTCTAAATCTACACCATTTCTACTAGCATTCACTATGTTTGGCATCGCATCATCATAAATCTTTCGTGAAAATCAAAACAAGTTAAGCACCTCTGCCATTTCCAGGTTTCCTGTTACTTTCCTCTCTCCTCACTGAGCAACAGGCTTCAGTCCTTGAACTTCCTCTTGCTTCTAGCATATTTGTAAAATATTTTCTTGTTACCGTTTATGTCACTATCTAGACTGAGCTCGTTTTGAGCCTTTGCCTTCCTAATCTTGCCCTTGTGTACTTGCATTATTTGCATATATTCATCATTTGTAATTTGGTCTGGTCTCCACTTTTTATACAACTCCTTTTTGATTTGTAAATCATGTAAGATCTCCTGGTTAAGCCAAGGTGGTATATGCAATGGAATAGTTTGGTTCTTGGCCCTTAGCTCCCCTTTGAAAAACTATCAACTGCCTTCAGTTGTTTTTCCTTCTTAGTCTTGCTTTCCATGGGACTTTGCCTACCAGCTCTGTGAGTTACTGAAACATACTTTCCTGCAATCCACCGTCTCTATTTTGCTGTTCTCCCGTCTACCATTCCTTAGAATCATGATCTCTAGGATTTCATGATCACTTTTACCCAAGCTGCCTTCCACTTTCAAGTTTTCAACCAGTTCCTCCATGTTGGTTAAAATCAAATCTAGAATAGCTTCCCCACAGTAGCTTTCTCAACCTTCTGAAATTAAAAAAACCCACCTCCAATGCAGTTCAATAACTTATTAGATAATCTGTGCCTTGCTCTGTTAGTTTCCCAACATATATCTGCATAGTTGAAATTCCCCATCACCATCAAATCCTGTGCTTTGGATGACTGTTAATTGTTTAAAAAAAAAGTCTCACTCATCTCTTCTGCCTGGGTAGGTGGTCATGCTAGGGGTCTACTACAGACATCACCCTTGTTCTTTTAACCCTTTTTACCCAACTCAGACTCTCAACAAGTCTGGTCTCCTATGTCCACCTCAACCTCAGTCCAAGTGTACACATTTTTAGTCTATAAGGCAATACCACATTCCCTTTTTCCCCTGCCTATCCTTCGTGAGCAAGCTGTACCCTTCTATAACAATATTCCTATTGTGTATAATATCCCACCACATCTGTGTGATACTAACTAGGTCATAGCGGTGTTTGTTTATTAGCACTTCAAGTCCTTCCTGCTTTAGACATTAGAAGTAAAGGCCTTATTTCCTCTTCAGAGAAGGGACAGCTTCTACTACTACCAGCACCATTCACAGATAATTTAGGGTGGCTATTTTGAATGCTCAGACTCCTCTTGTCAGGAAGAAGCCTATAGGCAAGGGTTTTTTTGTTTAGTCTGATAGGAACAATACTGGCAATACTGTCCACCCAAGTTAGCTTTACTTGTGAAAATATGCAGAGAGATTTAGGTTACCAAATAACAGCTCTTGTTGCATTTACTTATTCTTGTTGACCTGATTTCCTCAGAAAATTTCATGCCTGAAGAAGAGGGCTAAGACTATGCCTGCGTGAGTTTGGAGGCTAGTGACAATCCTGTACAGTGAGGAAACAATTCTTTCAGAGTACTTGTAGTTAGAAACATGTTCCTGAGCAACATGGGAAATGTGCAGTGTTGTAGCTGTGTTGGTCTCAGGATATGACACAAAGTTGGCAAAAGTATCTTTTACTGGACCAACTTCTGTTGATGAGACACAAACTTTCAGAAGCTTTCAACTTCAGAAGGGCTCTGTGTAGCTTGAAAGCTCAGCTCTCTCATCAACAGAAGTTGCTCCACTAAAAGGTATTACCTCACTCATTTTGCCTGACCAGGGTAACAGGCACATCATCTTTTGTAGTTATTACAGGATACACTTTCACTGGTGCGAAGCATGGTGCCTTTTGGCCTTCTATAACAGAGGCCAGGAATGATCATGAATTAGAAATAAATGAGTAGGGGGACAAGAAGCCCCTTTCTACTGGCCAGTCCTTCCAGATCTGGACTGCGCCTCATCACTCCATATTCATCTACGAAGTGGTTGTAAAACAAGGCATGGCAACCTGCATCAGAAGCTGGGGGGAAAAAAAACAGGACATTAAAGCATGGTGATCTCCAGTAGCAGCAAATGACAGCCTCATAGTTAAAGGAATTGTGACAACTCAATATTTCACAAACTTTTAAATGTCACAGGAACACTGTATCCCACTGTTACACTTTCCATAGTGCATGAGGCATATATACCTATAGCTAAGGCCTCTGCAAGCCTCAATCATAATTTACAATAATCAGTTCACTTTCACCTAAAAGTCTATCTTCCATGTGTTGTTGGTGTTATTTTAACTATTTGATCCTCTAACTCTAATCTGGAATCCTGGCCTTCTTCCCATAAGCATGAATTTTCTTTTGCAAGGTTGAGAGTATGCATTTCCATAAGGATTAGCCCCTGTATGGTCTGGCCTTTTTTGCATTAATTGGCCTTGCTGCACCCCACAATGAAGAGCTAGAGAGCTTGACACTGACGTTCATCTGCCCTATTGAACTCTGCAGATGTATGTATTGTAAGACACACAGATTCCACTTTGTGCCTTTAGAAGTGCCTCCTGGAGCAATCCCCTAAATCAGACTCTTAAGATGGAAATTATGGGAGCCTTTTTCCTTCCCTTAGCATTTTATGCTGGAGCACTGAAGAGATTCTGAGGCTACGTCTAGACTGCAGTGCTTTTCCAGGATATGGAGATATCCCGGAAAAGAAATGCTGCGTCCAAGGAATGCATCCCCTTTTTCTGAATTTTTTTTTAAAAAGTGGCCAGGCTCTTCACCATCCCTATTATTATATAACCTCATTATACGAGAAAGAAGGGATGTGTTGAAAGAGCACTTTTTTACAAAATTTGGCACCGTGTAGATACATTCAATTTCAGAAAAGCCTCTTTCAACAACAAAGCATATTATGATTTGCAATCTGCGTAATGCAAATTGAGTTTTTTCCCCCATTTATTTTTGCAGTGTAGACCTAGCCTAAATATCTAACAAATCTTTCTTAGGTCTCCTTTGATCTTCGTCCTTAAATGCAGAGTGAAAATTCATAGTCTCCTAGAAGAATGGGTTGTGATATAGGGATGCAATAGTGTAGTCGATTGGTTAGGCTATAGAACACATGGATTTCCAGCACCCCCACTGCAAGTACATTTTTAAACAGGCTGGCAAGCCTGGCTTGTGCCAGGTCCAGGACCTATCCCTGCTGCAGCTCTGCATCTAAAGTATTAGAAAGTGGGTGGGCAGCCAGCCCAGCTCAGTCCTGGCTTGTGCCATGTCTGGTACCTACCCCTACTACTGCTCTGAATTTAAGGTATATTAGGAGTGAGGTGGGCAGGCAGCCCAGATCAGTTCTGGCTCAAGCTGGGTCTGGGAGCTCAGACTCCTCCCCACCCTTGAAAAGGGGCTACTGCTACCCTGTGCTGCTGCCTCTGATACATCCCCTGCAGGGGGCTCCTAAGGAGTGAAGCTGGAGCACACTGGCTGCCGGCCCACTCCTAGGGACTATACACACTAGTCCAATAACCAATAAGAATTAATGAGGTTAATAGACTATTAAATCAACCGATATATAAATTGGTGAAGGTAAGAATTCGGTGATTAGTCTTTCAAAACAGTTTTCTTGCCCTAAGAAAGGTGGTTCAGATGAAGGGTTATGCCGGATGGGATGAAGGAGTCTTCTCATGGTCCCTTTCTCCATTTTAACGGTGCTATTCAGATGCAGCCCTGACACAGGATGATCTCACCCTAAGGACACCAATTTCCAACTTTGGAGACTCAAAGTGAGTCTCTGGTTTGCTTGCTGCAATGGGAGAGAGAGTGGACACTGATGACCAAGAATAGAGAGAGAGTGGACACTGATGACCAAGAATAGAAATGAACCACTGCAGAGCTGGACAGGGGCAAGTTGTGAAATATAGGAAGGGATTTGGACCAAAGTCCTTTTACCAGACTCTCCTTCAGTTAACTGCTCAGAATCCATTAATGGCTCCCTGGCAACACAGCAACTGTGGAGGGTAGACTGGGCAGCAACTCCACAGTCAGTCAGAACTGAGCACGTTTCAGAAGCTGAGCAGTCCTTGGCCCTTTCACACTGTGCTTCATCCTACATTGTCCTACCCTCTCACAGAGGAAGAAGGTGGAACAGCCACTTGGTTGGAAGGTGGAACAGCCCCCCAAACCCCACTGTTGATGGGGATTCCCTAGCCTGGCTGGGGCTCTGCCTCTTGGTGCAGCTGTTGCAGCAATCTCACGGCCAGCTCCCACTCCTGACCCCCTTAGCTCCTTGGTCAAGAGTGTCTCATTCGGGAGGGTCATCCTGTACTTTGAGGGACCTGGATACTGACTTTTGACCTGCTAGCACTTATTCGGAGATTTTGAATCACTCCCAGGTTGATCAGTTATTCTATGTACCTGCAAGATGGCATTCAGTAACATTGACTCACACTTAGCTATCCTCCTCAAGTGTTTCCAGCTGTTTGCAATACCATTTCAGTCCAGTGCCCATTTGGTGATTTTTTTTTAATGTTGTTTCATTACAGCCAGGAAGTTGTTTCTGCTATTTCCGGTAGCTAACTGCCAGAACTAACAGAAACTTAGCTGAAACATTTCAGCTATAAAATATTATGGGATTGGGCATGAGGGGGGAGAGAGAGAGATGGGGCAGATAATAATTAAGAAAGCCAGAGAGGCTGATGGGCAAGGATCTTGGTTTTCCATGGGGGGAACCCCCAAGCTGTGTCTAAAATCAAACACTGAACTTTAGTTCCTCCTAACCACAATACATACAGATATCAATTGAACACTATATTTCACTAATATTCAGTACAACTGTTTTATGCAAGCTTCCATTATCAGGCTCCCCATGTTAACTGAAGCGCCAGTCATGGGGCAGTCTGCCAGTGGGTTCATTAACATGGAGACCCAGATAACAGACACTTGGAGAAACAGGATTTTACTGTATGTAAATTTAAAGTGCATTAAAAAAACCAAGCACCGCAAGATGGAAAGTTACAGGCACTGAACCAGTTAACACTGGTACTTTCAGTAAAATTTAGTTATACTGTTTTTTTCAATTTATTTCATAAAATGTAAAAACTAAAGGGACTCTATAAACATGCAAATTCCGTGTTTTTTTCTGTGGCAAATGCATTTCAATGCCACTTCTGGTCAGTACAGAAGCTAAGCGTCCATTTCTAATGCAATTCTTCTCTCTAGACCATTCTTTCACTCTAGAAAGCTGCCAAACACTAATATAATCACAAAACCCAACATAAGGACAAAAAAACAAAACAAAAAATGCCTATGGTTCCAAGTCTGGATTAGGATGACTGTAATGGTATTTAAAAAAAACTCAAATCAGAGCAAGATGTTCTGCATCATATTCATGTTAATGTTTAGAATACTCTTTGCTCTCAAAGATCTATTAGTAGTGATAATGTTAGACGTTTGTGAACAGAGATTTGAGTGCCCCCACAGCTTTTTTTCCCTACAGTATGTTATTTGTCAACGACTTTACATTTCAACTGTACATTCGGTGGTTCATCAGTCTTGAACTTAAGCATTTTTATCAGTATCTCCTCCTTTGCAGCACAGCATTTGTCAATGCAATTTTTTCATGGATTTAACTACTTAGAAGCTTGCCGAAACAAGCTGTGCAAATAAACAATAAGTCATTACAGTTGCAAATGTGCAAGGAATAACACTAATCAGACTGCATCAGTTGTTAAATGCACAAATCTGTATGCAGACTGACTGTTTAGCAGCAAGGTCAGACCTACCCACAGAACTAAGACACTACTTACTTCAGCCTGCACTGAAAAATGAAGAGTTTGACTGGCAGGTAAATACTAACCCCTTCCCTAACAACTCCCTCCAATCCTCTCCCTTGCCTCCCCACCCAATTTGAGAACTTTTAAATAAAGTTGGATTAATCTCATGAACATTATCTATTATTCAGTAATAGGGAGGATGCAACCATGATTACATCACATTACATATAAGCCATCCAAGCCTTCAATGTATCCCCTAACCTTCCCCTTCCCTCCAAGTACTTGCCATCCATGTTCCTCCCCCACTCTAGAATGATTCTCTGCATTCCAGTTCTGGGAGGGAGGGGGAAGAGCAGAGACAGGTAATTCACATGCTCCAGGAAATCCTGGGAGGGATACAACAGGGATGTGCAGGGCTCTGGTGTCTCAGTGCATGACAGATACGTGGGGGAGGGCAGCCATGGGGGTCTGCATGCCACAAGGATGGCCCTAGCGGCTACATGCAGTCCGCATGTTGCCCACTATTGCTCTAGGCATGAATTTCTTCCACTGCAGCCGCCCAAACTATACATGTCAGCAGAACAGCATCACAGCCCACGTTCCTAATTAACTTTCAGTGTCATGTACAAGGACAGATAATTCCCATGTACTATAGGAGGAGCCGCCTCTGGGGCAGAGGAGCAACTGTCCATTTTTTATCTCAGAATGGAGCAACTCTCAAGATCAGGGCTACTCAACTTTGGAAACCCAGAGGGCCACAATGATACTCACAGCACATGCTGAGGGCCACAACTCAAGTGTGGTTGCATATACATGCAAGTAGCTTCTTTCACATTGACAGACATGAATGCAAAGATTAAGGTAAGACTACACAACACAGGCCCCATTTAAGTCAGTTCTGCTAATATTAATAAAGTGCAATATTTACCCAATTTCTACCCATATGACAGCACTTTTAATGAGCAATGACCGTACAGGAATTTAACTGCTAAAAACCGTATCAACTGAAGACCATTATATTGATGACTACTTTGTTTTGCAATCTAATGGGCTGCGGGCCACATGAGAACCACGGGCCACGTGTTGAGTAGTCCTACTCAAGAGCATTACCCTTCATCTCTGCTAGGTTCGGCATGCAAGTTGCCAAAAACCTTATTGCCAATGGTATGGCAACAGGCTTTAAAAAAACCCAACAGAAACACTACTACTAGGCAGTTGTATTAGTTTCTGCCTCAAACCCAGTTTCTATATTCTATAGCCCAAAAGATAATCTTTGAAGCCACTGGACTTCCTCCCCCCCCCCGTAAGAGAAGCCTCTGAACCACCTTTTCAGATATCTTTACACTTTGAAGGAGAGATCAGTAATTGATCAACAGTTTGTAAAACTTTCAACATCCAAAGTTTGCTCTTTGAACAAAAGACAACACAACTTACAACTAGCTGCATCCTCTATCTTCCTATACTTAAACAAGGGGGAAAAGGGGAAAAACATGCCCAGACTCATCTTTGTTGAGTTCTAGAGCTGAGAACACACATCATTAATAGAAGCTGTGTTTCTGGTACAATTCACTGAAATGTCACAACAGGGGAGACTGAAAACTACAAGTCTATCTTTCTTTTGCTATTCTGGAAATGCTGAAAACATACTTCAATCCCTTTCCCTGAAGTTCATCCTGTTCACACCATCTTTGCTGTTGAAAAATATTTAACATCTTTCTACTCCATACAATATATAAATGTACAAAAGGGGTAATTAAATAAAATGATAGGTACACAGACAATACAATTTTAGTACTATTTCTACACTGCAGCATGAGCCTGACATAACATAAAAATGCTTTAATTGTGCAATAAACTTATTATTTCCATTTTATTCTGTGAAGCAAACTGGTGAATAAAGGTAGAATTTGTTATGACTTCCATTCTTTATTTTAATTAACACAACTTGATATTCTAGAATTATTGCATAGAAGTGAATAAACTGGATAAGGATTGCATTGTATGCTAATGCATTTTTCATAGCTTGCCTGAAGTTAGAGGTGTACCCCACAACACCATATTAACACAAAAGAAAAAAGAAACTAGAGAAGTTACTCATGCAATGCAATAATGATTTTTTTTGAGATGCGTCTCTGCATCCCTTTGCTGCTTATCATAGGACTTGAGTAGCAGTGTTAGAACTTTAGATCAGTGGTGGGACCCCCGGGAAAATTTTGGTTGAGGAAAAGAGAGCCCCTTTAAATGCCACTCCGCTCACTTGCTGCTCCCCTCACTCGTACGCAGAGCTGGGAGAAAAATGGTGGCCGGGCCAGCCCTGCGACCCCCACTCCCCGGAAAACAGACGCAACCTCCTTGGGGTCATGACCCACAGGTTGTGCACAGCATGCTGCTTTAGATCATATATGCACTACTCTTGGTCTGCCATGAGCTAGCCAGTTTGCACAGGCAAACCCTCCTTATTTCCCTCTTTAATACAGAGTTCATGACAAAAACTCCAAAGTAGAGGGAAGGAGGACAGGTCATGGAGTACCTATAGGGACACATCTGCAAGAATCATCCTGACTGCATAATATGATTAACTACCTCTGGAGGTTGGAACTTTGTAATGGAGTCTGTTATGGATGATAATTCTGTGGCACCAAATTTGGTGTCTGCAGCAGAGTCACCCTCGATGACATAGCGTTCTTCAAAAGTGCATGTAGTTACCCAGTAACTGCTCTGCAGATATCTGATATAGAAATACCTTTGGAGAAGGACACAGACGTGGTGACCGATTTCAGAGTGAATACATACTGAAGATGGGGGGTGCTATATTATGCATGTGGTAACAGAGCCTGATACAGTTCAAGACCCTTTTGCAAAGTGTTTGAGTGAAATCGCTGTAACTTTAAGACTCACCTGCAACAGAGAGGAAGAGTCAGTTTTCTAAAAGCTTTTGTCATGTACAAATAGAAGACCAAGGCTCTCCTTATGTTAAGTGTATGAAGAATGGCTTCTCTATTTCCTGATGCAGTCTGGGATGAAACAGTGGAAGTTGAATGTGCTCATTTACATGAAATACGATAACGCCTTGGGAATGAACTATGCATGTGGTCTACAGGTGACTTTGCCATTAATTACCACCTGAAGAAAAATAGGAGGAATAGCAGTTCAGGTATATTCTTCTTCATTGTGTTCTTCCCAGACAATCAAAAACATAATTTAAATGGAAAGGTGAGTTAATGAACAAATTGCCATGGATTCAAATGGTGGTCTAATACCTTCTTAGCATTAGTCTGAGATCGCATTCAGGTGTGGGAAGTCTGGGTTGGGGAAATATGTTCATTATGCCTCTGAGGAACCTCAGAGATGTAGTGAGATGGGAGAAGAATGATTCATGGTGACAATTGGGCTAGTATCAAATTTGAATTCTTTTCCACTTTTATAGGTAGGCATTGTGATGAGTTTTTTCCTCAGTGATCCTCTTGAGACTATTGCCCAACAGACTGATTATACCACTGCAGCCCCATCTCTGGCTTCTGGGGCACCCCGCTACACTGCCCTAACCTCTGGTCTCCCACAGCAAAGGCACAGAGTTGGGGTCACAGCCCACAGCACAGCAACATAGACACCTGATAGCAGCTCAGCTTTCGGAATGCTCAGTCACAGGAACTTGACCCAGCACCAAGGTACAATACCCCAATGGGACCAGAATAGTAATGTAAAAACAGTTAAAAATGTAACCATACAACCATTAAAAATTCTAGGGGTTACATTGTTACACCTGCTGTTGGCCTGCAGTATACATTTTATATTGCAGAGCCTGCAGTGTGGGGCAACAGCTAGCTCCCTGAGAGCAGGGCTGGCAGCTGGAGATGGTGTGTACCAGAAGACAGGTTATGCCACTGACTCCCAGCTGCTGGTCATGCTCCCTGGGAGCCAGTAAGCACCAGGAGCTGGCTTACCCAGGAGCTGGCTTACACTGAGCTGTAAGCACTGCAAGATAAGTTTTATACTGCATAGTCTTCAGCACGGGGCTGCAACCAGCTCCCCAGGAGCAGAACCAAGAGCTGGCATATCATTGTAATGGAAATGGATAAGCTGATGTTTATTGATTAACTCTTTACACAGTTTCAGTCTTACATTCCTAGACCAGAACCCCAGATAAATCCATCTAACCCTGTATTAAAAAATTTTATACAGATCATGCTCATAGATTGTTTCCTTTATCAATGAGATATATGCAGTCTCCCTTCCTTCTCCCAGTAACAATTTACACTGGGTTTAATAATAAACAAAAATGATTTTAGTCGACATACAAAGTAAGATTTAAGAGGGTGCAAGTGGTAAGAGAGAGATCAAAGTAAGTTACTAAGCTAAATAAAATAAAACCTGGCAGCTAAGCTTAAGAAATTTGTTATATTCAATTTTACCCTAATAGTTTTAATTCCCTCTCTCCCCCTCACACACAAGAAGGGCAGCCATGTAGTTTGGGCCCGATCCTTCTCCCTCATCAGTCTTAGATGTTTCCAGTACACATCTTAGTGAGAAACAGGGGGTGTCTGATTCTAGAAACTGCCAACTCCTATTGTTTGATTTCCTGTTTCCAAATAGATTTCGCTCAAGGCAAGGATCTTGTGCGTTCAGTTTCAAACCCTTCCTTTGTCATGGAAAAGTACATCCAAAATGGGTTCCAGTATTAAGGTGACCTGGCCACGTGTATTAGCAGGGCCAACCATAGTTCAGGTTTACAGGAAGAACAGGAGACTATTCACCCTAACCCCCAGCCAGACACAGCCCGTGGGCTGGATCTGGCCCACAGCTTGCTTTGAGGCCCACCCCCTCACCCTACAGCAGGGAGTCCACGCTAGTTCTAGCACCACAGCACCCCCACGTGGCTGGAATGCCAGTGCTGACTTGCCCCACTGTGGGGAAAAGGGGCAAGCCCCAAGTCTCACAGGCTGGATTAAGGCAAGCTGCAGGATGGATGAGACCTGCAGGCCACAGGTTCCCTACTACTGCTCTCATGGTAACAGTAAGACCCTCATTATAAAAAGCAAACACTTTGAAGGCATTAGCATTATGAAATGCAATGCTTTAGTGTGCTTGCTCACATGTCAAGGTCCAGGAACTCCTGACAGCCTCATGATAGCTTATATGAATATATTTTCATTTATATTCATATATAAGGCCACAATGTATGCATGATAAAGACTGTGTGGTTCTTCAGTTTATCATAAACTTCTAATACTTCATTTGTACCCTGCCCAATAATCTCACTTAAAGACTAGCCTCTAGAACCTCCACCCATCTTTCTAACAGCTTTGATTTTTTTTTGAAATGATGTCAAAAAACTGTTAGAGAGGTTTGTCTGCCCCCTCCCCCAAAATGCACAGGATTTCTCCCTCAGAAGCCGCACTGGTTCAACTTATCAGTGAGGTTTTTATGTGGTACAAGTGCCATGCCAAACTGCTGTTCCTTCAGATGCCTATGATTGCTATCAGGAGTGAAGTGCTTGAAAAGAAATGAAACACTTCATACTAGGGATATAAGAGACTAATCTACTATCCAAGAAGCATAGTCGACTATGGATAGTCGACTAGTGATGCGACTAGTCACTCCCCCCCCCTTCCTCCCACCTCTATCAGAGAGAATCAGCAAGGGGGAGGGGAGAGAGCAGGAACCAGTGCTGGGGGGAGGCGACTTAAAAGCCATTTCTCCCCAGCATCGTCTCTGCAGAAGGACAGGGAGGTAGAGGCATAGCAGTAAACGGTGCGAGCAGGGAATGAAGCAGTTTCTGTTCACGTTACTTCTCCTGCGATTCTGCTTTTGAAATGTACAAGAGCCCTAGCGGGCCCAACTAATGGGATTATAAATTCTAATTCTATAGTATAAAAGACAATATACTCATGTACTGTTTAAGAAAATAAATTCCAATAGTACATGGATTAGAGACCCAATCTTTTGGAGTTCAAAAGGCTTTTTTATAGATTAATCTTTTTATCTACTCAATAGGACTCAGTGCTTAGTCTAAAAAATACCTGAGATGCTCAGTTTTGCAGTTCTCACGCTGGATTTGTGTTTCCAGAGATAACATGCTTGTTAACAGCAAAAATGTTTTTAAACAAACACTTAATATACAGAGAGATGACAAATGATAGACCTCAACTCTATTGTCCCTCTGCAAATTTGCATACACAGAGTCAATCCCTTACCTCTTTCTAAAAGTGCAAAGTTTGAAAAAGTTCAATGAACAGAAGATTGATGGGGGCAGAATAGATCTGGACAAGGTGAGAAAGTCTGGGAATAAATGTGAGAAGCAGGGACAGGGAGCAGAAACAGAAGTGAAAATGTTCAAGCAGCATATTCCAGAAATCTTCAAGTCTTTCTGAGCATAGCTTTCATTGATTTGACATCTACATAGCATTATCTCAGTAGAAGGGAAAGCCTGTAATAGTAGCAGGCTGTATAAGAGACCCAGACTGTGAATATTTTAATGAAGTTCTTCTAGAAGGTCTAGTCTAATGAAGTCTAGAAGGTAAAATTATTAACCCGAGTCTTGATGGGTGGAGCAATGCCCACAATGATCCTGTTGTATGTGCTCGTGTCACAACAGAAGAAAGAAATGTCTTCCTTACAATAATAATTGATACATAGGGAAATGCACACACACAGCAGAATACTTACAAAGTAGCAGCAATAAATGCCATAGCAAACTGAAAAAATTCAATGTTCTAGTACAGTTTGATCAGACAATGCTGAAAATGAAAATGAGAAGAAGTTTAGAAGAAAGAACAGAGTCCCAAGCTAATAACATACAGTTGCAATGCTCATTTGATGCACCTCCTAGCCAAAGACTTCAGTGTTCCATAAATAAAGGCTAATGTTGCTGAAATTGAAAAATACTTCAGTTAAACACTTTACAGCAGCTGCTCTGAAAAAAATGGGAGGAACTAAGCTAAGTCTCCCACAAGAAGTGTGATGGAACTCAGTAGTGGTCTATTTTAAGCACTATATCAAAAACTGGCCTAATCTGATGACAGTTTGTGAAGAAAATCATGAAAAAAAATAGATGACACTATCATAGAGAAAGTTCTCAACATTGGACTGAAGAGAAATGTTGAACACATGCTGAGTACTCTGACCTCCAATTCTGTAGCCCTGAACAAAATGCAGGGAAATAGCTGTTTTACTGCTGATGCTGCTGAAATGTGGAAGGAACTGAGTGAGATCTTAGAAAGAGAAATATGAAATGACAAAGTTAAATTACAAACATTAAAAAAAACAAATGGGACAAACACTATCCTTAGCTAATTTTCTTGCAAAGGGTCAAACCTCACCTGCTGAAGAAGAGGAGTTAGCTATGACATGGGCATTCAGCAGTCATCCCTCCATAATGCCAATTTTAATAAACGTCAGAGCTAAGAGCAAACCACTGAAGAAATACACGTTTGCTGATGATGTTTTAAAGAAAGTCAACTGGTGGAAGTCATTTAAGCGCTTGGATTCAGAGACTGTTGAAGTGATCGTCTCAATTTTAACAGCAATATCTTATTCTGCCACTGTAGAAATAATATTTTCTTCCTTTGGACTAATTTATTCCAAACGGAGACACTGACTGGGACCTAAAAACACAGGAAAGCTTCTTGTTCTTTTCCAGATTATAAACAAACAGCAAAATGAAGGTGAAGCTGACTGAATTAGCTGCAAAAGCCAATATTTTAAGTTTCTCATGTTGACCTGGCTGACATGTTTGATTTGTTTAATAATTTCATTGAACTAGTTTAGTTAATTTTAACAAAAAATGGATTTTTAAAAAAGCTAGCATGTTTAACTAAGCTTAAAAATGTATATGCTTGTTTTGTTAAAATTGTGTTTGCTGTTGATGAAAAGTCCAGAATACATAATGTTGTTTTAGTTAAATAAAACAACTTAAATGTCTGTCTGGTGATATTCTCCTCCTAATGCATCATGGCAAGAAAATCCTCCAAATATTAATTATTAACCTATTGAATTGTACATAGTTCACCTCCCAATGACTTTATAAATATCTGTTTCAATTACCTTTGGTAAATGAAATAACCAAACAATCTTTCATCCCTGATATAGCTGTAAAACTAATCTAAAAAGTTTTTCAAAATAAGTCAGTTTAAAAATACATAGTGTGCATCTTCTAAAAAGGAAAGCTACATCTTTGAGTTGTGAAGAATATTTATTAAGGTTCTAACAGCCAACAAGAATGCACTTTTATGTAGAAAATCATGATTAAATTGAGTCTTCCTGACTAGTGATTTAAATCAAATCCACCTAGAGTGAGGCACACCAAATTTCAAGGCAATCCGAGTAATGGAGAAGATTAAGAGTGCTCAACTGCCAAATATTAAACAGAACACTGCTCTTAAGCTTAACTACACCTGTCAACCTGTTTTAATAAAGCAAGCCATCTAAACAGAGCTGCTTCTGTACGCATGCTGTGTCTGCAGACACAGAAAGAGATACTCATTAGAGCAGGAGGGTTACTTTTGAAGAGGATTGTTAGTATTCGTACTGTTTGCCAGATGTTTAACTTGAAGTGCTAAACAAATGCCTATCATCCTACTCTGGTAGCAATATGGGTGCAAAATTCCAAACAATCACATGCAAAAATACAAAGAATCCCCTAAAATCCTATCCACAACATACAAATTAAATTATGTGCTGGGGACAGAGAGCATACAATGACTGAAGAAATGTATAGTTACAAAGGAAGTATGGGGGAGAAATGACAATTTTGAGACTTGTGTGACAACTCAAAATGATATTGTATATGAGTAATACAACTGAACTTGATTACTTAGGTTAGATCAGTCAAAGGGTATGTCTAGACTACCGCGTTTTGTCGACGGAAGTTTTGTCGACAGATACTGTCGACAAAACTTCCGTCGACAATTTGCGTCCAGACACATGGAGTTCTGTCGACAAAGCAAGCCGCTTTGTCGACAGAACTCCGTAGTCTGGACGCAGTGTTACAGGCAATAACACCTTCTGTCGACAGAGTTCTGTCGACAGAAAGTGTTATGCCTCGTAAAATGAGGTATACCAGCGTCGACAAAACCGCGGAGTTCTGTCGACGTTATGTCGACAGAACTCCGCGGTAGTGTAGACGCTGGTATTGTTTTGTCGACAAAAGTCCACTTTTGTCGACAAAACTAGGTAGTCTAGACACACCCAAAGTTTCTTCATTTAATTACTTTAAGATATTGCTAAAAATCTTCAATAGAGGGTGTTAGAGAAAAAAAACAGAAGACAAGATTGGGATTTCTACAAGGTAGGTGTTTCTGTCGGGGGAGAGGGGAGGAGAAAGGGGTGGAGGAAAAAGTAAACAATCCCCCAGTCCAACTAAAAAAGAAAAAGATAGATTACGCACAACTAGATTCAAAAACAAGCTTTAGAATAAATGAATATTTAGTTGATCTTTTTACCTCAGCAATTTCTGCATTTCTATTCACTCTGTAAAATATGGCGTAGGAACCAGTAATTACAGAACGGCAACCTGACCTGTCTATAATCACTGAACTCTCACAGCATTGTGATGAAATTGCTGAAGTGGCATGGAAACAAATAGTAATATTTTACTCTGGGTCCGCCATTATTTTCTCCAGTAGGCACTATAAAAAGCTTTTTGTCAATATATCGAGCAGCATAAGCCAAAAAATACAACACTTATTTTTGTACTGGCATGACATCAATATATTCAAATATACAGGCAGTCCCCGGATTACGTACAAGATAGGGACTATAGGTTTGTTCTTAAGTTGAATCTGTATATAAGTCAGAACTGGCTCCAGATTCAGCCGCTGCTGCTGAAACTGACCAGGGGCTGACTAAAGGAAGCTGGAGGCAGAATTGCTCTGCCCCCAGCTTCCTGGAATCAGCCACTGATCAGTTTCAACAGCGGCTGAATCTCGAGCCTGGGACAGAACAGCTGGGCTGCCAGGTAGGTCCCTGCAGGACCAACCCGGCAGCACCCCAGCTGCTCTACCCCAGGGTCCACAACAAAAGCCTGGTCTGCTGGGGGGGGGGGGGGGCACATTAGCTGCGCTCCCCCCCCCCCAGCAGACCAGGGACACGGGGAGCAAAGCCACAGCGGCGGCGGGGTGCCGCGCCTCTGTGGCTTTGCTCTGGCAAAGCCTCAGAGGCGCGGGACCCGCCGCCGCTGCGGCTTTGCTCCCGGTGCCCCTGGTCTGCTGGGGACCGTCTCCAGCAGACCAGGGGCACCGGGAGCAGCTTTTCTCGCCCCGGAGGTCGAGGTGGCGGGACGGCTGCAGCAGAGTGAATATGTGGACAAAGCTGGCAATGGGGTTTGTTGCAAGGGAAAGTACCAGGGTTGGTATTAGTGTGCTATGTCCTGTGGTTGTTGGTAAGAATCATCTTGAGGTTAGGTGGTTGTCTATAGGAGACTATGGGTCTGTCTCCCACATATTCACTTTGTCCACATATTCACTCTGCTGACATCATTATTGGGCCTAACCAAGTGAGTTATAAGATCAAGAATACATATTCCTGCGCCTCCAGAAATATAATCTATGCTATCATGTGCCGAAAGTGTCCGTCTGCTATGTATATTGGACAGACGTCTCAGACACTTCGCCAAAGAATCAATGCCCACAAAACAGACATTAGACAGGATCACAAAGAAAAAACAGTTTCTTGCCATTTCAACCAGAAAGGACACTGTCTTAATGACCTAATCAAATGCATCCTACTTCAGAAGACTTTCAAATCTGCACTTGAAAGGGAATCCTCTGAACTGGCATTCATGCTAAAATTCGACACTCTCCGCAGGGGGCTGAACAAAGACCCCAACTACCTTACCCATTACAAAGATAGCTTCCCCAATTATCACCTCTAATACCATTAACTCACAGACATCTACCCTTCCCCACCTCTAATATCATTAACTCACAGGCATTCACCTTCCTTCCCAACAGCCAACACACAGTGCAGTAAGACTTCATAACCTTAAAAGCAAAACTGAGAACATAGAACAAACATGTTAAACCATCATAGGGCAGAGTGATGAAGGTTCAGGTCATTGCAGCATCAACCATTCTTTAGTGAAGTTCTCAGAACTGGCTCAAACATGCAAATGAATATGTGGGGTGGCCTGGGAACATAAAAGTGGGCACACTTCCCCCTCTGCACGCCAATGGACAATTTGAGCACAGCCTGCTGGGGTAGTTTGTCCAGCCTGAAAAGATCACCAAAGAGTACACAATGCTGCTTTTTCATGTAGTGAGTGACTGAAGGAAAGCCAGATCTCTGCAACATTTTGCACAATCAAACCTTTTAAGCTCAGGATATGGCACTGACAAACATGACATGTTTCTAGACACTTCAAATCTATAAGATGGCCCACATAACAGGCAATACTCCAGTTTAACAGACCCAGAACTCTCACACTCAGTTCAAAGACATATTTGTATTCACAAACGTGGACAAGGCAGCACGATCTATTTAAAGAAATAACAATTTGAACTCTGCTTCCAGCTAGTAGATGAACTCGTCAACACTCTCCACAGGACTTGATTCCACCTGAATCAGGGGGATCTGGCAGCACAGTTTAGGAGTTCTGGATTTTTGCTGTCAACCATGAGACATTCAACCCCACAGCACAGATGGCATATTGGAGACTTCGGAAGGTAGAACTGAATTTCTCCAGCTTTTCCACAAAGCAAGGCAGCATTAATACAATAGTTAATGCCATCACTGATGAACATGTCTTGATCAAAACTGATTCCAAAGCATGGAGCAACAAGTCTTAATATTAGTTTATCGTGCAAGAATGCATCTCTACTAGGGATGTTAGATAACTTGTAACTGAATAGTTGTGTAACCGTATAAAAGTTTAGCAGTTACATGACCAAAGGCAACACTGGCAGCCAGTGCACTCCCAGCTTCACTTGCGGGGAGCCCACTGCCTCCCCATACTGATGCCTCTCTATAAGAGGCAGTAACACAAGGGTGGGCAGGCGGGAGCTGGGCTGCGAGGGGAGCTGGTTTAAAAACTATATAACAGAGCTACTTAACATGCGACTCGCAGGCTACATTGTTTGCGGCCTGTGGTGCAGTTTGGATTTACATGGGGCTCAACATACGGCCCAAGGGTGAGATCCTTTGAACATGGCCTCTATTGGGAACACACTCCACAACAGCAAAGCATCTCCCAGGCAGGGTGAGCACTGAAAGATACAAGCAGACAGGCTGGCTGGAACAAATGGGTATGGGGTGTCGGCGTTTCTAGCCCCCTGGGAAGAGGTGCTGGGAGTGCTGGGGCATTGTGGGAATTGCTGGCTGCTTAGCCTTGTGGGCAGAGCCTGAGAGGTGCTGACTGGCTTACACTAGCCACATTTGGATCCGGCACCACTGCCATGCAGCCTTGCCTCCGTCCCTCACGGAGCGACCGACTCCCGCTTGGGGACATCAGCCCTGCTGGGAATCCAGGACAGGTTCCTGGGCACCTGTCCTTTTTTGCCTCTCGTGTCCAGCCTGACTCTCCCAGCTCCCTGCCCACAGCAGGTTGGAGCGCTCTAGCTTGGAAACTTTTTCTGAGTAAAATCACTCCAAGGAACACAACCTGAAGCTTCAAGCTAAACATCCAAAACATTGGTATACAATTTTCTTTTTAGAAAAGCTCTTTAAAAGTGCTGTCATATGAGTGGAAATCAGATAAATACTGCATTTTATTAATATCAGCAGAACTGACTTAAATGGGGCTTGTGTGTTGAGTAGTCTTGCCTTAATCGTATCCATGCCTGTCAGTGGGAAAGAAGTTATTTGCATATATATGCAGCCACACTTAAATTGCGGCCCTCGGCATGTGCTATGAGTATCATTGTGGCCCCCACGGCTTCCAAAGTTGAGTAGTCCTGTTATAACACAACATCTCTACAATAGCTAAATATTTGAAAAAGTTAAAGCTTTAAATTTAAAGTTTTAAATCTTCCACTTGGACTTAAACAAGTTTTCCCAAGTAAGTGGGGCTACTGAGGCCCATGGATCAAAGCAGCTGGTTTTTCTACTGAGGGAAAGAAGGAAGTCTGGGAAATACTAACCCTACACCACTATTTCTTAGGGCTTGTCTTCACTTGGAGCTGTAAAAGGAAGGCAAGACACCACACACATATGTGCTTTCACTACATCTTTACTACTTTCATATAAAATCATCTGCCTTGGATTCTAATTTATTATGAAAATGCAAAAGACAATGACTTTCAATAATAATTAAATGGTTTTTCCATTGATCTGCAGTAAGTGAGACTAGTCCCTGCCTCTATCAAGAGTTTCTGAATCTTGTGGCATTATTCACTTTGCCAGGCAACTTTGCAAACACAACCAAGAACTTGTCACAATGATCATTCGGCTTGCATCACCACTAATCAGACACTCTTCCTGAATACTTTGTTATGAGACGCAAGGGAGCACAAAATGTGCACTCTGATTCCATGAATAACTCTTGCATACCTCAGCAATCCTAATCCTCTATAAACCTCAGCAATCTCTGGCACTGTCCATTTCAAACAAATGTCACAAACTCAAGTGACGAAATATTTGTTGCAAAGCAAATCTTTATCAGAACAGCGCACTCAGACTGTCTAACCTGAAAGCTATGCATAATTTATTGGTAACTACCAAAGTGGCCAGCTTCCACTGGTCAATCTACACAAAGAGGATAATCTCTATTTTCTGCAACTGCAATTCTAGTACAGGCTGAAGCTCCCTGGTCTGGACTCTAGCACCCTCAGGACCTAAGCAAGGGGATTTGCTGGGCTAGAGGAGGTCTGCTGCCATGACCTCTCACTGCCCACCTCCCCTCATGGCCTGTGCTCCGCACCACTGTCCCCAGGTAGCTTGAGCACCAGCCTACCCCACTGCTGCTGGGCTGTGACCTCAGGGGACAGCGCTCCACGGCCAGGGCCAGCCCTAGAGCCACTGGGCCGGATCTCACTGTTGTGCACCTGGGCTCTCCTCCCTCAACCATGGCCCACTGCTGGACCACAGAGTCCCAGTTTAGAGAGGCACAACTTGAACTAACTCATCAGTGAGATATAAACAAATATACCTTCTAATTTCAAAAGTGCTGCACTTCAGTGATGCCAGTCCCAAGAATAACTCTGTCCAACTGCATGTTCTATCCAGAAATTGGTTTCTCCCAACACAAAAGCATGCTTCTCAGTGACAAACTGTTAGTCCATTTCTGCCAGAATTATAGAAATACCCTTTACTAATTCACTGTGGTCACCTCAAAACAGAATGGATAGGGTTTTTTTTTTAATAGTTCTATTTAAAAGGAAATCTGAATTACATACAAAAAGATCTAAAACTATTATGATCTCTTAAATTTTTAAAAATATACTGAATCCATAATCCTCTATCAAAAATGGTTGCTTTTATATATAAAGAAAGATTTAGAGAAAACCATCTAACTGTTGAGGTCAAGCTTTATAAATATGGCACAATAGGTCATGTACTGTATTATGGGCTTGGTCCTGTGGAGGACCAGTGGGCTGTACTAATGGATGGTGAAAGATTGGTGAAGGGGATGCGGACTCTGACTCCTAATGAGACACATGACTGTGACCTGGATAATCCACTGAGACCATCTAGAACAGGGTTTTCCAACCTATGGGTCAGGACCCAAATATGGGTCACCATTACATTTCAAAAGGGTCGCCAGGTATCTCCCCAGGTGGCTCTTAAGGAGCCAGTCACACATTTTTTGAATTTCCCTGAGTCACCAAGTCTTCCTGAATTGTCAAAATGGGTCTCCATCTGGAAAAGATTGGGAACCACTGATCTAGAAGGTTTCACACTATGTTACAGCCATCTAGAGCAGCCCCTGAGTAGGCATGTAAGCGACTAGTCAACTATCCAATAACCATATGCTTATCAGACAGTCAACTAGTGACTAGACTAGTCACTCTCCCCACCCTTGCTGCCTCTATCCGAGAGTCTCTGGAAAGGGGAGAGGGACAGAGATGCAGCAGGCAACTGGCAGTTTTTCCTCCTTTGAAATGTAAAAGAGCAGGACTCTTGCTACAATTCAAAAGCGAAAGTGCCGCGGGAGCAGAGGATGAGCGGGGGATTCAAGTTTGGGGCCCGTGGGGTACTGCTTTAACCCCTGGCTCACTCTCTGCTCCCACAGCGCTTCTTGTACATTTCAAAAGTAGGGAGCACAGAGCCAGGGCCCCCTACGGCTCCATGCTCCTCTCAGTGCTTCCGCTTTTGAAGTGCAGCAAGAGCCAGCAGGGCTCTTGCTACATTTCAAAGATGGAGGTACCCTTATCGACTATACAAATAGTCAATGCAAACTACACTGAAATATAGCAAACTGCATCGACTATTCAATTAGTTGATTAATCTAAATTTAACATCCTTGCCCCGACCATGGCAGATCCAGCCCAGCCCCCTCACCGCAGGCAGGAGCTGCTCCAACTGTCCAGCCGCAGTGGCCCTTGTCTGCAGAAAGGGGGCTGCTCCAGCTTAGCTTAAATCAGTTAACCAGTTCAACATAACATTTAACCAATCAAAGAAGATTTTACATCCCTACTGCAAAATACCAGTGTCGCTATCAACGAATGGCACTGTCAGAAGAAGGGTGGGGGAGGGGAGGGAGAAGCAGGAGCTGATGCTGGGAGAAAAGCCAGCTTAAAAGGCAGTTTTCCCCTCCTCCCCCAGCACCATCTCCTGCACTGGCTGCCTGTTCCCCCCCTCCCCCCACACTACGCTCTTGCCTCTATTAGAGGCAGCAGCACAAGGGGTGGGGGAGCCAGGGGACGCTGCCACAAAGCAGCTTCTGCCTGTGGCATGCCTTGGCTTGCCCCGGGCAGAGGCCGCTTCACAGTAGCAGCCCCTGTCCACAAGGGATCTGAGCTCCCCATGGACAGAGGCTGTTCTGCATCCCACGGAGCAGCCCCTGTCCCTAGTGAGCTTGGACCCACTACGGACAGAAGATGGTCCTGGCAGCAGCCCCTGTCTGGGCCACCAAAAAGGGAGGCTGCTCACGGCAGCCTTCACCCTCCCAAACCCAGCATCATTTGTCCACACGAAGCTTGGACCCTCACACAGACAGGGGCTGCTGCCACTCTGTGCAACAACGTGGGGCTGCAGGCAACCAGTCTGCGAGGGCAGCTGGTTTTTCAACTGACTTCTCTTGCAGACAAGCTCCCACCAGGCACCCAGTGCTGCTGCTTCTGAAACAGAGGCAGCAGCGCAGAGTGGCAGAGCACTCCACAGGATTGGGTCTAGAATGCATTGGCTACCAGCCCCGCTCCAAGCAGCTACAGAATAACCGCTAAGAATTCATACGGTTACTCAACTATTCTATTACCTGCTATCTAACTTGCCTAGTTTCTACTATTACTGGCAGACTTCTAAATGTGTTTTTCTTATTGCTCAGCATAATTAAATGATCTAGTATAAATTTCCTATTTAAAAAGTGTTAAGCATTTATGAATTAACACTTACTATTCCTATAAAAATGGGTTTACAACACGAGTTCCCAAACTGGGGGGAGGGCGTGAAGAAATTCCAGAAGGGAGGGGGTGGGGGGGCGCGAGGAATCCCTCCCCTCCCCCATTAGTTTTGCTGCTATTTTTGGTTTTTTGCTCAACAAGTTTTGCTGCTATTGGGGGCAGGGGGGAGGCGGCATGAGGGTTTCTCAAAAATCAAAAAGGGGACGTAATGCCGAAAAGTTTAGGAACCACTGGTTTAGAATAAATTGTAACATTTCAATAGTGGTAAAAACAACTGTAGTAGGAGAAATCTCATTTACCATCTCATTTTTTAGAAGCAATGTACTAAGCAATAAACTCAAGTGAAAATGACTTGTTTTAAATCATTTTGTTTCAGGGTACAATTTAAACATAAGGTGTTAAGAATATCAATCATCTGCAATGTCTACAACTTCAGAGTCATCTGTTGATACCACTAGCAGAACTAGTAAATTACCTGTATCAAAAAACAAACAAAAAACCCCATTTCCATCATCCAGTAAAGCTACAGACGAGCTTGTAAATCAGAACTAGCAAACTCCAGCAAGACTCCACATATGAAAAGATTACTTGGTTCATTCATTCAACAAGTTCTCCCTTTTGTCTAGTTCAGGCCAAAGATTTCATTACCAGTCAATCATTACGGCAATGCAGACATTACTGAATGGTTGTTGAATATAGTGCATGAGACAGAAATTGAAAAGCATGCAAAAACATTGACAGGAAATACATTTATCTGAGTCTTTATGAGGAGACCATTGTACACAATGATCCTGTAGTATGCATGTGTATGACAGAGGATGTAACTGTCTACAGCAGAAGTGCCCATAAGTATTCCCCTGTATAAGTAGCAATAAAAACTTTTAACAGTGTAAACAGAAATTCAAGTGTCAAGTGCATAGTTGTGTCACAGACAATGCTGTAAGTATGGTGAAGATTAGAAGAAATCTACAAAAAAGATAATGAAGGGAACTTGAAATTTACAGCACTCATGAAGTGCTCAATTAACTCTGGCTAAAAGATGCATTAAGTACAATTTCACTAATTAAGGAATATGTTGAAACGAAAAAGTACTTCCATAGCAACCACTTTGCTTAAGCTGTACGTAATTCTCCCCACAAGATATACTATGCAATTCACTTGACTGTTCTAAACTATTTATTAAGAATCAGCCTATTCTGATAATTTGTGAAGATCATCATAAAGTAGATGGAAATACCACAGCCAAAGTAATCAGCATCAGAGTAACAAAGATATGCTGAATATACTGAAATCTCTTTCCACAGCCCTGGCCAAACTGCAGTTTGCTTCAGTATTGCTTCCTACCCAAGTCACAGTTCACTTAAATCAATTTCACAGCCACAGGGTTCTTAAAATTGATCAATTTCATTATTTCAAACTTTTATATCTGTAATTTCACAGTATTGTAATTGTGGAGGTCCTGATCCAAAAGGGGACTGTAAGAGAAACCTGTTGCGGGGGGACTGACATACTCCTGTGCTGTCAGTTGAACCCAGATCAGAAGGCAGCAGCTAAAGTTTCCTGCAGCTAGAGAAGGCTCCCAAAAGTGGAGGAAGGTACAATCCCCCCACTGCTGTTGGGAAGGCCCCAAACCAGCTCCTAACTGCTAGTCAGACTCAAGCTGAGTGGTGGGATACCGCATGGGACCAGGGGGCCTGTGCTCAGGGGTCCAGGACAACTTTAAAAAATGGATCTCAGCCCTGACACAAGCCATGAGGTGCAAGTCCCAAGCCCCAGCAGGTACTATGTGGGCTAAAGCCCTGAGCCCAGATAGCTCAAGCCCCAACTAGAGTCATGGGAGGGAAAGCCTAGAGCTCAGTTAGGAATTGGGGGGAACCCCAGAAAAGAATTGCATGAAGTGGAAGCATTAAGTCCCAGCTAGAGCCCAGACATCCCCCAACTCCGGCAGCAGCCCAAAGACTGGACAGGAGTCACCATGGAAGGGGGGCAGCGGGAGGGAGTGGCGATGGCAATAGCAATCCCAGAGCCCCGACATCCTAAGCCTGAGCCACAAGGTGGGGAGGGAACAGAAGTGAACTCTGGCAGGAACTGCAACGAGAGAGAGGGACTAGCAGAAATACTGGAGCTCAGGCCTCCTGAGCTATGAGGGAAAGAAAAGAAGCCCGGAGTTCCCATAGCCCTGGCAGGAACTGCAGGGGAAAGGAGAAGTGGGGCAGCAGCCACAATCACAGAGTTGGAGTCCTGGGTCAAAGCAGTAGCCACAGAGCAAGGGAAGCCCTGAGCTGGGCAGAAGCTGTAAGGCAGTGGCCTGCAACCTTTACACACCCAAGATCACTTTTTAAATGATAGAACAAGCCAAGATCTACTGTCCCGCCCTTTCCTTGAAGCCCCGCCCCCTCTATTCTCCATCACTTGCTATCTCCAGCCCTTATACTGCTGCTTTTTCCCCCCCAATTCTTCTGTAGGAAGAGGTTTTTCCAACATTTGGCCTGTATAGATTGGACCAAATGTCAGAAAAAAACCCTTCTTTTGGAAGACCCTTATTCCTCGTGGAAAGAGGAATATATGGGTGACCGAAAGATCATGTTTGCTCTTCCACTAAAAGAAGCAGAAGAACAAACACATCCCTGGATGCAGAAGTGTTTTTCTGGGATATCTCTGGAATCCTGAAAAACTCCTGCAGTCTAGCCGTAACCTCGCTGGGTTGAGTCAGGATGCGTAGGCTCTGGGGTGGGAATGAGTGGTGAGAGGTGCAAGCTCTGGAAAGAAATCTGGATGCAGAAAGTGGATAAGGGGACAGGGGGAGGGGAGGGGCGCCAGGCCAGGCAGTGTTGGAGTCAGATGTAGGGTTAGGGTACTAAGCAAGCCACAGACTTCTGGATGTGAGGGTTCAGGAATTTGGGTTCAGGTATGCGAGGGGATCAGGGCAGGCGGCTCCAGTGTATGATAGGCTCAGATGTAGGGTCTGGGGGAAAGGGGAGTGCAGGAGTGTTATGATGCTGTGGCCAGATGGGGGCTTGGCCTCAATTTGGGGTTTGTTGGCCAGGCTTCATTTTTAAATAAAATACTATGTAAAACAAAAAGTTTCTTCATTGTCTTTATTTCTGAGAAGGGCAGTGAACCTTTTTTGAGTCAGGGGGTCACTCACCCAAGAAAAGTCAGTTGGGGCCACACAAGTGAAATGCAAAAAAAAAAAATCCTCCTCCAACCCCTCCCCCAAGCTTCACTAATGTGGCCCCAACTGTGGGAAAAGGGGAGATAGTACTGGGGAAGGGTGTTAGTGGATACTTTGGCAGGAGACAGGGTGCCAGTGGCGACAGAGTTCTGTGGCTCGGGACAGGGGACAGAGTTCTGTTCTGTGGCTGGGGAATGGAGGCTGGGGGAGCGGGGAGAGGGAACTTGGGAGTGGGGACAAGGTGCCAGTGGCAGCAGAGAGTCCCCTGCATCTGCCTCCTCCCAGGATTCCCCCCCCCCCCCCCCCCCCGCCTGAGCAAAGCCAGATCATGCCTCCTCCGGGCCCAACCTCTCTCCCCCCGCCGCGGCACAGGGAAACCCCGCGCATGCCTGTCCCAGGGCCAACCCCCCCCTGGCGGCGGGGCCAACCCCCCACAGGAGCCTTCTCTGGGGCCAAACCCCCCTTCCACGGCGCAGCCCGGCCCATCCCACCATTCCCCTCTCCTTCCGCAGCGCGACCAACTCCCGCGGGCACCTGCCCCGGGGCCAAACCCCACTCCCGTGGCGCAGTGCAGCCAACCCCGTCCTGCAGCATGGCCAACCCCCCGCAGGCACCTACCCTGGAGTCAAACCCGCCTCCCACGGCACAGCATGGCCAACCCCTCCCGCAGCATGGCCAACCCCCGCGTGCGCCTACCCGGGGGCCAAACACTCTTTCCGCGGCGTGGCCTGGGCTGGCCCAGCCAACTCCCTCCCCTCCCACAGCACAGCCAAACGCCGGGGCCGACCCCCGCTCCTGCAGCGCAGGGAAACCCCTGCGCTCAACTCAGCCCTCCGGCACCGGCGGCACAGGGAAGCCTCCGCACTCCTCCTTCAGGGCCAACACCCCTTCCCCCAGCACGCAACAGAGCTGTGGGAGGGGAGCTGCCCACACACTTCCGAAACTCCCGGAAGTGACGCAGGCTTCAGACAGGACTTCCGTCCACCACGCGGGAAGCCGGCACTCCACTAGAGGTAGGTAGTGGGGCTTCTCGGGGATGGGGGGTGGGGTTGCCCGAACGCCTCGCAATCAACCGGTTGGTGACCACGGATCTAGGGGGCAGTGGAAAGTTCCCACTGACTCAGTCATTCCCTTGTGGCAAGTACATATGTGTAGTGCTTCAGTAGAGTCTACTGACAAATATTACTGTACTTTAACAATAAACCTGGCCTGGAACCTTTGATCCTTATCTAATTTGTGGTCTTTGGGGGCTCTCTTGGGGTCTGCTGTGGAGACTAAATGCACAAATTGACATGGCACACATCACTGAGCACACACAAAAGCAGCCTTCTGGTTATCATCATCAATGGAGCTAGAGATCTGTGAGGACACCCTGGCAGTAAATTCCCATCACCTCCCTGAATAGCTACAATTTCACCTTGCCTAAAAAGCTCAAACCTTTCCTGCTGACCAAGGAGCACCCTGCCACCCACTGCAGCTCCCAGCACCACCCTGTCCCTAGCACCCTGCCGCACCCTGACCCCGGCTCCATATTTTATTTAAAAATTAAGCCTGACCAACAAACCCCCATGTGTCCGCAGCATCATAACACTCCTGCACACACTCCCGACCCTCTGTCCTGAGCCTCTTACATCCCCAAACCCTCAGTCTTCTGCCACAACACTCCTGCACCATTCACACATCACAAATCTGTGTCCTGAGCCCATCATACTCACAGCCTCCTTGCCCTGAGCCCCTCACATATCCAGTCCAAACTCCTGCACCCTCACATCCACAAGCCTGTGACTTGCTCTGCACCACAACCTTCCACCTGAGCCCAACACTCCCAAGCCTGGAGCCCCCTCCGCAAGCCAACATCCCTTTCTCCTGCATCCAAATTCCTTTCCAGAGCTTGCACTTCTCACCCCTTCCCATAGCCAAATCCTTCATTCCCACTCCAGAGCCCGCACCTCCTGTCTCAACCCAGTGAGAGTGTGTAAGGGCTGGGGATTGCAAGTGATGGAGAGGAGGGGAACAGAGAGGATGGGGCCTTGGGAAAGGAATTTGATTCATACATTGGTGGGTCCCCCTCCCTGTTTTTTTTTTTTTGTTTGTTTTGCTTGACAAACCAACGGGTTCCTTGAAATTCTGAAAAGGGTTCCATGGCCAAATAAGATTGGGAAACAATGCTGGAGGGTGACATGGTGACCAGCGGGGATACTGAGGTCAGCTTCCTATCTGTCCTGGCACAGAGTTCTGCACTGTTCCCTGCAAGTGGCCAGCAGAAGGTCTGGCTCCAAGGTGGAGGCAAGTAGCCAACTCTCAAGATAAAAAAAGCAAAATAAGCCAAAAACCGAAACCAATCCTATTTCAAAACAAGTCCAAAATGAGCTTCACCCATTTTTGCTTCACAATGGCTGGAGATAAATCAGGAACTCGCCAATGCAAGCGTGGAGCCAGAGGTTGGAGTGGGGACAGCCTGTGGAACTGATCCTGCTGCTGGCTACTTCCAGGGTACAGTGTTGTCCACTGTGCCAGGACAGGCAGGAAGCCTGCCTTACCAAAACTCACTGCATCACTGACCAGGAGCTGCCAAAGGTTAGTCTGTGCCCCAACAATTCCCCTGTCAGAAACCCCTTCTGTACCCCAAACATCTCATCCCTAACCCCATTCCATAGCCTGCACTCCATCTACTCCACCTCCATACCCAGCACAGAATCCCTCTGCCCAAATACTGAACTCTGCCTCCACCCCAGAGCCCACTACCCGGCAAAGCCTTCACTCCCCTCACCTACCTTAACCCCTCATCCCTGCAGTCCCACTCTGGAGCCTTGCACTCTAATCAAAAGATATAATTATGTTGAGTCATGGGCATCAACAATTTTTTTTCCAAGGGGGCCGGAAGAAAAAAAAGTTTGAAAGCCCCTTTCCTAACTTATTTTCCTGGTTGTGTGTCTGACATGACAACATATTATATATTATAAAACTGATTCTGGAGACCTGACCTCCTCTACCATTTTCTCTGGATTGCACAAAGGCCTAAGTCTCCAACGAGCAGATACGGAAGGTAACTGCACCAACAGTTGCAAAATGGGTATTGAAAAACAATGTAACCAAAATAGTGAAAAAGTATGGATATAGTACTAGACAAACAACCATACTTCTTGTGTACACTGTACTGTGGGCACTTAATTCAGTGTTATTGCAATGGTTATTGCAATGGTTTCATTTATCACTAGTTTAATTCTGTAGTGTAGATGGTCACTACCACATAAAGTCCAATTTGAAAGAAAAAAAAAAGATCTCGATGCCAATATAAAAAAGAAAAGTCCAAAGAGGCCCAAGAGGATGGTAGTGGGAGATCGATAACATGGATGAGGATGAAAAAAAACAAACAAATCTAAACACAACGAGGAAACGAGTGAACTGCTTAATTTCAGCACTAGAATGACACCAGCTCCTTGCACCCCCCCATACCCAACGCAGACTTATAAAATGTATCCCTCAATTCTCAAGCACCCACCCTAGAAGTCAGGAAAGGGCTGTATGCAAACAAAAAACTAACTAAATTCTGCATAGGGTATGCCCCCAAAAGTATCAGTAGTTCTAATATTACTTTGGGATCGTTGACAGTAAAACAAAACTATTAATATTTTGGTAAAATGTAAATGTAATAGTTTTCTATTTGTCCTGCCTCCCTCATAAGTAACACCACAGCCATATCCAAGAAGATCTGGCAAAACTGCAAATTATCCAATGCCTTAATCTGCTGTCCCTATGGAGAATTTCTTGCTCCCAGATTTATCCAGACATTAAATTTGAACGGAATGATTCTAAGACAGATCTGAGGTTTAATATTTTAAAAAACAAACACACACACAAAAACCCTCAATGGAACAACCCACTGTTTAAGAGTCAGGTATAAGAGAAAAAGAACAAACCAGTGCAAAACAAAGCTGGAAAAAACTTAAGTCAACTTTAAATAAAGCGCATTGGTACCAACTAGTATAAATATTTATATTCTGTATGTACATACAATACAGTCTGTGTGTGTGTGTGTGTGTGTGTGTGTGTGTGTGTGTGTGTGTGTGTGTGTGTGTGTGTATATATATAAAATAAAAAATATATCACTGGACCAAAGAAGAGGAGGAAAAGTGTGTAAATTATTGCAGAACAATTATTCTTGCACCTTGGCTAGTAAAACACTAAAGACATGTGCGTTTATGTGGGCACTTGTAATCCATTACACAAAGAACTTTACCACAAAGTTGCATATAAATATCTATTTATACACAGAGCAACCCTGAAAAGTTGCAAGCCATTTAGTATATTTAAAATGGGACCAACTAGTAAACATTCCTTTGTCTGTACACCATGCTATTGTTATACCCTAACATTCCTACAGTTTTAAGGCAGGACTTAAAACATCTCGAGAGGTATGCTGTCTGCCAGGGGCCCGTATCCGAGATGTTACGGAGGCATTGTCGAGGATTATCCGGCCCTCTGACTACTACCCCATGCTACTCATCCACGTGGGCACAAATGATACTGCCAGGTGTGACACTGAGCGGATCAAGTGTGACTACAGGGCTTTGGGAGTACGGGTGAAGGAGTTTGGAGCGCAGGTGGTATTCTCTTCTATCCTTCCTGTCAAAGGTAGGGGCCCGGGCAGAGAGAGGTGCATCCTGGAGGTGAATGCCTGGCTGCGACGATGGTGTCGCCAGGAGGGATTCGGCTTCCTTGATCACGGGGTGCTCTTCCAGGAAGGACTGCTTGGCGGAGATGGAGTTCACCTTTCCAGGAGCGGGAAGGCCTTGTTTGGACACAGACTGGCTAACCTTGTGAGGAGGGCTTTAAACTAGGTTTGTCGGGGGCAGGTGAGCAAAGCCCACAGGTAAGTGCTGAATGTGCGGGACTGGGAGATGGGTTGGAAATGGGGGGGGACTACGGCCTATAATGGCAAGGAGAAAGGAGGGTCAGGGCACAACAGGGAGGCAAGATCAAATCAGTATCTTAGATGCCTATATACAAATGCGAGAAGTATGGGTAATAAGCAGGAAGAACTGGAATTGCTAACCAATAAATACAACTATGATATCATTGGTATTACAGAAACCTGGTGGGATGGGACGCATGATTGGAATATTGGTATGGAAGGGTACGGCTTGCTCAGGAAGGACAGACAGGGAAAAAAGGGAGGAGGGGTTGCCTTGTATATTAAAAATGTACACACTTGGACTGAAGTGGAGATGAACGTAGGAGATAGTGTGTAGAGAGTCTCTGGGTTAAGCTAAAAGGGGTAAAAAACGAAGGTGATATCATGCTAGGAGTCTACTACAGGCCACCTAGCCAGGTGGAAGAGGTGGATGAGGCCTTTTTTAAACAATTAACAAAACTATCCAAAGCCCAAGATTTGGTGGTGATGGGAGACTTCAACTATCCAGACATATGTTGGGAAACTAACACAGCGAGGCACAGGCTATCCAATAAGTTTCTGGACTGCATTGGAGACAACTTTCTGTTTCAGAAGGTTGAAAAAGCTACCAGAGGAGAAGCTGTTCTGGATTTGGTTTTAACAAATAGGGAGGAACTAGTTGAGAACTTGAAAGTGGAAAACAGTATAGGGGACAGTGATCACGAAATAACAGAGTTCATGATCTTAAGGAAAGGTAGAAGGGAGACCAGCACAATTGAGGTTATGGATTTCAGGAAGGCAGATTTTGATAAGCTCAGAGAACTTGTAGGTAAGGTCCCATGGGAAGCAAGACTGAAGGGAAAAACAACTGAGGAGAGTTGGAAGTATTTCAAAGGGACGTTGTTAAGGGCCCAAAAGCAAACAATTCCGCTGTGTAGGAAAGATAGAAAATATGGCAAAAGACCAGCTTGGCTTAACAAGGAGATCTTGCATGATCTCAAAATAAAAAAGGAGTCATATAAAAAATGGAAACTAGGACAACTAACAAAGGATGAATATAGGCAAGCAACACGGGAATGCAGGGGCAAGATTAGAAAGGCAAAGGCACAAAATGAGATCAAACTAGCTACAGGCATAAAGGGAAACAAGAAGACCTTTTATAAATACATTAAAAGCAAGAGGAAGACCAAGGACAGGGTAGGCCCACTGCTTAGCGAGGAGGGAGAAGCAGTAACAGGGAACTTGGAAATGGCGGAGATGCTCAATGACTTCTTTGTTTCGGTCTTCACCGAGAAGTCTGGAGGTGTGCCTAACGTAGTGAATACAAGCAGAGAGAGGGTAAGTTTAGAAGATAGGATACACAAAGAACAAGTTAAAAATCACTTAGGAAAGTTAGATGTCAGCAAGTCACCAGGTCCTGATGAAATGCATCCCAGGATACTCAAGGAGCTGATAGAGGAGGTATCTGAGCCTTTAGCTATGATCTTTGAAAAATCATGGCAGACAGGGGAGATTCCAGAAGACTGGAAAAGGGCAAATATTGTGCCCATCTATAAAAAGGGGAATAAGAACAACCCAGGAAATTATAGACCGGTCAGTTTAACGTCTGTCCCAGGGAAGATAATGGAGCAGGTAATTAAGGAAATCGTATGCAAACACTTGGAAAGTAATAAAGTGATAGGGAATAGCCAGCATGGGTTTGTGAAGAACAAATCATGCCAAACTAATCTGATAGCTTTCTTTGATAAGATAACGAGCCTTGTGGATAAGGGAGAAGCGGTGGATGTCATATACCTAGACTTTAGTAAGGCATTTGATACGGTCTCGCATGATATTCTTATTGATAAACTAGGCAAATATAACTTAGATAGGGCCACGATAAGGTGGGTGCATAATTGGCTGGATAACCGTAGTCAGAGAGTTGTTGTTAACGGTGCTAAATCCTGCTGGAAAGGGATAACAAGTGGAGTTCCTCAAGGGTCTGTTTTGGGACCCGTACTATTCAATATCTTCATCAATGATGTAGATATTGGGATAGAGAGTACTCTTATTAAGTTTGCAGATGATACCAAACTGGGTGGGGTTGCGACTTCTTTGGAGGATAGGGACATAATTCAAAATGACCTTAGCAAGTTAGAGAAATGGTCAGAGGTAAACAGGATGAGGTTTAATAAAGAGAAATGCAAAGTGCTCCACTTAGGAAGGAACAATCAGTTCCATACATACAAGATGGGAAGCGACTGTCTAGGAAGGAGCATGGCGGAAAGGGATCTAGGGGTCATAGTGGACCACAAGTTGAATATGAGTCAACAGTGTGATGCTGTTGCAAAAAAAGCAAATATGATTCTAGGTTGTATCAACAGGTGTGTTGTAAGCAAAACTCGTGAAGTCATTCTGCCGCTCTACTCTGCACTAGTTAGGCCTCAGCTGGAGTACTGTGTCCAGTTCTGGGCGCCACATTTCAAGAAAGATGTGGAGAAATTGGAAAGGGTACAGAGAAGAGCGACAAGAATGATTAAAGGTCTAGAGAACATGACCTATGAAGCCAGGCTTCATGAACTGGGCTTGTTTAGTTTGGAAAAAAGAAGATTAAGGGGGGACATGATAGCGGTTTTCAAATATCTAAAAGGGTGTCACAAGGAGGAAGGCGAAAATTTGTTCCTTTTGGTTTCTGAGGACAGGACAAGGAGTAATGGGCTTAAAGTGCAGCAGGGGAGGTTTAGATTGGACATTAGGAAAAAATTCCTAACTGTCAGGGTGGTCAAATATTGGAATAAATTGCCAAGGGAGGTGGTGGAATCTCCCTCTCTGGAGATATTTAAGAACAGGTTAGATAGACATCTGTCAGGGATGGTGTAGGTGGAGCTTGGTCCTGCCTTGAGGGCGGGGGGCTGGACTCGATGACCTCTCGAGGTCCCTTCCAGTCCTATTATTCTATGATTCTATGGTTCTATGACTTCTGCCACCCCTTGCACACTTCTCAGTATTATGCTAATCATTTGTTCATTCACTCTTTCCAGGAAAGAGCTAACTGAAATACTTATCAGACCCACAGGTTGCTTTGTTCTACAACCTACTTGATTAATTAAGGGATCTAGTTTCTCAGAGAATCATACAGGCATAGAGCTAGAGGAGGAACAATGCAGCGCACTGTAATGAGGCAAAACCAAGTAAACCTACATCACTCTTGCCTTGTGTTTGTTCAACCTGTTTTTAAAATTCTCTAATTATGGGAATTCTACAATTCCCCTTGGAAGACTATTTCCAAGATTATGAAAAAAATTCTAGCTATAAAAGTAAATAAAGTTTAATCAAAATCTCCTTTGCTGCAGATGAGGGTCATTACTTTTTGTCCTAATTTCATTGGACATGGAAAATATTTGAGCACCAACCCCTTTAAAACAGTCCTTAACATAGTAAGACTTATCTGGTCTCCCCTTCTGAAGCCTAACTATGCCCGGTGTTTTAACTTTCCCTTACATGTCAGGTTTTCTAAACCTTCCCCCCTCCGCCTCCCCCCCCCCGCCCCCGTCCTCTGGATTCTAATTTGTCCACATCTTTCCTAAAGTGTGGTGCCCAGAACTGGACACAGATCTGCTGAGGTCTTACTGTGCCAAGCAGAATAGGTCAGATGCTCCTGAATATACCTCAGAATATTAGCCTTTTTGCAAATGCATCAAACTGTCTATATTCCAGCAGTACTACCATCTAGCCAGTTATTCCCATTTTGTTGTAGTACATTTAATTTTTCTGTCTTAAGTGCTTTATTCAATTGTCTTGTTTAATTCAGACCAATTCTCTAATTTGTCAAGGTCCTTTTTAATTATAATACTGTCTTCTAAAGTGCTTGCAGCCCTCTCAGATTGGAGTCATCTACAAGATTTATAAGTATATTTTCTACTCCATTATCCAAGTCATTAATGAAAATACTGACTAGTACTGAACCCAAGTCTGACGCTCATGGGACCTCCTTGGATAGGCCAGCCCCGTTTGATACCGATAACTACTCTGAATATGGTCTTTCAACTTGTTGGGCACCTACTTACATTACTTTCATCAAGATCGTATTTCTTTAGTTTGATGAGATCATCTTGTGGGACTGACAAAAGCTTTAATAAAAATCAAGATAGATATCTCACTGTCTACTACTGCCTCACATCCACTAGACCCTGTCAAAGAAAGAATTCATTTTCAGCATCTTGGTGAGAATACTTGAAGACACATCAAGTTTCATTATTTTGGTTCAAGGAGGAATTTGAAAAACAGGTTCCTTTCCTGTACCATTGTTTTTCAAATTCTTATATTTAGCTGTGTCAGGCCTACCTGGTACTTGGATACAAGGCCACCAAGAAAAAAAATTGCAGTGTTTTAAAGGACAATGCATGTACAGCATCAAGTAGGCATCACTTTTTATATAGGATAGTGAGGATATATTAATACTACCTTCTTTCAGATCAGATAAAATTGTAAGCCATAATCACTCATGTCATCAATGTATCTCTCAGGAGAGATCTTTCTAGTCATAATTTCAAGTTAGTTACTCATGATTTATCTACTGAAAATGAATCCTGTCATTTAAGCTACAGAATTTAAGTTTAACTCCTCTCCTCAAGTTTGTGTACTGCTACCAAGTTCAATTTCTACGTGTGGAGTCCACTTTAAAGCCTAGTTGAAAGTTTCCAGGTAACCAGTCATATATAAATACAAGCTATTATTAATGAGCTACAACTCCCTTTTTATACCCCATTAATATCTGGCTGATCAATTTATAGTTCAACTGATAACTGCCAATAATGATAAATGTGTTAACTATAACCCTATTTTGAATGTTTTAAGAGTTCAATAGTTCATTACAAGCAGCACTGAATGAAGATAATCTAGTAAAGAAATCATATTATGTATCAAGTCTATAACCGTCCCCTATCACTCCTCCAAAAAAAAAAAAAAAATCAAAGTTAATACTATCAACAAGAAAGAAGTCTCTTTCAACTGTTAAAACTTAATCAAAGTGATCTTAAGTATTATCTATCATAGTGAAAGAGTAGTTCAATACATAACTAAGACTCTAAGGATTGCCCAAAGGCAAAAGGGGGAAATTATCATTGCTATCTATTGTTTTATTTGTGCAAAGATTCACACAGGTGCTCAACTACTATATAAGTGTTTAATAAGAAAAACGGACAAATGAACGAAGAAAGGAACTCTTCCAGTCACTTGAACTGTACCTTTGCAGAGACCAGAAGAACAAGCCATCTAACTTATCTTGTGCATTTATTGCTAGTTTCTGATAAGTTTAATCAAATAATGAGTTAAGATTAAGTAATGTAGATACACTTGAACCTCTTAAGCCATCAATCTCGTGAAACACAGTATACCAGACTATGGAATTTTCCAAATCATGGGTGTCTACCATGATGAAGGATGCTAGGGATAGAGGTGCAGGGTCTGGGAATAACAAAGGGTACAGGATCTAGAAGGAAGGGGTGGGTCAACTACTTGGCACCCCATTTCCAGGGCCACACATGGCTCTGTACCTCATGCAAAGCCTCCAGAGTTTGTGAAAGCAACCCCCACTCTGAAAATGTTTTGACATAGCTGAAAAAAGTTTATAGAATATGAAATTCCAAGTTATAAATAGCATATTCATTACATAGTTTATATTTCTGCTAAATTTGGATACCGCCACAATATTCATCTCACTGTAACATTTAACACTGTTGTTCCTTCAAACCTTAATACTGCTAAGATTTACATGAGTAAGTTACTAAGTATGCAAGTAGCCACGATATAGCATGTGCTTAAATTTTTGCAGGATCAAGGCATAGAAAAATGAAACCTTTAACTGTTGGTACTTGCAGAATTGGTAACACACATACATCTAGCTCCAATTAGCAAAAAAAAGTTGACTAGATAAACTTGGAACATGAATAGGTTAAAGTTTAACCAAAATTTCATGAATTGTATATGGATAACAGAAAGAAATGAAAATCTTAACTATTAACCAGTATTACAGTCCACATTAAATGCACATTTAAAACTACTTCTTACTTAAACTTTGAATACTCCATAAAAGCATTCGTCCTCAGAAAAATGAGAAGCAGTGATAGTGGAGGATTCCTTTATTATGTCTCAAGTTATCACCTTTACTCGATTAACAAGAGAACAGTTTTCCCATAGGGTTTCCAAAAAAGTCAACATGTCCATGAGAATATTTACTCATAACTGGGAAAGTCCAGCTGGCGAACAGATTGCTCCTCCTTTGAAGGAATGGAGGGAAGCAAGGAACAGACAGGCCCAAGTGTTGCTATTCTGGTGGAGAAGTGAGAGAAAAAAAGCAGCAACTTCAGAGCTATACAGTGGAGGAAATATACACACTCAGGAAGACAGTGGTAACGAAAGAGCCCAACTAACATGGTAGGTCATGAATGTAGGGTAAAACTATTTAAAATTATTTGATGAAAAATGATTTATTGAACTGTGAGAAGGAAAGAGGTGATTTATTACAGAAGTTTTATATAAAAGTACAGGTTGAACCTCTGTGGTCCAGGTCACTCTGGGCTGACAACATTTGTGGTCCAAAAGGACCACAGATGTTGCGGGACTAGAGAACCCCAGTGGCAAAGGTTGCCGGCAACTTGGAATGGAGCCTGCAGCCAGCTTGGCTGCAGAGCACTGAAGCGAGGCTACCACAGCTCCCAAAGCCAGAAGGCTGGGGAGTGATTGCTAGGGAAAGGAGCCCTACAGGAGCGGGGGAGGGGAGTAGGGTGGCTAACACCCCTCCCCACCCCACTCCCAGACCTCCCTTGGTCTGGCAAACTACCATGACCAGTCCTAGACAAGTCCCGAGGGTGCTGGACCAGGGAGTTCTAACTTGTATATGCATGGACAGGGCTTGACAAACGGCTGTGAAAGCCGCTCACCAGTCCCGCACTGCACATGTGCACGAGCCGCATTGCACATGTGCACGGCGCCGGTAAACAGGGCGCACGGTTGAAATCTACTCACGATGGGGAGAGGGAAAGAGCAAATGAATACCAACTCCACCTGTGATCAGAGGCCCAATCTTGTATTTAATCTCTGACTCTTAATGAATATAAGGCCAGAAGGGACCTCCTGGTATCACAGACTACCAACTACTTAGAAACCCTGCACGCCATTAAACCCAACAACTGAAGCTGAATCAAAGTCTTACAGCCCACAGAAGACGATTATGTGCCATACGAAGAGAAGAGGTGGAATAAGGTACACAAGTGCCTTAGGCCCCTGCAATGGCAAGGAAATAATTGGGGCTACATTAAGTCTGTATGACGTGAAATTACATACAATAGCCTACACCAACAAAAGAATATTTAAGATGCTAGACTTGGTCACTTTTTAACTTGCTGGAACTTTCAACTTTGTAATATTTTGAAAGAAAAGGATAGTCTGTGTACAGAAACAGCTCCTCAAGGACAAAGCAGAGTAACCAGGAGACTGCCTGCTCTAAAAATCAATTAAAAATTTAAAAAGTGGGCTTGAAAAGCAAAAGAATTAAGGACTCAACAATGAGAGGGAGGTCTCCATTCTAAATGTTTTCTTTGGAACTTTTTCTGGGCAAGGTCAGAATAAGGAGAAATGTGCATTCCTTTTCCTCTTAGGTTTGTAGTTTTTTCTCCTCCTGCTTGTGTGAAACTAAGGCTATGCCTTCATTACAAAAAAATGCTAACAATGTAAAAAGGCACCTACCTCAATGTAAAATCCTAGAAGAGACCAAGGGCACAGATAACTTTAATCTCATTGTAGGTACTTAAAGTCAATCTAGTACTCCCCAGCTGTGATTGAGCTGAGCTAGGTCAAAACTATCTGTGCTTGGTCTCCTCAAGGATTTTATATTAAGAGAGCTATCTTGATGTAAAAAGAACCAAATACCTTTTTCTGGGGTGAGGATAGAACTTAATTCACCTTCAGGAATTTGAAAAGAAACATGTCCTACAAATTATTAGATCACAGAGTATTGGAGGAGGGAAAAGCAAGTGATACAAAAGGGGGAAAACTGCATTGTCTTTCAAGAACACAGTACTTAAAAAAAAAACCTAACAAATTACAGGTTAAAACTCTCTCAACTTCTTGGTCCAGCAACATCCGTGGTCTAGCATGGATGTTGCAGGACCAGAGAGTCCGGGTGGAAAGCCAGCAGCAGAGAGCCCTGTGGGGCCGGTAGGGCAGTGGGCAGCCTGCAGTGAGCTGCCAGCAGGACTTCCCAGTGGAGCTGGGAGACCCAGTGCTTGGCTGCCTGGTGGGGGTAGGAGCTGCAGCATGCAGCTGCCCAGTGAGCAAGGAGCCCCAGTACACAGCTGCCTGGTAGGGCTAGGAGCCATGGCTGCAGTAGCTGCTCAGTGTGGTGGGCAGGGCAGCGGGGCTGGCAGCAGGTGGACTGGGCTGGACCAAGGCTAGGGAGATGGGCAGTGGCAGGGGGGGCCAGAAATGACCTCCCCTGGTCCAGAAAAATCCCTCATCCGGGACGGTCAGGTCCCAAAGGCTTCGGACCAGGGAGGTCCAATCTGTAGTTAGCTCCCCTTTCCCCTAAGCTTGTGAATTTTCTCATCTCCCTCCTCTCTCAGGTCTTGGGCAGGTTCAGCCTGAGAGTGCACATGAGCAAACCACTCTCGACTATCTCCTGTACCCATTGCTACCTCAGCAAAAATCAATTGCTTATTTCAAAAGTTCCTACAGAACCCAAACAGAGGATTTACATCATTCTCTCTATACATTCATACATTTAAAATAAAAAAGTATGTTTCTCTGACTTGCTGTTGTATAAAGACTTGCACAAGCAGCAAGTGCAAAAAGTGAAACCAACTACCCATAAAAACAGTGTCAAATCGGAATTGTAAACATAGGTTTATATGTTCCCATCTTTGTTATAGGTTTTACTTGTAACCATAAGCAAGGCTGGACAAATAACTTAATCGGCTTGCCACAACCCGGAAGAGCTGGCACAGAGCGATCTGCGCATGCGCAGAACCACGCGGCTGGCGAGTGGGGCTCGCTGCCGCTTGGTGAGCCCTGACCATAAGGAATAACCATTCAAAACATATGTTTTTAAGCTGTGACTTTACTACTAAAGATGATTAAATGGAAAGATACTGTGGAGCAAATTGTGTACTTTTTAATATGTAGGCAAGCCAATGCCAGATAACTGAGGGATACAGTTAACCCTGAAACTTAAATAACATTTCTGTTGACAGGTGAGCTAGAAGAGCATCCAGCTCACCATTTTGCTGATGTACTGACTCTGCAGTGCCAACAATCAAAATATATTTTACGATCAGTGGTCTGATTTTCAAAAGGTGTTGAACACCTACCATCTATTTACATGGTCTTCAAGACCAATATTTAGGAGTACTGAAAGTCAGGACATACAAAAGCAGAACATTCTATTAAGTAGATGTCATGCTTACATTTTGAACTTTGAAAAGTGAATTGGATTTAATATTACTTAGGACACAAAGTAAAAGGGGTTCACATCTCTTGTCACTTTGTATTTCCACTTGTCAAGAGGCATCTTCAGCAGCCTGGTCTACTCTGCCATTTTTTCTTTAGCTCTATCACACAAGAACTATAATGATCAACTTGGCCACCACTGGGTTACACAACATGGTGGTCATGGAATAGAAGACATTAAGAAAATGACCATTAATAGAACAACTTACATTAATAAGATAACCAGAATTCTGAGAAGAGTAACATGAACTAGTTCATAAAAGACTGCCAAAACTGATTGAGTGTCAGATACGCCTCCCTCCCCTTCGATTTTGTTTCCAGACATGGAAAGAAAGACTAAAATGACATAGGGTAATTTTTTACATTTTTGTAGGATTCAAAGTTGAGCAAAAGTGTTTTGAAATATAAAGGAGAGATAGCTACCTCTCTTTCAGAAGAAGGAATCCAAAGTATTGTAAAAAAACAGAAATGTGTTGTTATAGAGAAAGCTACAAGACAGCAGCTATGTTAGGACAGGAGAGCTTCATATAGTTTAGAACAAACTTGGGGAGTTTTACTGTAAACCATTCAATTTTTGCACCAAATATGTGCAAATATAGTCCACTCTAACTGTGCAGAAGACAGACACCTGTTGCTGATGTGCTACTGCTATTCAATAATACAGATATTAAACTTTATTAATGTAGACTGTTATCTAGTCTATGAGGTAAAGTGAGATATACAGGGTTACCAGTTTCTTGTGTAAATGTATGTCGTCTAGCTCAGCTGCTCCCAGGCTTCATTGGTTCACCTTCTTAAACTGCTAAGAAGTGAATGGATGGGATATCATGATCACTTACCACAACTGGGAAGTTCCTACTCTATCTCAACAGACAGCTGCTGGAATAAGCAAGAAAGCAATCTCTTTAAAACTGTTGGGAATGAGTACAGTTTCACAACAAGGGCTTATTTCCAGGCCTTAGCTCACTGTTTATCAAATGCAGCCATTTTGGCAGCTGCCAGGGGTTTTCCATGTGTCCATGAGAGTCTTCTGGATTGTGGTTTGGGGACACGGAGGGAAGAACGAGAAGCACAATGCAACAGCCACTCCCCCTCTCCCCTATTGCTCCTGGATGCACCACTCTGCAGGTCTCGCAACGCTGAAGGAGAAAGGTGATTTCTACTTTCAGGGAGTAGGAATTTAAGGAGCCTGGCTGAAGACCAAGGCTTCAGCTATTGGGCTTCAAGCCACAACATCCAGCTTTAACCCTGAAGTCTGAAGCACTGACTCCCAACCCTGGCCATGCATCTCTGGCCCTCAGCCATAGGGCTTCAGATTCCAAGTCCCAGACCTTCAGCAACAGACTCCAGTCCCTGTCTCTGGTCATGCAGTGCTGGATTCCCTGTAAGTTGTGATCTTGTGCAACCGCTCAGGAAAAGATTCCAATGCCACTCTGCTGATTAGCAGAGCTCCCACAGCTAGGTTTTTCTTTCTACTGGTGGTGCATATTCACGTGTTCCTTGGAGAACATAAAATTATTCTGCACCTAGATGGAAAAGATATGGGGAATGTGGCACTGACTTTCATCCATATGCTCCGATTTCCGGCTGTAGGTGTAGATCTCCGGCCATGGCTTCAGGCTATAGCACATGCTGGACCTCTACGCTGATCCTTGGCTGTGCGGCAGAAGACTCAGACCCCAAGCACCAACTCCCAACCCAACCATGGTTGACCCCCAGCTGCACACTCCAACCTCCAACCTCGGCCACTGCGCCAGGATGTCGATCCGGGGTTCTGGTGGATGCTGTCCACGAGCACCAGTCCTGAACCCAGAAGCAGATCCCCAGCCCTCGTCACACTGCAACAGTTGCCAACTCCAGGCTCTAGCAGGTGCTGGCCCTAGATGCCAATGTCAAGTCCCAATTGCACAGCAGCAAGCTCCAGTAGGTGCCTACCCAGGCCACTAACTTCTAACCCTGACTCTGCAACAGCAGGTGCAGCCGTGAAGCACCAACCCAAGGTGCTGATCCACAATAACACAGCAATGGTTACAAGCTAGGGGTGCCAATCCCAGCCTACATGGCAGCATGTGCTAATCCCCAGCCCTGGGGATTAAAGATGCCAACCCTGGGCTCTAACCATCCCCTTCCTCCCTCTTTCAGGCACCAATTCACACCCCTGATCACACAGTGCAGACACATCCCCCCAACCCCCATATCATCCCAACCTCTGCTACCTCATGCCCCAATTCAGATTTTAACTTCCCAGGACATGCTGCGAAAAGCAATATTTACATACACATATTGCTTTTCATAACATTTTATTATCAAATATGCAAAAAACTCAAAAATCCATTTTAATCATCTATATACAGGCATATTTGTTTTTTCCTAAAGCTAAGTATTTTTAGGAAAAAAAAGCTTCCTGGTGGCCACCAGCAAGAGGTAGTAACTGCACTCTGAGGTCATCAAAAATTTGCTTTGAGAACTCCTGCTCTAGATGAAGTTACATGGCTGTTTTGCCAAGGCTGGGAATGGAAGTCAAAGGTCACTAAATGGTTAAAAGGATTATTGGAAGGGAGAAAAATTGTCAACGAGTTCAGATATGGATATACACAGCAAAAGGGCTCGGCAGTGTGCCTCAAGTAATCTGAAGCCTTCCCAAAATTCAAAGGGATGGCAAATCTGAAGATGTGCATATGAACTGCTTACTGTTTTGAAATCTGTTTTCTCTGTAATGCTTTGATTATAAATCAAACAGGGGGCTGTACCCTCTACTTACTATACTTGCCAACTCTTCCTCTCTCTGGCAGCTTTTGTGGCCACAGAGAGGGATGTCGTCATTCAGACGCCTGTCAGGAAAAACTTTTTTCTAGAGACATACAGAATACTTTGTTTTATAAGGATGCTGTCTGGTCACTGGGTACCATGACTGCCACTGCTTCTGAGGAGCACAACTACAGGCACAGAAAACAACTCTGGTCTACTCAGGTAATCACTGTTTGTACTTCAGAACAAGGCCAACTCCTGAGTGTGGTAAAATCATGTGATTCTATGCAAAGAGACTTAAGAGTGAGATTGGATAGAAGACAATTTGCAAAGACCAAGGAAGGTCAGAGGTGTGGATAGCCTAGTAACTGTGACAAGACATTCGTCCTAGATTTAAGTGCTACGATGTCACAAGTCACCATCATGGAAATAGTTAGATGGCACAAGTGTGAAATCAAAACGGCTACTTCATAGAAGACATTTTTTAACATGCCAGCATCACTCTGTCTGGAGAGAGAAGGAGGGGACAAAATGAGTTTCATCTCCAGACAGACTGCAGTTTAAGAGCTTTAGCATGCACACATCTGTTATCAAACACAATGCTCATAAATAGTTGCCTTGAAGACCACGGACTTCTCATGGCAATAAGTACTATATTTGACAGTAAACACTTGCAGGAACAGGCTCTAAACAATACACACATTCAGCAACAAAGAAAAGTTACAGGATAGTTACTGAAGTTTTAAATAAATTATTTTAGATGTTTGCAAAATACCATCCGTGGTTCACGACCTTAGCTTCTTGAACAATAAGCTATACATTCTATTTCTCTAAAATTTCTCACAATATAACAGTTGGGGTAGTTGAAAAATACATTAACTGAAAAGACTCAGATGTCTTATCTTGGCATCTTCATCCACAACCCCAAAAATTTTATCTGCAAGTCTAGAATGGCTGAAGAATGCTTTAGGAAATAAATGCTGTAAAGTGGAAAAAAAAAATAGTTTAGTGTTGCCTGCCTCCACCCTCAGCTGTGCAGCTTCCTCCTGCCCCAGTGGCAAGGGAGGGGAAGTCTGGGCGGACGTGGCCTTGGCTGGATAGGGAGGAGGGGCTCCTACGCTGCGGCCTTGGCCCGACCCTCCTCAGTGGCTGGGGGGAAGAGCCAGGGATGCCTAGAGAGGGAGGGGAGTTGGTGAGTGTAGCGAACAGGGGGCTCAGCCCCCTAGTATTAATGTAAAATAATTCTATAGGCATCAATAACCACCTTGCAAAGATCTGCAGACACTAGAACCCCATACTGAAAATTAAGGTATTCTACAACGTAAGCTTTTGCCACTGTAGATGCCTGTGAGAGCTGGAGGTACCAATACACTTAAAAAAAGTTAAAGGGTAGATGAAGGAAATGTTTGACTTCTCTTAATATGGAACCATACCAGTTCCATGCCATACACTTCAGAAAAGGAACATCGAGAAAGCGCCTCCAGTCTGGGAAATACTTTCAACATTTGTCAATTACATTATTAAATTAGGAGTTATGCTGGCTTATATTTGGCTGCCTGTTTTGGTTCAATATTTAACATTCATCCGTATGATAAAACAATCCTGGATATTGATAGTAATTCAAAGTGAATGCCTTGGTTGAGCTATTCAAAGTTATCTGGTGGTTATAGACATCTTCTATTAAACTTTTAATGAAAATTATGACAAATCCCTCGACTGCTTTAAAAAAACTCATTTACTGTATGTTGGGGAAGGAACAGAATACAGACATTTACTCAAAATTAATTCTGATTCATGTTTTTGTTATGCAGTATGTTGATGTTTAGGTAGGCTTCTCTGAGTTTGAAAATGGACCACACCATCATGTGCAAACCTACAGCTTTTAATAGAGCTATAACCAGAAATCTTTTAAGTTCTAGGTAAGAGCAAGCTAAATGATTAACCTTCTAGGTGTAAGCTACCTATCTATGCCAACTACTTAAAAGAAAGTTGAAGATGAGAAAATAAATCAACTTAAATCCTCTGTAAAAGGGAGGTTCTCTCTCATCCAACATAGTAGTTTGTTTCTTTGGGTGGTTTTAAACAACGAAAACACCACAAGAATATTTCAAAGAATGAAGATGAATCCTTTACATACAGAATGAAATGGAGTCAATGAAAGTATTTTATTGCCATTTTGATCTGAAAGTGTACTTCCTCTCATATATTCTAAAGCACCATCACATCAATACTACACAGTCAGATAGAAACAAAATAAACCTGTTATGCATTTTTCAGATAACATCATTTGGACACATCAACATGAGGATAGTTTTGGGCATGGTCTAAAATTGTGTCTTCAATCATACCATCACAATAAGTTTCCACAAGGTTATGTATAAAATACCTTCCTGCCCATATTAACAGAGTCAGTTTGAACTCCCTGATAAGTTTGTGAGTAAAACCAAAAGCACAACTTGTTTACAATAACAGACCTTTAATAGAAAAGATAAGCTGTTCTGTCTTGCTCTTCAAAAACCTTAATTCTATCTGGCAAAACAAGTTGGAATTTAATGAAGTTATCTATAATGAATTAAAATATTTTAAAGCAAGATTAACAGACATTGCATCAACAACGTTTCTTTAAATCTCAATATGGCAAGAAGGGTTTGGAAGCTGTTATTGGGAGGAAGATACAGAATAAGATGAATGATGGAAGGGTATTATTGACACAACCATATTAACAGCTAAAACAGAAGAGCTGGAGGAATTCAAGAGTACATGAATTAAAATGGCCTATACATTCAAAGTCCATTTAATCATTTGTAAAGCTCTGTGCTAAAATGCATAACTATACTCAATGGTGGTTGTTGTTTGCACCAAAATCCACGAATAAAAAAAAATGTTAATAGGTTGGTTTATAAGTTTCCCACTTTTCACCCCCTCCTGCTAGCCTATCAATAAAGTGTTTACATGTTCTTCCCCTATCAATCTTGTTTTACTTATATTACTTGTTTTAGTTATGTTAATGAGTAATTTATAATAAATCTTGATGAATATTGTCCTGTTCTATGTTTTTCCACTAATATCACACTTCGCATTTCAAGCACAATAACCTTGATAGCTTCTTGAATGTTATATTTTATTTGACTTCCAACTCCCAGAAGTAGTCTTCCAATGGTACCCAACCTGCTCTATTTGAATTTAAAGAAAAAAAAAAAGAGAGAAAAGTTGGGAAGAAAATCCAAGCAGTTCCCTATGGAACACTATTGAGAAAGAAGTAATTGATCTCTCTCTATAACACACTAAAAACATTCATTTTGTAAAGCATACAGGATATACAAAGTTACTTATAGGCAGTCTACAACAGCACTAAGCAACCATGAACTGCATTTATTCAACTGCAAGAAAAGTTAGCACCTAGCTTAGAGAGCAAAATCCAGCTCCAACATAAATGCCAGTTTTCACTGGTGAATTATGTGGGTAAACATTTTGACTTTAAATTATCTTGAAACAGTTACATATAAGTCTATCACGTTAGTTTTACTTCAACAAGATGGCAGTTGCATATTAACAGGCCTTTAAGAAAGAGATGGGACCGCCACATGCATAGTACTGGTGAAGGCTTTTAAGACAGAATAATAATAATAAAAAAAGAATTGCAGTTTTGAAATGTATTTGATATATGATGCACTGTAGTCTAGTAGTTTACTTCTCTTAGGAAATTTTAATGGTTCCACGTCTATTACTGAAGAACTTTGTAAGGTTAAAGAAATAACTGAAAACCACAATACCTCCATTGCAGGAAATATAGAGGATACACATTCCAAACTGATCTTCTAATTTGGACCTCAGTTCTACTCAACTGACATTTTGTAAGAGAGGTACAAATTATAGAAAATTGACACAGCCAGTAAAATACATCATACCTAATTCCACTTAACCGTATCTCAAAACCTACACAAAGGCAAGCATATCAGTCTGTTTCTCACCCAGAAGCTTTAAAAGCAAAGCACAGTATCAAAAAGTTAAAATGTCACCTTGGAGCACAAGTCAGATATTTATTAATGGAAGTTAGGCTTATCAGTAAGTAACTGTAATGATTCCAGAAAAATCTGCAATGGTGCATGTTATCCAAGTCGGCAAAATAATTTTAGTTTCAACTACGTTAGCTGCATTGCAGACAATACACCAACAGAATTATACTGTAAATTTAAACTTTGAAAATAAAATGTTTATTACTAAAGTCGCAACATGTACCAAGATGCCTGGGAAGCACTAGAAAGTCATTATTAAGAGGACTTGTTTTCCTTCATCTTCCTAGGCTAAAACAAACCTAAGGGGGGAAAAAAAAATCAACACTACTTCAGATAATAGGGAAAATATGCACAAGAATTTGCCTGAAAATATAAGCTTGACATCTAATTTAGAAATTCATCATTCATAGACTGACTTCGAGGAATTCTTCTGGAAGCCAGTAGGGGGTGCTGTGGTTAACTGAAATGTAAGGGTATGGGACTGAATGTTAGCCCAGTGCTAGGACTCAAAAGTCTTGGAGCCAGTAGGACAGAGGCATGCTCTCTTGTTGCAGTTCAACACAGCACACTGAAATTCACAATGCGTTTCAGATTTCTGGCATACCCACCATCATGTTTCTTAAAGAAAACATCCTTCAGCCATGATGTGGTCATGACAAGGGCAAACAGGTTTGTACAACAAACCTGGCATTGCAAAAGAGGATTCAGCAAGCTTCCATTTCAGTTTTTGGATCTTTTGGCATGGTAGCACCTCAATACTGTATTGAAGATATACACAAAAATTCCAAAAGCCTACATTATCATTTTTATTTAAACACCCATTCTGACCTAAGTCATCCAGTTCTTTTTCAAGGGACTGTATTGAGTTGATATCTTTCTAGTGAGCCATATTCTTCAAACAAAACAAAACAAAAAAAACTGCTCTAGAGCATTCTGCAAGTGCAGCACAGAGCATTTCATCTTTGCCAACATTTTGGTGCATCAGTTTCCCCCCCACCCCCACCACCTCCCTAAAGAGAAAAAGACACGCACATTCCAAACAAGCCTCACTCAGCAGGGCTCACCCCATTCACCTCCCTCTCCCTCCCTCCGCCCCGGGCCTTGCCGGGCTCCCTCTGATTTTAGGTTTCATTTTGTTGTAAACAGCAAAGCGAAAGGAGAATGCTGCCAAAGCAAGGATCCTTACCCTTGAAATCCCGCCATGCGCGCAAGAAGGAGGGTGAACTGCTTTTCCTCCTTTGGGGGGGGCGGAGGGGGTGGGGAAGGAGATTAGGGATGGGGGGAGAGACAGAAAAGCACGGACGGATGAAACATTAAGAAACGGAGAGAGCCAGAAGAGAGCAGCCTGGTGGAAGAGCAGGGCGAGCGTCAGCCATGTTGTGTGTGTGTTGGTCCAGTATTTACAAACCTGCAGCTGCAGCAGCGCTTGGAGTCTGGGAGAGAGGGGAAGGAAGGGAGAGAGGGAGGGGGAAGGGCGAGGGGGCGGGAGGGAGAGAGGTACCGAGGCAGGCAGGCAGAGAGGGAGGAGGGGGAGCGCGGCGGCAGCAGCAGACAAAGGAAGCCAGCAGAGCCCGAGCTAGGCGCGCTCACACACACGCGCACACGGAATGTCTCAGACAGCGGCAGCGCCGCGTCGCTCCGGTGCGGGGGGCCGGGCTCAGTCCCGCCGCCACACCAGCGCCCCCCAGGCCCCGCTAACCCCATGTGCCCCAGCGGGCACCGGTCCCCTGCGCCGGGGGGGGGGGGGGGGGGGGGAGAAGAGACACACACGCCGCAGCGGGGCTGAATTCTGGGGCTTTGCCAGCCAGGGGACCCTCCCCCGTGCGGGGCCCGCAGCCCGCGAGCTGGGCAGGAGGGCGCAGCCGGGAGGCGGGGGGAGAGCGGTGCCGGGGCAGGCGGCGGTGGGATCCCTCCCCCAGGGCCCGTGGGGGGCGGGCCGGGAGCGGGCACACAGGGGCCCTCCCCGGCACGCCCCAGGAGGAAGCGGGGCCCCGAGGCTGAGCCGCTCGCGGCGGCCGGGAGGGGGCCCCGGGGCGGGGCGAGCCAGGAGCAAATAAATAACTAATAGCGGCCCCGGGGGAGGGGGAGGCTGGGAGCGGCGGCTCCGGCTCCCCCCACAGCGACTCCCTCCGGCGCGCCCTGGTACTGGGCCAGGCCAAGGGCGGCGCGACGAGCTCTCCCCCTCCCCCTCCGCTCCCTCGCGCTCACCTGCTGGCCGGACGGGGCCCGCGGGTGCCAGGCGGGCGGCCTGGGGGTGCCAGCGCTGCAGCTGCCGGAGCCCCCCCGCCTCAGGCCGCTCAGCTCCGCCGCGGGGACAGCTGCGCCCCGTCTCTCGCGTGCCCCCCTCCGCTGCCGCCGCTGCCTGCTGCTCGCCTCTGCCACATTTGGAGCCGCCGCTCCCCGCGCTGGTTCCGCGGCCAGGGTAAAGGCCTCCTCACCTTCCTGCCAAATAGTGAGCCACCCGCATCCCAGGCGTTCAAAATACAGCCCCGCCCTCCTCCACCGCCACCTCCCGCGCGCAGGCGCACTCCGCCTGCCTAACTGCGACAGGAGAACAGGAAGCTCCCCTCCCCTCCATGGCCACTTGCAGCCTGCGCTCACCACAGTGCGCCTGCGTGGAATGAGCTTGCCCGCCCCGTGCTGTGGTCAGCAGCCGGCCCTCGCTGTACTGAGCTCTCTGCGCAGTACGCGCCAGGGGCGGCCAGCACCACCTCCCTTCCGGAGTTGCCTGGCCCTGCCTGACCCTAACGGCCTTTCCGGGGAGGTGGCACGTGGGGTGTGGATGCCCCAACTTTGAGGGCAGCTTGGCCACAGAGCTCTCCACGTAACCCCGGGAAGCTCATGCAGCCAGGTTGCTAAAAAGCTTGCTCCTCTGTGCCCTCTGCAGAACGGAATGCATTAAACTTTGGAAAAAGTGCAAAACGTGTAGATATTAGACAAGATCACAAAGAGAAAACAGTTTCTTGCCACTTTAACCAGAAAGGACACTCTCTAAATGACTTAGCCACCTGCATTCTGCTACAAAGACCTTTTACATCTGCACTTGAAAGGGAATCCTCTGAACTGTCATTCATGTTAAAATTCGACACTTACCGACAAGGACTTAACAAGTCTTTGAACTTTCTCACCCATTATCAAGACAGTTTCCCCAATTATCACCTGTAATACCATTAACTCACAAACATCCCACTCTCCCTACCTTTAATATCAGCAATTCACAGACACTTACCTTCCTTCCTCCCCCTTCCCACCCCCCCGCATCCTCCTTCTGTTCTGCAATGTGATTTGTCCTTTTCATATTTGTTCATTTTTTTAAATTGTATCCTTTGGTATATATGGTTGTGACTACTTTCTTCCACTATTTGATCTGAGGAAGTGGGTCTGGCCCACGAAAGCTCATCATCTAATAAACCATCTTGTTAGTCTTTAAAGTGCTACATTGTCCTGCATTTTGCTTCAACTACCCCAGACTAACACGGCTACATTTCTATCACTAAAACGTGTAGTGGCATTGTAGATAGAAGGCTGGGTCTTGTTCCTCACTGCAATAAAGGGCAGATTCTGGTAATTTCTGCAAAAACTAACACTCATCGAAGGGAAAGATCAGTTGCACAAATAGAGAAATACAGCTGCTCTACTATAAAAAGCCAGAATTCCCCACATTCCATCTCCTTAAAAGGGCAATGTTTCCGTATCCCTGCTCATTAATCTCTAGGCCAACCTAGAAAAACCAGAAAAAACTGCCCTGTAATGTTCACATAATGAGAGTAGAATTTAGGGTTACCATATTTGAACTTTCAAAGAAAGAGGACTCTCCTGAGAGGGAACATAGCTGTATTAGTATCTACCAACTCACATATTAATGTGTTATATACTATATGGTTTTTGAAAGTTCAAATATGATAACTCTAAATTAATTCATTGTTTTAAACTTGTAAAATATTACTGTTTAAGTATACAAATACACTTGCTGCTTCTCAACATCTTTGAAAGCAATTGCTTCATTTCTGGCGGAAGAACTCCTCCCTACCCCTACTTTTGAAGTATACTGATATTGGCTAGTTATTTCTAGTTCCCAACTCTGTTTTCACTTCCTGATTCTAATGCAGCTGCATATATTGTATTCCAATGCAGTCATTGATATATGAGTGTTCTAAGACTACTGGATGTAAGAAGGCAAGGGCTATGTTGTGAATATAAAAATTCAAGTTTAAAACTTTAAATTTTCATTATTGCATTGAAATGAAGAGTTTTAGATAAAAATTGCTCGACTGGGGAAACTGGGATAGCACAAATGTAAGTGTATTCCGAGCCAAAAATCTTTATTAGAACAAAGAGAAGATTCCGAACACATTGACATTTAAAATAACAGCAGAATGTTTTTTTTTTTTTAAATCTAAAGGCTAGAAGCGCAGGAAATTTGCAGCTAAGTTTCTCTTACATTTCTTCTCATCTTCCACAAAGAGGTTGAAGACCTTTCACCCAACACCACACATATTCCTATTCATGTCATTGGACTGAACCCTGGACTGGGTTATTAAAGTCATCTTCAGTAAATTCAAGTAGTATTAATCCAGGGGAATCCAAGGGTCAGCTAACAAGGGATCCTAGTTTTCAAACTAAAAGGCTGTGTCTAGATTGGCATGATTTTCTGGAAATGCTTTTAACGGAAAAGTTTACCATTAAAAGCATTTTTGGAACAGAGCGTCTAGATTGGCATGGACGCTTTTCCTCAAAAGCACTTTTTGCGGAAAAGCGTCCGTGCCAATCTAGACGCACTTTTCCGCAAGAAAGCCTCGATCACCATTTTCGCGATCGGGGCTTTTTTGCGCAAAACAAATCTGAGCTGTCTACACTGGCCCTTTTGCGCAAAAGCTTTGCGCAAAAGGGACTTTTGCCTGAACGGGAGCAGAATAGCATTTCCACAAGAAGCACTGATTTCTTACACTAGGAAGTCAGTGCTTTTGCGGAAATTCAAGAGGCCAGTGTAGACAGCTGGCAAGTTTTTCCGGAAAAGCGGCTGATTTTCCAGAGAAACTTGCCAGTCTAGACACAGCCAAAGGGTGCAAGCTCAGTCAAAGGTATGTTAAACAGTCACATTGGATGTAATGTGATCTCTGCATGAGCACCAGAAGAAAAGCTCTTGAGAGATGGAAATAGTTTCTTAACTCTCCTTTGTAGGGAATCCTGGTATATAAATGCAGTTTCTTCTTACTATGGTCCAAAGAAACAGAGCTTGTGTAAATTTTTAAAATAAAATAACTATGAATTTTCTTACTGCACATCACCAATTTCAGCTCCGAGTGGAAAACTTCCCTGTGAGAGCTTGGAATTTCACCTACAATTCAGACCAGAAGCAACACCTCTTGTGGAAAGTGACAAGTAATCCAAAGGATAGCATCGTTGTTTTACATTTCACTAGACTCACAGGGGAAAGTGTCTCCTATTGAGTCATTAAGATCATTTCCTGCAGCACTTCCGTGTTCCCTGAAAATCACTCTGAACAGTATGACCTGTCTGTTTAATTTATGAGATCTGCACAAGGTAGTCAGCTAAAGACCCAGTGAAAGATTCCAATTTTTTTTCAAAAGAACATAATCCTCATACAGTTAGATATGAAAACAAAGATTTCAGATGGAACCATAAAAAATAAGAACACCATTGTCACCTAATAATACTCATTCACCTAAGAACATAAAATCAAGACTTTTTCACAGCTTTACAAATGCAAGCAATACATGAAAAACATAATCTAATCAAACATACTCTTCTCTGCCAAACAACCAATGATAAAACTGGGTGAATGGGTGAGGCAGTAATCTGAACTAACCACTGTGATGGGATTCTACAGATACAACCTAGAACCATGGAACTGCTGTGTCCCCCTAATTCTCCAGACTCTCACACTGTTTTGTCAGTGATGAGCAGCAAATCCCTCCAGAAACTGTTAACATGCAGAGGCATACCCTGCTATGTTGCATGAATGTTTTCCAAGCCACTCATGAACTATATGCAGGAAAACACAAGCAAGTCTCCTAAGTCCCTTTCTGCTTTGCACTTACAAATAGACTGTCTTGCACAGCTCAAGACCTCTTGAACAATGAAAACTTATTAGCTTGCCAAAGAAAAGTGAACAGGCACCAGCCTTTCTAACCTGAACAGATTCCTCAAGCACTTCAAACAAACAATCTCACTGGTAAGGATAAAAACATTAAAATAAGATTATTAGCATAAAAAAGATAGATTTTAAGTTATTAAAAAAAAAGCTAGATAGATTCATGGAGGTTAGGCCCATCAATGGCTATTAACCAGGATGGATAGGAATGGTGCCCTAGGCTCTGTTTGTCAGGAAATGGGTGACAGAAGAGGGATCATGTGAGGATTATCTGTTGTGTTCCCTCCCTATGAGGCATCTGGCATTGGCCACATTAGGCAGACAGGATACTGGGCTAAATGGACCTTTGGTCTGACCCAGTATGGCCATTCTTATGATTGTAAGTGTTAGACATAAAAGTCAGAGATAGTAAGCAAAGAAAAGAAAAAGTAAGCATACAATCTAAACATTAATAATCTTTTTGTTAGTATCTATGGGTATGTCTACACTACCCCCCTAGTTCGAACTAGGAGGGTAATGTAGGCATACCGCACTTGCAAATGAAGCCCGGGATTTGAATTTCCCAGGCTTCATTTGCATAAGCGGGGAGCCGCCATTTTTAAAACCCCGCTGGTTCGAACCCCGTGCAGCGCGGCTACACGGGGCTCGAACTAGGTAGTTCGGACTAGGCTTCCTATTCCGAACTACCGGTACACCTCGAGGAAGCCTAGTCCGAACTACCTAGTTCGAGCCCCGTGTAGCCGCGCTGCACGTGGTTCGAACCAGCGGGGTTTTTAAAATGGCGGCTCCCCGCTTATGCAAATGAAGCCCCGGAAATTCAAATCCCGGGCTTCATTTGCAAGTGCGGTATGCCTACATTACCCTCCTAGTTCGAACTAGGAGGGTAGTGTAGACATACCCTAAGGTGCTACAGGACTACTTATTTTTAAGCAGTGTTTGGCTCAAGCTTTTTTTCCTCTCCCCTATGATTTTGCAGCAAGGTTACAACCATTTATAACTTTCCTTCTCAGCCTCAGACTAGTCTCCTCAGCTCAAATCTTCATCTTCCCAGTGTTCTTGTTGCCTTCAGAGTAGGAAGAGGTAATTTTATGATGCCACTTTCCCCTTTTTTTTATAGCAGGCATGCGGAATCTATGGCCTGGGGGCTGGGTTGCCTGAATCCAGCCCCCGAGGCTCACAACTCCCCCTGCAGCACCAGGAATCTGGTGCTTAAGTTCCAGCCCTGTAACTCCCCAAACTCCAGTCCACTGATGCACCCCCATTCTGCTCCTGCACCCCACCCTTGCCCAGCCCTCACACCCCAAACTCACTCCTGCACACTACCACTATCTCAGACCCACCAAGTCCTCACAATTAACCCCTCATTTTTGGCCCCACCCCAGAGCCTAATGGGGCCCACACAATCTAGTAGCCTGGGCCCCCTACGCTTTAGTGTGTGAGGGGAAGCGGGGAGCGTCTTTCTGTTTCTCAATCAAGGGTCACATGAGTGAGGTGTTTTTGTTTGGGGGTAGGTTGCTTCTCACTTTTGTGTAGTCCTCAACTGATTTGTCTGTGGGTCAGCAACCCCCAACCCAATAAAGGTTCCCCATTCCTGTTTTATAGCTTCAGTCCTGGAAACTACTAGTCCAGACATGTTCTGGTGGGCCTCTCTGAGTCACAGAGTTGAGAAATCCCCATTGTGTGATACTTTCACAATTCTTTTATAGAACTGGAAATCTCTAGTTTACATCTCTCTTGTTGATTAATGGTCATTTAGCACTTGCCTGGGTGTGGGTCATCTCCTTTGTTGTCACTGAAGAGCTAGAAGTGGACAGCTCAGAAATTAACAGCATGTTTCAATAACAACCCCACAATAACAGCTCATAACTTCCTTCACAGATAGCTGTGCCCTTTTAACTGTCTCCAGACTGGGTTCTCTCTCCCAGACCTGGTCTATACTATACCAGACCAGGCAGGTTGGCTTAAGGTACACAACTCCAGCTACACAAAATGCATAGCTGGAGTCAGCTTACCTTAAACTGAGCCGTGTTACCGTCCACACTGCAGGAGGCCGATGGGAGCAAATATTCCTGTCGGCTTCCCTTTATCCTTGCAGAAGGAGGAGTACTGAATGCTAGTGCGGGCTGCCATCAGTGTTTGCTTTAGCAGATCTATACTAGACCCGCTAAATCAAATACTAGAAGATCGACCTCCAAAACATTGATCTTCTCATAAGTCTAGACATGCCCCCAATGTCTTTCCAGTGTCAACAAACCCATCCAGGTGCAGCCTTCATTCAGTACAACCACATGGGGAGCCCCATGCACCTAGCTAGATTTCATAAATGCTCCCAGAACCACCTATAAATTACACAAAGAAAGGACCAGCCAAATTTCCCCAGCTCCCAGCTCTTTACCCCAGGAATACATTGTTCTTCATTGCTCAAGATGAACAGTGCAATTTTATTAATTGTTTCACCACTTCATCCGTGAAAAGTGGACATACACCCACTTTTGTAAAACCTGAGCAGATTTGTCATGCATTTCATGCAAACTCACTGGCAAAGATAAACAATACAAGAAATTTATCAATTACAAAAATTAGAATTCAAGTCACTAGAAGTGTTGGGCAAAAAGTCAGCATAGTTATCAAAAGAAAAGAAAATATAAGTATGCAGTCTAAATACTCAACCCTATTAGGCTGGACAACTAGATCAAGCAGTTTTTTTTACCTCACTGGGTATTGAAGTTCATAGTACACAGATTTCACCCTTGAAATCTGGGTCAGTCCCCTCAGTTGAGTCTTCGCAGTGTCCTGGTTGCTTTTAGCATAGGTTGGAGAAAGCCCCAGCATTTGGTCACTATCTTCTGTTTTATACATTCAGTCCCATGTGCTTGGAGAACGTAACCCCAGGCATGTCTGGTGTGGTTCATGCAGGTGAGAAATCGAGTTGAAGCTGGACAATGCTGGACAGTGGTTGTGGATAGCTGCCTGACACAGCCTCGGTGTTGGCCACTGTCCTTTCTGTTATCTCTGGGCAGCTAATATCTGGCTGATTCTCCAGCTTACAGCATGCTTTAGTGACAACCATACAACACAGTCTCATAACTTCATATGCATTAATAATATACAAACCTCTATTATACAAACCTCGATAGAGAAATTACTTTCAGCATCTCATAATCTTCCCCCGATACCTTGCAAGGCATGTGTTAAATGTAAGATCTTATATAAATGAGGAATATGATGGTTTCTGGGTGAATCACTAACACATAGACTGTTGCATCTATTACTAACATGAATATTAAATGACCTGGTTACAATATGGTTAAGATATGTCATATGGATGGAGTATAACTGCTATCTGGGGTGTGATGGGCTCCTCCTGGGTGTACCACCTGGAAATGCAGTACCACAGAGCCCTCTGACTCACCAGAGTAGGCTACCTCTCACACTGTACTGTAGGGACAAGCTTTAGATCACTCCTGGTCCTACACTAGCATTCACACAGGCAGGGACACACCCAGCTGCAGTTACATTCAGGCTGAGCAGCCATTGTATGAACCAACAATAGAGAGGCTCAGCTGAAATAACCCCTAGTCTAGGACTCCAGATCTGTACTGGCATGCCCTGATCACTTGCCCCCTGCCCCCGACCAGTTTTGATTTACTATCCAATTCACCTCTCCTTCAATGTGGAGAGGAATATACATACTTGTGGTAACCAAGTTGAGATTCTCCCTCTCCCCCTGTCACTCACTTAAAGGTACACTGCTTTGGGTTAAAACAAAAAAAAATGTATTAACTACAAAAAGACAGATTGTAGGTGATTACACATCATCGCAAAGAGATAATTGCTATGATGCCTAAAATCCTGGAACGATTTTATATGAATTTGCAGCTTCAGCTCCTCTCCCCCATTCCAAGTCCTTTTCCTTAGGGGCTTCTCTTAGGTGTTGAGTAGTGGAGAGAGAAGAACAGCAGATAATACCACTCCTTGCCTTATATAGCTTTAGCATATGGTGAGAACCCTTTGTTCAAAAAGCAGATCTCAGCCCCATTCATGGAAATATACAGGTACCCAAAATGAAGTGCAGAGACATTTGGTCTGATCACATGCCCTTACAAAGTCACAGCAGCTATTACTTAAACAGTGTTTCCCAATTTTATTTGGCCATGGAACCCTTTTCAGCTTTTCAGAATTTCAAGGAACCCCTTGGTTTGTCAAGCAAAACAAAAAAAAGGAGGGGGGAGGCAGGCCCACCAATGCATGAAAATCACATTCCTTCCCCAAGACCCCACCCCTTTGAGGCCCCATCCTCTCTGTTCCCCTCCTCTCCATCACTTGCAATCCCCAGCCCTTATACACTCTCACTGGGTTGAGACAGGAGGTGCGGCCTCTGGGGTGGGAATGAAGGATTTGGCTATGGGAAGGGGTGAGAAGTGCAAGCTCTGGAAGGGAATTTGGATGCAGGAGAAGGGAATGCTGGCTTGCGGAGGGGGCTCCAGGCTTAGGAGTGTTGGGCTAAGGTGGAAGGTTGTGGTACCGAGCAAGTCACAGGCTTGTGGATGTGAGGATGCAGGAGTTTGGGCTGGATATGTGAGGGGCTCAGGACACAGATTTGTGATGTGTGAATGGTGCAGGAGTGTTGTGGCAGAAGACAGAGGATGTGGGGATGTGCAGGAGTTTGGGGATGTAAGAGGCTCAGGACAGGGGGTTCCAGTGTATGATAGGCTGAAATCTAGGGTCGGGGTGTGTGTTCAGGAATGTGTTGATGCTGCAGACAGATGGGGGTTTGTTGGCCAGGTTTCATTTTTAAATAAAATATGGGGCCGGGGCCAGGGTGTAGTTGGGTGGCAGGGTGTTAGGGACAAGGAACAGGATGCTAGGGTGGATGGCAGGGTGCTGGGACAAGGAACAGGGTGGTGCTGGGTGCTGCGTTGGGTGGCAGGGGCCAGGGACAGGGTGGTGCTGGGTACTGTGGTGGGTGGCATGGTGCTGGGCCGGGGACAAGGTGGTGCTGGGTGCTAGGGTAGATGGCAGGGTGCTGTGGCTGGGGACAGGGTGGTGCTGGGTGCTGGGGTGGGTGGCAGGGTGCTGGGGCTGGGGTCAGGGTGGTGCTGGGGTGAGAGGAAAGGTGCTGGGGTCAGGGCCAGGGTCCTGAGGTGGGCGGCAGAGTGCTGGGGCCGGGGACAGGGTGCTGCTGGGTTCTGAGGATAGTGCTGGTGGGGGAAGGAGACAAGGTACTCGTGGGGGGTCTGGGCAGGGGACAGGGGCAGCTGGGACCAGTACCTGGGAACCCTGCAGTACCTCTGGATTATGGGAAGTGTGCGACTGCACTTCCCCTCCTCAAACAGCTGGCGTGTGCGCTGCCTGAGCAGTAGAGGCTCTTGCACTCCAGCAACTTACTTCCGCGATGTCATCCTGCGGGGGAGGGTGCGGTGAGTCCCAGGGCAGAGAGTGCTGCCTGCACAGCCGGAGCTGCACAGACCCGGGTCTCCTGACTTCCCCCCATGGCCTCCCGCACAAAGGTGGCGGAACCAAGTTGCTGGGTGCCACAGCCCCAGCTGTTCAGGCACCACGTGGCGGCTCCTTTGGGGAGGGGAAGTGCTTCCCGCCCCGCTGTGGGTCACATGGGGTTACTCCTGTCCGGCACCCTCCAGTGTGCCAGCCAGGAGCAACTGTTCTCTCTGCCCCTGCGTCACTATGCCTCTGCATTGCCAGGGAGGAACGGGAAACAAGTGTGCTGCTTCTTTAAGAAGCTGGCTAGCTGGCTCTCTCTCTTTCAAAGGCGGCGGGGGAGTTTCGGCTCTTCGCAGAACCCCTGCTTTCGCTTTGCAGAACCCCAGAGGTCCGCGGAGCACCAATTGAGAAACACTTACTTAAAGGCTGGCAGAAATGTCCACAGAAAGGCTCTGCTATTCCACAGCCCATTGTCTTTACCAATGAGCCATTAGCACTGTTTGGTTTGTTTATCACTGTGTCTGAAAAGCTAGCTGTGGGTGTTTTCTAGAGTTTTCCATTTGAAAAACAGATCCATAGTCAAAATTCATAACTTCACATAGAGATATGCATACAAATAGGATAATCATAGTTAGCCAATCATAACTTTCCCAATGGCGCATTACATGACCAATTGAATACAAAAACCATCATAATTATGCCATAATCATACCATAATAATATTATGACAAATATGGAGTGTAGTGTCACACCAGGGTTCTCTGATTCCATTGTTTTTCACAGTATGTGTGGATCAAATAAGTGTCACTGTGGCCGGCTTTAGCAATAACACCTCAATGATATGAATGAAGCAAGTTCATATGTCTCTAGTATTTTAGGATATCAGTCTGCAGCATCACAGTAATGACTTTCACATTCAGAAGGTATTCCCAATCAAAAAGGTTTTGGTCCAATCTACAAACATGTGTAGGTGCCTAACTTGCAGGGAAAAGAATGGAAGTTAGGTTCCTAAATACTTCTGCAGATTTGGGGCTTTGTTTATTTTTAATGACAGCCTACATTCTGCAGAAGCAAGTGAAAAAGGCCCAGCTTGCAAAGGAAAGTGCCCTATTTGCTTTCTATAAGCCAGTGTATTTCTAAGGCTCTGTCTATTCTAAAATCACACCATTTGACTTCAGATCAAAATTCCTCTGCTCCCAGAGAAATAAGGTTGCAAAAACTCACAACCTTGTCTGGAATGAGAAACACAGAATCCCTAAACCTGAGAAGTGGTGGGGGAGAATCAGCTAAAGATGGCTCACATTTAGAAGCTGAAACATTGACATTTATACTGTTGGTCTAATTCATCCATCAGTGAGTTCAAAAGAGTGGAATGAGTTAAAAAAGTGATCAGTACCAGAGAAGTAGTGGAGCTGTAGCAGAAAATTTACATTGTGTAGGTTTACACTAAAAGGCGGTACTGGCAAAACTAGCCATTTTGACATAACTTTGTGTGCATCCATCCATTATGTTGTCTCCTACTAGCAATATCCTTCACCTTTTTCAAGCATAGTTACTCCATTATCCCCTTTTGTAAATGAATAATCTCATGCCCTTAGCAGATACGAGCTAATGACACACTATTGAAGAGATACTCTAATAAATGTCAAGAGGGAAAGTTACTCTTAGCCAGATACCCCTTTAAAACATAAGTGACTATTCATCATGCAGAGGGGTCTCATCTTTCAAAAGACTTTCTCCAGTCATAGCAAGAGGCAATCTCGAATGAGTTACACTTGCAATGCAGGTACACTATATGTTATTTGCTTTCTGGTAGACAAATAATGTGTTTTTTTCCTGGTGGTTTCTATGCAAATTCCATAAAGACCAAAGTAGGAGTATATTTCAGGTATGTGTGTTCTCTTCCTTATTTCCTTTGCAACGACCTTGTGATCCTTAGCAACTTAATTTTCAAATAAAAAAATGTTCAATTTTCAACTTGAGAAGTTTTGTTGAATATCAAGCTAGGAAATATTTGAGAGACATGTACCATCTGTGCTTTGTGTTTTACTGCTCCCCTGGGGAACCTAACAGTGATAACACAGAAACAAACATAGCAAGGGGAAAAAAACTGGTAAAGAAATCTCAGAGGAAAGAGATGACCTCCTTACATCACATCCCAGTAGCCCCAACAGCAAATATGAAAATGCTTTTCTTTCAGAAACACAGTACTGATGATGGAGAAGAGAGTCTGAAATACAGACACAAGTTTCTTAACAAAAATTGAAAGTGAACTTCCTCCCCCTCTATAAAGATACAGAGTATAAATAAAGCCTCTGTGTTTTTGCTTCCGTGACTTTTAAATAGTTTGTAACTATGTCAGAGCTCTTTAAAATTATAATAGAACTTATCTTACACATGATTAAAGCAAAATTTGATGAGGTATGTGTTACACAATTTGCTATTATTTATTGTTTATTCTCTGTTCTTGTTATGGTATCTTCTTTCTACATTATTAAGTTTGTGCAGCTATGTAGTGCTAAGATGATTAAGATGATTATAATTAAGTGCCTGCACAGCCTCTTCTGCCCACAGGCCCAGAAGATCCATAATGAATTCCTGTCTACTCCAAGCAGGAGCACATCTAGTGCATGGAGCTGTCATGTGAGTTGGGAAATGGCACACAACAAGAACAAGCTGTTAGATATACTTATGACAATCAGGAAAAGGCATTTCAAAAGTATGAGGATTTTCAATATGTGAGTGGTTTGTGTGACCCCTAGGCAACAGAATTTAAAATGGGATAAGAACAATCATGGTTGCAGGGAATCGAGCATTGTGGGTAAGGCACATACTTCTGGTTAAAGCCCATTTTTTAAAGATTTCTGTCTAGGTTATATAAAAAGAAAAAATAATCAAAGCATCAATCCATTTTGAGTTGGCACTGAAGGAAAAGTGACTAATGCCTGGTCTACTCTACAAAGTTAGGCAGTTGTTAGTCACCTTGCGTTGATCTACTTGTGCATCTGTCTATACGCTCAAGTTTGTCTTTGGACAACCTAGGCCCTCCATTACAATGACACAGTAAAATCACCTTCCCAAATAGTGTACAGCTGTTTATTGACCTCCTGGGATAGTGTAGAGACCGATAGCCTGTGTTTAACCCTTACAGTGCTGCAGCAACTGTCCCATAACACCCGAATCCCTGCAACAGTGATTGTTCTGATCACACTTTAACCTCCATTGCCAGGAGCCTCACAAGCTACTCACACATTTAAAATCCTGACATTTTTGAAATCCCTTTATCCAATTGCCCACATTAATATGCACATCTAGCAGCTTGTCCTTGTTGTGTGTAGTGTTCCAACTAACATACCAGCTGCATGTAATAGATGTGCTCCTACTTGGAATAGACTGGAGGTACAGGATCTCCTGGGCCTGTGGACAGAAGACTGTGCAGGCATAGCTATGGATTGGCCGGAGAAACACTGATATCTATAAGCAAACTGCTTGATCGGTACAGGCTAAAAGGTATTATAGGGATCAGTAGCAATGCCAGGTGAAAATGAAGCAGCTTCTTCAAAGATATGACAAGGCCACAGAGTGCACCAGTAGGTGTGGTGCTGCACTGCACACCTGCCACTTCTACAAGGAACTGCATGTCGTACTTGACAGAGATCACACAAGCACCCTGCCCATTACTTGAGCCTGAGACAAAAACCCCTGCCATGAACAGTGAGGAGGAGCTGAAAGAATGAGAAACACAGTACTATGAGCCTGGACCTGTTTGAAGCTGCCATAATGCCAGTCCCACAGTCGAGAGGAGATAAGCCTGACAAAAGAGGCAGGAACTCAGGTAAGTGTGTGTGTGCATGCTTTTTTCCTTTCAGTGCTTAAATTTAAAGATGGTGTCCATCTTTTTCCTCAGCTAAAAAGACATAGATAACAACTTTTCCATGATTTGCTCATAGGAGACAAAGTAATGATACAATAGAGGTAGAGTTGGAGTGTGTTTTCCATTCACCTTTTGGGATAGGTATACAGAGTGTTTTGTTTAAATATATAGGGATGTCCGTTTTCCTGTAAGTTCTCAGTGAAACCTTAATGGAAATACTCTGCAATCTTTTCATGAAGATTTTTGTGGAGGACTGCCTTGTTTCTTCCTCCACAGAGGAGCACTTTCTCATCTGTAAATCTGTCTATTTTTATTAGCAGCTTCTGGTGTGGCAGTCTTGCCCCTTCCATGCCCACAGTACTTCTGAACACAACTTGGCAAGGAGTTCAGCTGGCAACAGTGCAGGCAGCAGGCTGGCAGCATATGGGTCCAGACAGCTTTGAGATGCAAGTAACAGACATGGTCTCAGTGTCTTTGTGGCCCTCAGGAGTGAGATATCAGCTCAAAACACCACAGGCTGTGGGAAAATAATGCCAGTATTTAGTGTCATTGCCATATGCTTAGATCTATGGCACAGGGTCAGAAACGTTATAGCTTAATGCAACAGAAAATCTTTCACTGCTTGATCCTGGCAGGCCAAACTCACCCCAGCTGGGACTAGTGAACACTGCTGTCCAAGGAGTTCCAAAGCAGAAGCATGAATAAGCATTGTTTATGAAAAGGCATGTTTGGGAGAGGAAAGAGGTGAATTTTGAAACCTTTTTCCCCTGTGTCTATAAATTGAATGCAAATCTGTCCATTTTTATTAGCAGTTTCTGGTGTGGCACCCTTGAGGGGTGCCCCTTCCAGTACTTCTGAACCTGGTGATGAGAAGGGAGGAAAAAGAGAAGAAGGAAGATTATGTAAGATCCTGCAAGCAAGTGACACATTGGACTGTGAGCAAAGGGTCAATATGACTGACAGCACAGAAAACCAAAGAGAGGACAGGAAAAAGGTCTAAGAGTCTAGGCAGGACAAGGAGAGGGAAATGTTTCAGGACATAATAGGTCTTCTCACACACCAAACTCAAACGTTGCAAACCCTGGTTAACCCACATATCCAATAATTGCAGATTCTCCTCTCTTTGCCATCCTTTCTCATTTAAATTATCACCCTTTTGTGTGTGTACAACATGGCCTGTGAGTTTTGTTTTTTTTAATTATTTTCACACTGAATTTCTGCACTATTTCTCCCCTCCCCCACTTACTAAAGTTCTATTTTTGGAGAGTCAAATGATCTTTTAGTCCATAACAAATATGGCAGAATGCGTAGTGGTAGTCCAAGCAAACTGTACTCCTAAACATATTAGCAAGCACCACAATTTATAGCATAAGGAAAACATGGTTATGTTTACACAGTTCTTGGCAGCACCCTGATGAACCAGAGGTTCAAGGATTGTTTAGGGGTGGTTTTTTGTGGCAAGGGATTGGGGCTGCGAAGGAGGAAAAGCCCGAGACTTAAATGCACTTAATCAATTACAAACTTTATTAACTACAATTTGATTATATTAGATCACTGTCTCTGATTCGTCTTAGACAGCGCAGCATGCAAAAAAAGAATATAACAAATAAAACCAATACAGCAATAATAAAATCTCCTCCTGTAGCCAATCTTTCTATGGTTATCTTTGAACAGCTGGTGAAGTTAGTCATTAATCTACATATACTTAACAACCTCTAAATATGAAATGGTTAATACAATATAGTAAGCAATACTCACAAGCCCAGAACAACTACGATACACAAACACAAAATAACGCGTAGCATGTTCCGGATTCGTACACCCTTTCGTGATTCGGTGGGTGGGAGGTGGCCTTGGGTGATCAACCCCTCAGCCAGGCTGGATGATACGTGCCTTCTATTTTTTGATACGGAACCTCCCCGAGCTTAGAGCGCAGGGTGCTTTACACTATAATTTTTGACATCCGGTACCATATTAGGGTTATTTGATATCCGCTTCCTTCCTTGTGATATGATGTCTGTCTCAAGGCATTGTGGTCAGTGTCTGATGCAGACATGACTGGCACACGTGAAAGCTAGCTATGTTTTTGCTTCCCTGCTCCAGGTTCTTGTTAACAGATGTATATGACAGCTCATTTCTCTTATTCCTATCTTGTCCTGTTTTATAGTGCTCATTAACTTAGTGTATGGGACAGCTTGTGTCCCTGCTCTTATCTTTTTGGCCCAGGTACTTGCCAAGTTAAGTTCCGTTTACTGAGGCTTCAAGGCCCCTGGCCCGGGTGCTTGCCAAGTTAAGTTCCGTTTACTGAGAACAGTGCTGAGCACCCGAGGGACTTCAAGATCTGTCTCTGGATTTGCCTCAGCGGCCTGTGTTTTTCTTGTGGGGGGGTTTTAGTGTGGCAGTATGGGCAATACGCGTGAGGTCGTGATCAAAAGGACCTGCTACATGACACACCCAAAACGTCAGGTCGGGAGAACACTTCAGCACAGAACACTGCTGCGACTGACTGTTGAAGGGTTCTGCCTAAATCCACACTGAGCTGTTCATAGACTCATAGACTTTAAGGTCAGAAGGGACCATTATGATCATCTAGTCTGACCCCCTGCACAGTGCAGGCCACAGAATCTCACCCACCCCTCCCAGAATAATCCTCTCACTTATATCTCAGATATTGAAGCCTTCAAATACTTTGAAGACCCCAAGATGCAGAGAATCCTCTAGCTGTGATCTGTACCCCATGCTACAGAGGAAGGTGAAAAACCTCCAGGGCCTCTGCCAGTCTACCCTGGAGGAAAATTCCTTCCCGACCCCAAATATGGCGATCAGCTAAACCCTGAGCATGTGGGCAAGACTCATCAGCCAGACACCCAGAAAGTTCTCTTTACTAACTCCTATCATCCCTCCATTGAACTATTCCCACTGATAATGAATGGACAATTAGTTACCAAGATCATGTTATCTCATCAAACCATCCCCTTCATAAACCCATCTAGTTTAATCTTGAAACCAGATCTGTTGTTAAGGCCATTGCGTCTGGCTGTTCAAAGTCAGCAGCTCTATGCTCACCATCCATTTTAGTGGCTTTTTCCCCTTTGACCTCACAGATATTATGCACAACACAACAGGAAGCTATAACCATTGCGATATTTTTTCCCCCTGAGCTCCAATCTAGTGAGTCAACACAACCAGCATCTCTTCTATCTACCAAACTATGTTCAATTGTCATTCTGAACCTGCTGAAATAGATGCTGGCTCTTTCCTTGGTGCTGTTTAGCTGGCTAGTGTGTGGCTTCATGAGCCACGGGAGCAAGGTGGAGGCTCTATTCCCCAGAATCATCATTGGCACTTCCCTACTGTTACAATCTTGGGCTTCATTCAATAAACAAACCAGTCAATGAGACAGAAAAAAAACTTCAATAAAACAAACTGGAGAGCTGCTATGGTGAACTGCTTCTATGGTGAACCACATCCCTGTGAAAGCGATGAGGAGTCCTATGGCACCTTATAGACTAACAGATTTATTGGAGCATAAGCTTTTATGGGCAAAGACCCACTTCATCCGATGCATTTAGTGGAAATTCCAGAGGCAGATATAAATATACAGGCATAACAAAAGAGTACCAATCAAGAGCAAGGCTAGAGATAACAAGATCAATTCAGTCAGGGAGGATGAGGCCCACTTCTAGCAGCTGATGTGGAGGTATGAACACCAAAGAGGAGAAACTGCTTTTGTTGGCTAGCCATTCGCTACCCCTCTGATACTTGACACCATGCAAGGCACTTCATTTAGCCATATGGAGTGAAAATCCATCAACCTCATTGTGAATGGCTAGCCAACTACAACAGCAGTTTCTACTCTCTTGGGGTACGTCTAAACTACATGGCTCCGTCGACGGAGCCATGTAGATTTGTTGTTTTGGCAAAGGCAAATGAAGCCGCGATTTAAATGATCGCGGCTTCATTTAAATTTACATGGCTGCCGCGCTGAGCCGACAAACAGCTGATCAGCTGTTTGTCCGCTCAGCGCGCTAGTCTGGACGCACCCCTGCCGACATCAAAGCCCTTTGTCGGCAGCCCCGGTAAACCTCGTCCCACGAGGAATAATGGGGCTGCCGACAAAGGGCTTTGATGTCAGCAAGGGAGCGTCCAGACTAGCGCGGTGAGCGGACAAACAGCTGATCAGCTGTTTGTCGGCTCAGCGCGGCAGCCATGTAAATTTAAATGAAGCCGCGATTATTTAAGTCGCGGCTTCATTTCCCTTTGCCTATCTGTCTAATCCACATGCCTCCATTGACAGAGGCATGTAGTCTAGACACATCCTTACTCTTGATTGGTACTCTTTTCTTATGCCTGTATATTTATAACTGCCTCTGGAATTTCTACGACATGCATCTGCCGAAGTGGGTCTGTGCCCACAAAAGCTTATGCTCCAATAAATCTGTTAATCTATAAGGTGCCACAGGACTCCTCATCGCTTTTGCAGATTCAGACTAACACGGTCACCCCTCTGATACTTCACATCCCTTTGGTGTTCCCAATCCCTATCATGAGAGTACACCTCCAAACTCCTGTGTTCCTAATATTGTCCTTTATGAGAGAAAACCTCCATGGATGTAGAAGCTCTATATACCAACATCCCACATGAAGACGGATTACAAGCAATTAGAAACACTATCCCAGAGGACACTACTGCCAACCTGATAGCAGACCTATGTAACTTTGTTCTCACCCACAATTATTTCCGGTTTGAGAACAACTTATACCTCCAGATCAGCGGCACAGCCATGGGTACACGCATGGCCCCACAGTATGCTAACATCTTTATGGCTGACCTAGAACAACGTTTCCTCAACTCCCGTCCCCTTTCACCCCTCCTCTACCTACGGTACATCGATGACATCTTTATGATCTGGACACATGGCCAAGAAACACTGGAGATATTCCACAGAGATTTCAACAACCTACACCCCACCATCAACCTCAGCCTGGACCATTCTACACGAGAGATCCACTTCCTGGACACCACCGTACAAATCAACAATGGAAAATTAGACACCACTCTCTACAGAAAACCCACTGACTCATACAGTTACCTACATGCATCCAGCTCCCATCCAGAACACACCACACGATCCATCGTCTATAGCCAAGCCCTTCGATACAACCGCATCTGCTCTAACCCCACTGACAGAGACCAGAAGCTTCAGGATCTCTACCAAGCATTTATAAATCTCAACTACCCACCCAGAGAAACAAAAAAGCAAATTGAAAGAGCCAGACGAATACCTAGAAACCATCTACTTCAAGACAGACCCAAGAAAACCAACAATAGAACACCACTTGTCATCACCTACAACCCCCAACTTAAACCTGTCCAACACATTATCAAGAAACTACAGCCTATATTGGAACAGGATACCATACTCAAAGAGGCTCTGGGAGACAGACCCATAGTCTCCTATAGACAACCACCTAACCTCAAGATGATTCTTACCAACCACCACAGGACATACCACACTAATACCAACCCTGGTACCTTCCCTTGCAACAAACCCCGTTGCCAGCTTTGTCCACATATTCATTCTGCTGATACCATTATTGGACCTAACCAAGTGAGTTATAAGATCAAGAACACATATTCCTGCGCATCCAGAAATATAATCTACGCTATCATGTGCCGAAAGTGTCCGTCTGCTATGTACATTGGACAAACATCTCAGACACTTCGCCAAAGGATTAATGCCCACAAAACAGATATTAGACAAGATCACAAAGAGAAAACAGTTTCTTGCCACTTTAACCAGAAAGGACACTCTCTAAATGACTTAGCCACCTGCATTCTGCTACAAAGACCTTTTACATCTGCACTTGAAAGGGAATCCTCTGAACTGTCATTCATGTTAAAATTCGACACTTACCGACAAGGACTTAACAAGTCTTTGAACTTTCTCACCCATTATCAAGACAGTTTCCCCAATTATCACCTGTAATACCATTAACTCACAAACATCCCACTCTCCCTACCTTTAATATCAGCAATTCACAGACACTTACCTTCCTTCCTCCCCCTTCCCACCCCCCCCGCATCCTCCTTCTGTTCTGCAATGTGATTTGTCCTTTTCATATTTGTTCATTTTTTTAAATTGTATCCTTTGGTATATATGGTTGTGACTACTTTCTTCCACTATTTGATCTGAGGAAGTGGGTCTGGCCCACGAAAGCTCATCATCTAATAAACCATCTTGTTAGTCTTTAAAGTGCTACATTGTCCTGCATTTTGCTTCAACTACCCCAGACTAACACGGCTACATTTCTATCTCTAAATTACAATCTGCTATAAACATCTCTCTACAACTTCTCTCTTAAGGAAAAACAAATGAACTCGTATACATATTTATAAACAGCTAATAATTATCTAATAACACATACATTAAATTTTTAACTCATCTAGTACATTTCCATAAATCCTATGTGTCAATTGCTTAGAGAGGAGCAGTTACCAGCTCATCACTCTTGAGCGAGTCTTTACCACTGATTTTCCTCAAATACCCCTTCTCCAGGCTGGTTAGCAAGTCTCTGTGAGTCTTTCAGGGTATTTAATCTCCCACTCTGATCTTCTCAGTGTCAGCCTTTCATTAGAGTCTGAATTGTTCTCTTGTTTCTTGACAGTTTCTCCATTGTGCATTAATAACAAAGGACCAGTCAGAAAGGAAATAATAGAGTTCACCTCTGCTGTCAATATATTGTGTGGCAGAGAGCTAGTTATAACCCCTGGGTCCATGTTTCCTAGAGGATTTTCAGGCTTGCAGTGACCCTCCCACTGCCTCTTGTCTCTCCCAGAAGCAACAGTCCCCACTTAACAAGGCATTCATTACAGGCAAGTCACTAGCTTAGGGAAAACCCCTTCCATGGTCGTAGGCTCCACTCTTTTTCCCAGTGGCAGGCCAGCAGGCATGGGAAGGGTTGGGAGAAACCCAGTCCCACCCACTTATTCTGGGTTCCAGCCAAGGGCTCTATGTAGCAGCCACTAGTAGGGCTCTTGCCCTTATCCCCACAGAATACAGCCTCTTCCTGGGTCACTTTCCCAAGCACACACACAGTACCTTCTCCCTGGTGAAACCTCTCCCACTTGCAACCTTCAGCTCTACTCCACTCTACACTTCCTCCCTTCCAATCCATCACTCTTCTCCTTTCCCTCCTTCCCTTACCTAAAGGGAAGTCTTTTATAGTGGACCAGCAGGCCTTAACTGGATGCAGGCCAGCTCTTAATGAATCTTGGGTGCCCACCTTTCTTAATTGCTGAGCAGCAATCTCTGGCAGCTTCTGCAGGGAACAGGAATCCACTCACCCAACTGCCAGCGTATGTCTAGATTACATGCCTCTGCCGACAGAGGCATGTAAAATAGGCTACCCAACATAGTCAATGAAGCGGGGATTTAAATATCCCCGGCTTCATTAAAATAAAAATGGCCACCACGCTGTGCCAGCTCAGCTGATCGTCAGCACAGGGCATGAGTCAAGACGCGGAACGGTTGACTTTGTCATCTTCTCTGTTATGCCTCATGAAACAAGGTTTACAGGAGCAGTCGACAAAGGCTTCCTCTGTCGACCGATCCGCGTCTTGACTCGTGCCCTGTGCCAACGATCAGCTGAGCTGGTACAGCGTGGCAGCCATTTTTATTTTAATGAAGCCAGGGATATTTAAATCCCCACTTCATTGACTATGTCGGGTAGCCTATTTAACATGCCTCTGTTGGCAGAGGCACGTAATCTAGACATACCCTCTGTGTACCTGCCCTCCACCAGACTCCTGCAGCCCACTGCCTTGTCTGCCACAGTTGCAACTATCTGGAATTACTAAATAGATCCTGGGATGGGATATATCAGTGCCACACTGGCACACCAGGGGTTAACCCATCTTTGCTAGCAGAAGAGGCAATGCCCCTCTTGCTGTGCTGGGCATGCTCCATATGGAACCAGAGTTCAGTATGGGCTGAGAGGAGTTCAGTCTAGGCTGATTCCTGGAGGAGAAAGAGGTGCACGGGGAGCTCCAGCAGGTGGACTGCTTGTGCTCCAAGACTTGGAAGACAGCCAAACAGGACCAGATCTAGACATTCACACAGAGGATGTTGCAGCAGGTACAGAAACTACTGAATCAGAGACTTCATAGACTTGGGTAGGAAAAGACGTGTGTGTGTGTGGGGATTAATAAAGGGGTTCAGAAAAAATGCAAACACTGGACCTCATAGGAACACCCTTTAGACTTGGCTGTGGGGCTGCAATATGTCTCTTCTCCAGCCTGACACGTACTAGGGTGTATCAGCTCTGCAATGGATCCTTTCAGTTATATCAAAATGTGTCCTCCTAATCTTTTTGAAGTACATAAGACCTTGGATGCAGCCACTGTTTAAAGATATCTCTTTGGGCCCAACTGCTAGAGGTGAGTTTCCTCAGGCACACTGTCACCTGGGTTAAGAGAGACGAGATTAAGGGCCCTTACACTTCTGATTTTCTTTCCTCTTCTGTATTGTTGCATTGTTATGAGATTTCAGCCTACCCAAACCCAGAACTTGCTTTCAGGTTCTTGGATTT